>NC_134093.1:93683066-93990501 GCF_000715075.1 Nicotiana tabacum | reverse complement strand
ATATTTATGCGACTATAAAAGTTTGTATTGTTTTAGGGGTTGGTTCTTAGGTACAACCCTTTTAACTTCATGGTGTACCCATCGACTAGTCAGTTTGTATTTCGAAGGTTGCAATTTTTTAACTTATGCAGTTTTCTAGTCCTACACTCCTACTAATAGTTTAGCACATTTTTTGTTTTTAATATGGGCCCCGAAGCACAAAGAGATTTTACTCCTTGGTATTAATTGGGGAGTATGTGGACTTTTGTTGCTCTCCCTAGAGCTTTTGGCCTAATAGGTTTGATGTTACGTCAGTTTCAGCTTACTCGATAATATTCATTTGAGACTTAAAATGCAATCGGATTCTCTGGTCCAATTATTGTTTTTCTTTCTGTATTTCTGAACTATTCATTAGGTAAGTCCGGTTGGTTCTTAGCACCATGATTTCAAGAGTAAAATTGAAAACGGTAAATTATTACATAATTACATATAAATCTCTTGATAAACACTAATTGGTAATATGGTAAGATGATATATAACTAACTTACTATCCCAAGTTAAAATTTACTGACAATGTAAAAAAATAATACACTCTCAATATATATAACGTAAACCTTAAAAAACAAAAAACGGTTTCTCGAACTCTATGCAAAATTTCCTAATGTTACTTCTAGGAACATTCTCATAGTACTTGCATACCGCAAGAATCTCTTTTGATTTTTGAATCACCATTTGAAACTCTAAGATCGAAATTATATCATTTATTCTTAACGTTCAATTTTAGATAAGTGACCAACAGCTGTAGATCCACGCACTTATTATGTCAAGAATTTTAAATTTATAACTTCAAATGTCTTGCAAATCCAAACACTTCCATCCAATAAAATCTTCATTATAAGTGGCTCATTGACATTTAAATTTGTTTACCCTTAAAATGAGTATTAATTAAATTTATACACAATTTAAATATGTGATTTAATTTAATATGAATGATCTAAGAATAGCAAATAATCAAATTAAAGAGAAACAAAACGATCAAACCAAACGTTATGGAATAATTAAGATTTGCTTTAAATTGAATGCTGGAACTGGTTCCGATCGAGCCCTCGAGACGGGCTTAGTTGCAACTAAAGAAATGAGTAGCCGGAGAACACTTTGAACAAGAGCTAGAAGATAAAAATAAATTTTATTGCTTTGATATGCGTGCCAACAGTGGTTGAAAAATAAAAAGGTTCTCCTCTTTATATAGTAGGGGAGTTTCAATCCTAGTAAAAATCTAAATAAGGTAAAAATTCTTCTCTTTTAGTAAATTATGATTCACAGCTGATATCGGGCAAGATTCATGCCATACTATCCGGTTGATGGCGAATATTTCGGCCCCTCATTCATCCTCTCTAACCATCTTTCCTTTAGCCTCGATTCTTTATTTTGCTCAAGCTCGATTCCTCTCATGTTTGGCCATGTCTGAATCTCGGTGCGTCATTCGTCCTCCCGGGCTCTGTTCTGGGGAGCCCTCAGCTTTACCCGAGCCTACGTCAGACCACACTGTCTTCTCATTTCTTCATCGAAAAATCGGGGGTAACTTTATCCCCGATTTTACCCATACACAGATAGTCCCCTCACTTCTCGGAGAATAAATTTATAGGAACAACGAGAAGTAATTACTTGACTCTGGTTCCTTACTCTGTACGCCATAAGCGAGTTGAAAAGTCGCCAAAACGTCCCATCTGTCGCGTCGTTCTGACTTCGAACACGTATCAGCCGCCGGTTGACCATCTTCGGTAGGTACTGAATGCGAAACATCATGCATTCATTATTTCTTTCCTATAAAAGCTCAGATTTTCTTTTTTCACTTTTTTACTTTCCGATTTCGAATCTTCTTGAGTTACCCTCAAATTTTCTATTTGTTCATTAATCTTACAAATCTTGATAAATTGTTCTCTATATCTTCATATCTTTATCTTTTGTCTTCAAACCCTCATACTTTGTGTTCAAATCTTCAAACTGGATCTTCATATCTTCATATCAACCTTCAAACCATCATATTAACCTTCAAACCTTCATATTCCCAAATCAAGATGGCTAAAACCTCAAAATCGGTGCCTCAAAACATTGTTCCTTCAATATCTACCTCGGTTGCAGTCACTGAGGCAACTCTTCCGGTAGCACATCTAGAACCTCCTCTTACAAAATTTATCCCCGGAGGCTACTCCATAGATAACGATTTTAAGGTCAAAAAAGCCTCCAAACAAGGAGACCGAGGTTAGGAGGCATAGAGGTATGTCTGCTCCATCACCAAGAAAATGCTCCAAGCAGTCCAGGAGGACTGCAAATGGGAAGGCAAAAATGTGGTCGTTCCCAGTCCCAATGAGGACATCACAACGCACGTGGAAGGATACTTAAGCATTTATACGTATCCCTTAACGCTCAGTCCGATGGACACGGTGGTCCTCGATTTTTGTAAGAGGTACTATATCCGCCTCGGGTAGATCCACCCGTCCTTTTAGAGGATCGTGACCCTTCTCTATTACTTTGCCACCAACATGCAGGATCCCCGGTTCACGATCGACCATCTGCTCCTTGTCTACAGCACCCGAATCTTCCGAGGGGGGTTAATCAAGCTTGCCCGACGTGCAAAGAAGGATCCCTTCTCGTGCATAAACGAGAATAGGGACCAAGACTGGTAGGGGAGGTTTGTTCAGATAAAGATCGAAGATATCATTCCCTCCGAGTTCCTTCCATTCCCCGAGAAGTGGTACTCAAAACGTAAGTCCACCTCCTCTTAAATTGCCAAAATACTCCTTTGGATTTACTCCTATTTCTCATTACTCATTTTTTATGATATGCAGCTGTCGCCCGAGTCCCCAATGCAGTCCCCCGTTTTAGGGAGTAGATCGAGGGCATCTACAAACAACTTACATATTCCGAGCGCAAGTGGCACAAGCTTTCCAAAGGCAAATGTGAGGCTCATTCTCATGGTGAGTATCCCCCTTCTCCCGGTTGAATTCCCCATTTATCTTATTATTTTGACCAAGTCATTTTCTTTTACAGGTTGGCCCAAGTCCACCAAACCTTGGGCAATTACCGAGTCCATGGCCTCGTCTCTGTGCAAAAAACCATCAATTTCCCTGCAGCTTACTGCCGAAGCTGATGCGAAAGAGGAGAAAACAAAGAAGAAAAAAAGGTCCCCTGACTCCTCGGATGTTCCTGCCGAGGCCAAGAAGAAGAGGATCGTAGCCAGGGTTAGAGAGAGTACCAAGAAAAGTACCCATGACAGGATCCGGACCCTGAATCTCTCTATCAACTCAGGGACTTCCCTGAGGATAATGACATGGAGTTCGTCGGTCACGAGCTGATTGACGCCGCACAAAAGTTGGCCGCCCCGGATAGGGGTGATCGTAAGGCTGAATCCTCCTCAGCACGGGAGCCCGAGAAGGAACATGTGTCCACTGCTCCTTAAGAAGATCCTCCGGTTCCGAAAGAGGTGGTCTCAAAAAATGCTGAAATAATTGATGTTCCGGAGTCATCGTCTCATATAGAGCCTTTTTTTAGATGAGGTTGGGGGCATCGCAGAAAAACTGACCGAGGCATCCTGTATTGTGGAAGAGGCCCTTAATTCATTCTTTGAGGGCATAGATGTCGGTGTGCTTGAGGAATACTCCGCTTTTGCCACCTGGAGATCCCAAAATGGGTAGTGCAACAGGGGCCAGGTGGGCCGAGTTCGAGCGAAAAGCTCGAGAAGCAGTTTTCCCCCCCGAATGTGGACCCTGACCGAAAGAAGATGATCATGTTCATAATACCGGCGGATACTAGCATGTTGTCTGAGCCAGTCAGAGTGGCTAGCTATCTCTGTTCCTTGGTGACCGAAGAAGACCAAGTGAAAATGAATAAGGTGGACGCACCGAGCCTCTTCAACAAGGCCCAGCAGGTGCTGAATAGGGTATGCCTTCTTCCCTTTGTGTCTTTATAGAGTTCTTTTTGCCTTAACGACTTTTTAACGATTTATCTCTCTTTATGTCTTAGGCTTCGGTGCTTCATCATGAGCGCTTCCACCGGTCTCGAATTGAGGCGAGTCATCTCAAGTTCGAGCTCAAAGAGTAGGTCCGACAAAAGGGCATGTACAAAGCTCTTTGTGATAAAAAAGATGAAGTCCTCAGGGATCACTCCGTCCTCCAAGCTGAGCTGGAAAAAGCCCAAAAGGAGGCCATGAAGGAAAAATAGGAACACACCCTTCTGGTTGACAAGGTAAGAGTGTTTGAGATCAATAATGAGAGGTTAAATGTAGATGCTAGCGCCACAACCTCACAGGTCCATGAGAAGGTAAACCCGATCGACCAACTTAGGTCCAAAATGGACGAGGTCAAAGCCTCAGTTGAGGGGTTGAGGGACAAAATGGATCTCCTATCCTCAGAGCGGGATACCACCAAAGAGGACCTGACATCGACCAAAGTACAACTCCGGGTGATGAGAGAAAACGCCGACAAATAGTCTCGGCTAAATGAGGAGCTAGGGGCTCAACTCGACTCGACTGTTACAGAACGGGATGCTCTCAGCCAAGAATACACCGTGCTAAATTCCAAATTGGAGGTGGCTTCGAACGAGGCCTCCGAAGCTTAGGAAATGTTGGTCCAATACAAGAAGGACGTAGAGGTAGCCGAAGCCCATGTTATAACAAAGGCCCAATATGTAAAGTGGCAATCTTGAAGAGAGACTCTCGAGGAGATCCATGCTCGAGGAATTGACCTGGCAGCCGAGATCGAGGAGTCGAAGAGGCTCGAAGCCGAGGCCGTAGCGAGATAATAGCCCGATGGTCGGGGTAGCGAGTCGGGCTCTGACGAAGACTAGATAGGAAATGCCTTAATTTATTTTTGTTTTTTCCTGTAGCTACATATTTTGTATTTTGGGGTCGTTTCATAGTGCCTCTGTAAATACCTTTCGGTACATATATATAAAACATTTCTCTTCGGCTACACATTGTGTCATTTACTTTTCTGTACTTGCTTACATTTAAGACTTATAACTTGTGTTTTGGATTTCATAATATGCCATCGATGCCTTAGCATAGAATTTGATATCGCTTAAACTGTTCTTTCCCCCAAAGCCCGGATGAGGCCTGGATTAAATAATAATCCCGAGTTTCTTTTAGTTCGGAGGACTTGATAAAAAATTGAGTCTTTACCAAAACACTCGAGTGATTTAACCGGACACAACTATCCTTTGCTGAAGATGGCTCTTTTCTTGGACATAATTCGAGACCGAGTAACTTGACCCCGTATGAAGTAATCTTTCATTGATTAAAAATGTGTAAGGACCTTACTTATTTATGCACAAACTCAAACGTCTCCGAGCCATTTATATGTTGTGACTGAAGCTCTAAAAGCTTCGTCCCTTAAGTTGCCTGTGCCCTTTCGTGTTTGGGCCCTGCCTTGCAGGCTCAGTGCCTTTAAGATTTAGTAGCCCAATTTCCCGATCTTACTGTCGGGTAGCAGTTCCCGATATGGGATGGCCCGTAGGCTTAGAGAGTTTTGAACCAAGTATTCGTCCTAAGTAACTTAAATACAATATTGCTTTTGCAAATGTGAACTGATAAAACATAGAAGGCAAATTTCTTTTATCACTTTGAATGTAATGTAAATAATCGAAGGTACAAAAACTATTTGCCATTGTGAGATTGAGCAATTCAGGCATGGTCTGTTTGACCGTTTGATCCTTACAATTAATCCTAATACTCAAGCCTTGTCTTTCGATATCAAATAGGAATGCCTTCTAAATACCGAACTTAGGACTTCAGTTCTTGACTCAGGGTGTGATGGCCCCTAGTATTCGAGACTGCATTTTGAGGGCTCGAATACTATTTATTTGATACGGGTGATCCGCGGTCCCCGGTCTTAGACCGGTCTTCAAAACTAGGGTAGCACACTTATTGTTGCCTCGTTAAAATCTGGTCTTCTTTTACTTAAAGTGTCTCTTTGACTTCGTTAACAACAAGGATGGAGTTGTACTTGGCTTTGATCGCCTTAGCCCCCAGGCTCTTAGCCATGTTCTAGACCTGCATTCATATCCTCATATTCGGCTTCGTTGTTAGTATATTTCATAGTTCTAATAGAATACCTTATTACATTACCCGTGGGTGGTTTTAATACGATTCCCAACCTGGACCCTTTTGTGTTAGAAGCACCATCCATGAATAGGGTCCAGACCCCCAAGCTAGTCCCCGAGGCAAGCAAATTCTTTCTCAACCTCAGGGATCAAGGCCGGCGTGAGGTCGGCCACGGAGTCTGCTAAAATCCAAGACTTAATAGCAGTTCGGGGTTTGTACTCAATATCGTACCCGCTAACTTCTACATCTCATTTTTCTAGTCAACCCGAGAACTCGAGTTTATGCATAAGATTCCTTAGCGGATATGAGGTCACGACACATATAAAGTGGCATTGAAAGTACAATTTTATTTTCCTAGATGTGCTTAATAAGGCAAGCGCTAATTTTTCTAAGTGCGGGTACCTTGTTTCGGCATCACCTAGGATTCTACTAACATAATAGATAGGAAACTGTGTACCTTCTTCTTCCCAGACCAGGACACCATTTACTGCTACCTCAGAGACTTCCAAGTAGAGGTATAACTGCTCTTTTACCTTCGGGTGTGCAACAAAAGAGGACTTGATAAGTCTTGTTTGAGTTCCTCTAAAGTATGTTGACATTCTGGGGTCCAAGAGAAGTCATTATTCTTCTTTAATAATGAGAAAAATCGGTGGCTTTTATCCGATGGCCTCGAAATAAATCGGCTCAATGCGGCTATCCGCCCGGTCAGTCTCCGTACCCCCTTGACGTTGTCAGCTACAATGATATCTTCTATCAATTTTATCTTATCCAGTTTGATCTCTATTCCCCTGTTAGACACCATGAAACTGAGGAACTTTTCCGAGCCTACTCCGAAGGCACACTTCTCTGGGTTCAGCTTCATGTTGTTGTTTCTTCAGTATGTCTAAGGTTTCCTAAAAATGTTTCAAATGGTCCTCTACTCGCAGGGACTTAATTAACATATCGTCAATATAACCTTCATTGATTTTCCTATGTGTTCTTCAAACAATCGTTTAACTAGGCGTTGATACATGGCACCGACATTTTTTAATCCAAATGACATCATGTTATAACAATAGGTTCCGAATTTAGTTATAAAAGAAGTCTTCCCTTAGTCACCCAGGTCCATTTGTATTTAGTTGCACCCAAAATAAGGATCGAGAAAACTCAGCGTCTCGTACCCAGTTGTTGCATCGATCATTCGGTCGATGTTAGGCAAAGGAAATGAATCCTTCGGGCATGCCTTCTTCAAATTCTTATAATCTACACACATTCTAAGCTTGTTTCCTTTTTTAGGAACGACCACTACGTTCGCTTGATAATATGGGTATTTAACCTCCCAAATGGAACCTATTTTCAAGAGTTTAGAAACCTCGTATTTGATGAATGCGTGCTTGATTTCGGGCTGCAGCCTCCTTTTATGTTTGACCGAGTGAAATTTCGGATCCAAGCTCAATTTGTGAGTTGTTACTTCCGGTGGGATCCCTGTCATATCTAAGTGGGACTAGGAAAAATAATCGGCATTAGCTTTAAGGAAATCAATGATTTTTTTCCTGATCTCAGGGGTTAATCCCATGCCCAGGTATACCTTTCTATCCGGTAGATACACGATCAATATGACCTGTTCTAGTTCCTCGATCGTCAACTTGGAAGCATCGGTATCATCAGGTGCTGTGAAGTATCTCGAGACCACGAAGTCATCTTCCTCATTCATTGAGTGTTTCTCCCATTTCTCCAGCTCGGTCGAGGTCGAGATAGGTGATTTCTTTTTGGTGACTTTCTCTTTGACCAACCCCTCACCTTTTGATGTCGTGATTATGGGCACTAGGATCACTTCCTCGACAGGGAACATCTTCTTTGTGGCTGGTTGTTCTCCGTAGATCGTTTTGATTTCGCTTGAGGTTTGAAACTTCAATGCCTGATGCAAGGTCGAAGGTACCACTCTTATGCTATGGACCCATGGCTTCTCGAACAAGGCATTATATGTTATGCCCCCTCTATTACTAAAATTTTGTTTTTACTGGATGGTCCCGGCCGTGTTGACCGGTAGGGTTATTTCACCCTTCGTTGTATTGCATGCCATGTTGAACCCGTTTAATACTCGAACTGTCGGTACGATTTGATCCAATAACCCAGTTGTTCCATGACTCTCCTTCCGATGATTTTGGCCGAGCTACCTAGATCTATTAATACACGTTTAACTCTAGATTATTAATAAGTATAGATATTACCAATGCATTATTGTGAAGTTGAATGATGCCCTCGGCGCCCTCATCGCTGAATGAGATGGACCCCTGCGGAACGTAGTCTCAATGCGTTTTTCCCTTGTGATGCAAACTTTGGTAATTTTATCATTGGCCTTTGTGGGACATCTATTCCCCCGTTGATCATGTTGATCATATGTTGAGGTTTTTCTGCTCGATTTATTTGTTGGCGTCCTTATTTTTGAAATGCATTTTGGCTCGCTCACTTAGGAATTCTCAAAGATGTCCATTGTTGAATAGACGAGCCACTTCTTCCCTTAGCTGTCGACAATCCTCGATCCTGTGACCGTGAGTACCGTGATATTTACATAAAAATTTGTGATCCCTATGTGCGGGATCGAAATGGAGTGGACTTGGCTATTTGGTCTCCTTGATGCGACCGCTGGCCGACACTATACTCACTGCAGCCACGTTAAAGCTAAATTCTGATAGTCTTGGGATTCTCTGCCCTCGAGTGACTTGTCCAAATCGTTTCTACTCACCAAAACTCGGTTGCTAGGACCTTAGTCTCTTCTCCTATTGTTCCTGGTCGGGTAGTAACTGGGTTCGTTTCTTTTTCTATCCGAGTTGTATGGTTAGTATCAATTTCGGGGTGGCCTCGAATCCTGATCTACAATTCGTTTAGACCCGTTATTTACTCTATTGGGATAAACAAACTCCGAGGGAATCCCAGTTGGTCGTGCTCGACTCTGATCTTTGACTGGTATCTGTTGTGAACATCGACCTAAGTAACCACACGGTACTCTACTAGGTTTTGCTTTAATTGTTGAGAAGCAACGAAACTTCGGGGGTTGAGTCCTTGAGTAAATTCCTGAACGGCCTAATCATCTGCAACTGGGGCAGGTCCATCCGTTCCTTATGGAACCTTGACATGAACTCCCTAAGCATTTCGTTATCCCTTTGCTTGACTTTGAACAAGTCTAATTTCCTCGTCTTAACCTTGATAGCACCAGCATGGGTTTAATGAAGGCATTTGCAAGCATAGGAAATAAATCTATAGAATTTAAAAATAAGTTATGGTACCATATCATCGCTCATTTGGATAAGATTTTCCAAAATTTCTTCAGCAACACCAACTCGATCTCTTCGTCTTTGAGGTCATTGCCTTTTATTGCACACGTGTAGGAGTTTATATGCTCGTTTAGATCCGTGGTCCCGTTATATTTGGGGATATCGGTAATTTAGAACCTTTTCAGAATTGGTTTTGATGCCACACTCGGGGCGAAAAGGTTTCTGAATGAACTTTTTGGAATCCGGTCTTTTAAATATCGGAGGCACTCCCGTGATCGAATCGACTCTTGAATTGTATGTCTCCCCCTTTTTGTCATTTTCCTCTATCTTCTCTTCGTTAGACTCCCCCCATTTTGTTAGTGCATCGAGAATTTTCATCACCTCGGAAGCTTTCTCGGGTCTAAATCCATCTGGTTATGTGACAATCCGTTCTTCTCCCCGAGCATCTTCTCCAACACACTCGTGTTCGGCCATGTTCTGTGCGTGATTTTGACTCTGCAGTTGTACTATTGTCACTTGCTGAGCTTGTAACATTTCAAAAATCAATCGTAAGCTAACTCCATCACCTCCCCTTTTGGGCGTTTGTCGAGCCAATGGTAGAGGTGCCCCCCGAACGCTATTTTTTGAATCAGTTGGTAGGTTGACATTGATGGCAACTTGTGAAGTGTCATCGACTAGGTCAGTGATTGGGACGCCATTAGGGTCAATAGGGGGCATGCCATTGCATGATACCGCATTATTATTTTCACCATGGTGGCTTGACTCGATGTCGACGTTCAAATGAGCAGACGGAGAATTTGACATTTCGAATAGACCAGAAATCAAACTTCAAAGAGCAAGTGTAAAATAGGGTGTGTTATAGAGATTCATATTAAATCACCACTATTATCCTTAGCCCCATGGTGGGCACCAAACTGTTTACCCTTAAAACGAGTACCAATTAAATTTGTACGCGGTTTAAAGGATACATGATTTAATTTAACACGAATGATCTAAGAACAACAAATACTCAAATAAAAGAGAAAACAAAGATCAAACCAAACATGATGGAACAATTAAGCCTGGATTTAAGTTGAATGCTGAAACGAGTTCCGATTGAGCCCTCGTGACGGGCTTTTAACAAGAGATAGAAGAAAAAATAAGCTTTATTGCTTTGAAATGTGTGTCAACAGTGGTTGAAAAATTAAAAGGTTCTCCCCTTTATATAGTAGAGGAGTTTCAATCCTAGTACAAATCTAAATAAGGTAAAAATTCTTCACTTTTAGTAACTTATGATCCACAGTTGATATCAGGTGATATTCGTGTCGTAATATCCGATTGATGGCGGATATTTCGGCCCCTCGTTCATCCTCTCTAAACGTCTTTAATTTAGCCTCAATTCTTTATTTTGCTCGAGCTCGATTCCTCTAATGTTTGGCCATATCCGATTTTTGGTACGTCATTCGTCCCCCCAAGCTCTGATTTGGGGAGCCCTCAACGTTACCCGAGTCACATTAGACAACGCTATCTTCTCATTTCTTCATCGAGAAATCGTGGGTATCTTTATCCTCAATTTTACCGTACACCAAATTGCTTAGGGCTAAAGTCAAGAATGAACTCGTTCGCACTCGGTGGCGAAGACAAAAATTATAGCAAGGAGATTTAAAAAAATGCAAACTTGCACAGTGCATAAATACATTTAACTATCAAGGGGATTAAATAATTCACATATATATAAAAAGTTTGTTTTCATCTTATTCGTATAGTGTAAACTTCGGACGAAAGGGATTCAATTGGACCCCTTTTAGCACACTTGGCTCCACACCTAAGAGTGACAACCATCCCATTATTTTGTTTTTTGGCGTTCGAGGCAGAGGCGTATGTAGTGATATTGTACCAGATTCATATGAATCCAGTACTTTTGACACAGAATATAATTTTAGTGTAAAGATTCACTAAACTTGCAACACATAGTGGGTCTGAACCCATAATTTTAAAAATATATTGGTCCAATACTAAGAATTCTAAAGACCGAACCCATAGAGTTAAAATCCTTGATCCACCTCTGATTCGAGGGGCCAACAAAGAAGAACTTGCTAACCATGGAATAGTACCTGTGGCTAGTATGGTTAATTTGCTAAATTTATCTGCTGAATGTACTTATTACTTCTTTAGGCTGAAATTTACCATTGAAAATGTTGATATTAAAGCCTGCAAATATATTTGAAGACGTTTCAAAAATCATAATCTGACTCAATCTTATTGTCTGATTAATATAGTATGCAAGCAATTGTCTTCATCTTCATCTTATAGTAGTGCAAGCCACAAGAAAGCTCAAAATAGGAAGATCCTACCTCCTTGTTCTTTTTCATTTTTTTTTTGTGTTTGTGTATGTGGGGGGGGGGGGGGTTGCAATTTTTGGATTTAGTTCATAAGCCCCTTTTAGAGTTATGAGGAAGCTGCGAGTATTAATTGATTTTTTGATGGTAACACATGACAAGTGAATGATAGGATTCTCAAGGAATGATACGAATCATGTGATAATACATCAAATAGATGCAAGTGTGGATGACTAGCTTGTGAGTTCGTCTAATCATAAGCATCTCATCAATTGAAAAAAAGAGAGCAAAATACTCCAGAGGAACTTATTAGTCCGTAAATCGCTGAATTTCATTCCAGAAGAATAAAATAGTCAATTTTGAAAGAACTTATTATCAATTGCAAGCTAGTAAAAAACTTTATGATAAACATATTTGTAACAAAGGGTTAGAGGTACTCTTTCGGCTTACAAGAGTTTTGTAAACGTTGTTTTTGGCTCAGTGATATAGTGAAGTGTTGGAAAAAATCCTACTGGAAAGTAGGTCGTATTTGTTTTTACCTTTTGAGCTGGGTGTTTTGCACATAAAAATTCTTATGTTCTTTAATTTTTGTATTTATTATTCCGTAACTGTAGTGAAGAAACTAGTAGAAGAAGCAGTTCTTTCTATAATCTGTGCACGCAAAAAATTGGACACTACACAAATCACCCACTCTTGTATGGTATTGAAGTATAAACCATCAATTGGTATCAGAGCAGGTTATCCTTAAAGAGGATAACACCTTAGGAGAAGATCAAGATGAGTGCACCATATGAAAATTGGGAAGGGCAATCTACTGCTAGACTACTACTCTTTAATGGGCAGTACTACTCTTGGTGGAAGTCAAGAATGAGAGATCACATACAGGGAGATGACTATGAGCTATGGGACATTATCATTGATAGTACACCTGCTACTTTGAAGAAAAATACTGAAGGAGTAGATGTGCCAAAGACAAGAGTTGATTGCAATGTTAAGGATTTGAAGAAGTGGGAAAACAATGCCAAGGCCAAGAAATGGCTTGTTTGTAGATGTGGTCCAGATGAATACAGAAGAATCCAAGGTGGTTCTATTGCCAAGCAAATTTGAGACACACTGCAAGTGGCCCATGAAGGAATAACTCAGATGAAGAGATCAAGAGGAACTTCAATGTACTCTCGGTATGAAAACTTTGCTATGAACAATGGAGAAACCATCCAGGAGATGTACACAAGGGTCACTTCATTGAAAAATGAACTAAAATCTCTTGGCAGAATTATACCTAAAGAAGAAAGGGTTGAGAAGATACTTACTAGGGTCTTTCCAATTACTTGGGAAAGCAAGATCACTGTTATTCAGGAATTAGAGAATATTGTTACACTTCCTTTAGATGAATTGATTGGAAATCTCACTGCTTATGAACTTAGGAGACAAACCATGAAATGGATGTACCTAAGAATAAAAGAAATTTAGCACTCAAAATCACTGAAGGTTGCTAAGGGGAGAAAAGGGTTCCTCAAGAAGTGGAAACTACAACAAGGCAAGAGCTTCGGAGAAGAAAACCAATGCTGGTTGCTATAAGTGTGGAAAGACTGATCACATGATCAAGAACTGTCCTTTGTGGGAGATTAAATGGAAGAAGGAAAGAGCTGAATGAAGAAACAGGAAGAAAGAACAAGTTCATCCAAAAATAGGCAATAACAAAGGATCAACCAAGGCTATGGTTGTTGCTTGGAGAGAAAACTCAGATGAAAGCTCCGATGATGATGATAATGATGAACGAGCAATAATGACTATTGGATAATCTGATGAAGAAGCCAAGGTAAGTGTCTTTCATCACAAAGACAAGATTATATTTTTGTCTAAAGAAAGATTATCTGAATTACTACTAGAGTTGATTGATGAATCTGAGGATGTGAATAATGAAAAGGAACAGCTATCAAAAGAATGTGTCATTTTGAAGGCTAAGTGCAAAACCCTGGAACTTAGGGCTTGTGAAACTAAAAATTAAAATATTATGTTAAAGAACCGGATTCATGCACTTGATACAACTATCCTAGAACTTAGATTTGAAAATCTAAAATTTAAATTATGAACTGGTTAAAAGATAGCCGGTGACACACAACTCACTTTAGAAGAGAATATAGGTAAAATGAAGGATGAGTTGTATAAAAGGAATGAACAAGTAAGAGTCTTAAAAGAAGACCTGAACAAGGTTAAGCATGAGTTAGATAGATCTTGTAAATGGAATAGGTCCTCTGATGCACTTTTATGGCTACAAGAATATCATAGTAGCAACAGAAGAGGAATTGGTTTTTAGGAACTCTGCACCTAAGTGGGATCCCAAAAGCAAGTACCTCACACTCCCTGAGAATAACATTTTCACACATGGTGGTAACACTGGTCACTATAAGAGAGATTTCACTTCAAAAGAAAAGGCAGATCAAAAGAACAAAAAAATTATTCTAGGGAAAAATAGGCTGCCAAGTTGAGCTAAAATGAATTTGATTTATTCTTTTGCCTATATAAGGGACCCAAATTAGTTTGGGTTCCTAAGACTAACCCCCAATTTCCTTTTGCAGGTTCAAGCGAAGGGGAGCAACCAAATATGGGACATGGATAGTGGTTGCTCAAAGAACATGACAGGGAGCAAGAACCAGTTCCTTTCACTTGAGGACCTTAAAGGAGGTAATGTCTCCTTTGGAAATAGAAAGAAAGATGAGATAATTGGGGTTGGAAAGGTATGTAAGTCTGATTCTCACTCTATTGAGAATGTCTACTTGATAGATGGATTGAAGTACAGTCTAATAAGTGTATCACAATTGTGTGATAGAGGTAACATGGTAGCCTTCACCTCTACAAAATTCTTTTATGATAAATCTTACAACTGACAAGATAGTTTTGCAGGGAAATAGAGTGAATAACATATATGTGGTGGATCTGTCCACACTTCTAGATAATGAACTCACTTACTTAAGTGTGTTGGACAATGATCCCCTCCTTTGGCACAAAAGACTTGGACATGCAAGTCTAAGCAAACTCCACAAACTAGTCTCCAAGGACTTGGTGATAGGGCTACCCAACATTAAGTTCAAGGAAGATAAAGTTTGTGAGGCTTGTGCAAGGGGGAAGCAGGTAAGATCCTCTTGTAAAAGCAATAAAATGGTACGTACTACCAGGACGATGGAACTGGTCCATATGAATCTGTGTGGACCAATGAGAACAATGAGCAGAGGTGATAAGAGATATGTTACGGTGCTTGTTGATGATTACTCTAGATTTACTTAGACACTGTGTTTAACATCTAAAGATGAAGCATTTGACATGTTCACTTCATTTGTTAGAAAAAACTTAGAAACAACTAGGTAATTAACTTGCATCAATTAGGTCTGATCATGGTACAAAATTTGAGAATACTAGATTTTCTATATTTTGTGATTATCGTGGCATAGATCATAATTTTTCTACTACTAGAACTCCACAACAAAATAGAGTAGATGAAAGAAAGAATAGGACACTGGAGGAAATGGCTAGGACTATGCTACTTGCTAGTAAATTACATCATAGCTTCTGGGCAGAGGTTGTGAACACTGCATGCTACATCATAAATAGGTGCATGACTAGACCTCTTGTTGAGAAAACTCCTTATGAATTACTTAAAGGGAGAAAGCCAAATATATCCTACTGTAGGGCATTTGGATGCAAGTGCTTTATGCACAATAATGGAAATGACTCCCTAGGTAAGTTTGATCCCAAAAGTGATGAGGGAGTATTCTTAGGATATTATTCACATAGTAAAGCTTATAAGATTTATAACAAAAGAACTATGTGTTTAGAAGAAAGTGTACATGTTGTTTCTGATGAAACTAACATTCCTTCAGAGAGGTAGTAATCAGATGATGAAGAAATTGGGATTAAAGTAATAGTCCAGCCTAAAGTTGCACCAGAGGAAGGAACATGTGATGGAATAGGTCCTTCTACCCAGGGAAACCTGACAGGGGGAACTAAACAGAGAGAAACTGATCCTCAAATCTCGAGGGAACCTGTCCATGAACCTATTTCACAACCACAAAACATTGAATGAACATCTAGAGAAAACCAATTTATTGTGAAACCTTACAAGTATTCTCATACCATTAGGAACATAATCACTGATCCAATCCGTGGAATCAAAACAAGATCTTCATTAAAGAACCTCTGTGCTTTTGATGCTTTTTTATCTCTTATTAAACCTAAAAATGTTTCTGAGGCTTTGCAGGATGCATACTGGGTGAACGCAATGTAGGATAAACTCAACCAATTTGAGAGAAGTCAAGTTTGGCATCTGGTACCAAGACACAAGGACAGATCAGTGATTGGCATTAAATGGATCTTCAGAAATATGCTTGATGAAGATGGAACAATTACAAGGAACAAGGCATGTTTGGTGGTTCAAGAATATAGTCAAGAGGAGGGCATAGATTATGATGCGACTTTTGATCTAGTTGCAAGATTGAAAGCAATTAGACACCTTATAGCCTTTGCTACTTATATGGAATTCACTCTCCATCAGATGGATGTCAAGAGTGGCTTCCAAAATGGCTATTTAAGGAAGAAGTGTTTGTCAAGCTACCTCTTGGCTTTGAGAGCAAGGAATGTCCTCGTCATTGTACAAGATTGAAAAGACACTTTCTGGGATCAAGAAGACTCCAAGAGCATGGTATGAAAGATTGTCTAAATTCTTGCTTGAGCATGGCTACAAGAAAGGTAAAATTGACAATACTTTGTTCTTGAAAGAAAAAGGTAAAGATCCCTTGGTAGTTTATATATATGTTGATGATATAATCTTTGGAGCAACTACAGATATGTTAAGTAAAGAATTTGTTAACCTAATGAGGAGTGTATTTGAAATGAGTATGTTGGGTGAGCTTAATTTTTGTTTAGGCTTACAAATTAAACAAAAATCAAATGGAACTATGATCCATCAGCAGAAGTATGTGAAAGAGTTGCTTAAAATGATTAAGATGGAAGATTCCAAAGAAATTGACACTCTTATAGCAACGACCACAAAATTGGATTTGGATGAACCTGGTTCATCTGTTAATCAGAAGATGTATAGGGGAATGATTCGCTCTTTGTTATATCTCACTGCTAATAAACCTGGTATTTTTTTCAGTATCGGTCTTCGTGCTTGATTCCAGAAAAATCCAAAGGAGTTTCACTTGACGACTGTCAAGAGGATCTTGAGATACCTAAAAGGCGCCACTGATCTGTCATGACCCAACTGGAGGGTCATGACTAGCACCCGGGCCATACTTGCCGAGCACCAACGTATATTTTATCTAACCTTCCTTATTATCTTTAAGGGCCGACAAGATCAATATAAATAGTAGATATGGATCATGAACATCCAACAATGAAAGATAATGTCATGAACATACATAACATGGGACGACAAGACTGTCAAGAAACTATATATAAGGTACGAGCTACCATGATGCCATGAAAGATTATACAACAAAAATCAGCCGACAAGGCATTCTAAACCATACATAAGTCGACACCTGTCTATGAGCCTCTAAAGGAACCTAAGTGCTACAACATTGCCGGAACAGGGCCCCGACATACCCATAATGTCTATAACAAAAATGCATACAAAGACCACGGCAAGTCCGGAGAAGGGATCTCGCCAATAACTGCTGAACTGGACAGCCTACTATGGTGGGGGAGCTGCGTCTACCTGTCTATCACGACCTGCAACACGACATGCAGCGTCCACAAATAAAAAGGACGTCAATACGAATAAAGTACTGAGTATGTAAGGCAGGAAAGCATAAGTGAGAACAGTAATGTAAACAGGGATAGAGAATATACAATCTGTGACATCTGGGTACCTCTGAGGGCTACTGACATGAAATACATGATACATACATATATATATACATAAACGTTTAAAACATACGCCTTTGTGGGCATCACCATCATCATATCGTACCCGACCGTAATAGGCTCGGTAAAACATACCTGGCCATCATAGGGCTCGGTAGAATCGTACCCGGCCACGTGGAGCTCGGTAAAACCCAACTGATCAGTGGTTGAACAATAGGTGCCGTACCCGGCCAACTATAGCGCGGCTCGGTAGAGTAAAATAGATACATATATATGATGCATACTGGACTCATTGGAATCACATTTTGAACCTTTCGGAGTGACGTAAGGTCGGTATCCTTCGTACACGTTATTAGGATTAACTATTCATCAAGAATCTTATAAGAATCAGGAACTACCAACAACATTGATAATATAAGAATAAGAGAAGTAACATCAATATCAATCATTTCATAAGAAGGGCAGCAATGTAAGCACTGCTAGCTTCTAAGAGTAGAGTATCTTTGGGAGCTCGTTCATTAAATTATGTACAATCGGAGTCATGCAAAAGAATGAAGGGGATAGCCTCACATACCTTGTATATACTGCCCAACCTCAAGCTATGCAAATGTCACGACTCCTTAGTCTACAATAAGACAAATGACACTATCATTATGGTTTAAGCGTCGTAACTATTATGTATCGACCGCAACCTATTTTACGATGAAACGGACAGCACCTCCCCTATTTATATGACTTCCCACAAGTCAATACAATCACCAAACATCTCAAACAACATCATTAATAATCATATTGAGCCTCCAAAACAGTCCACCAACTAACAACATTACTACCTAGCCTTTCGATATATATTTCACAAGTTCTAGCTTCAACGACTTAGCTGCAACTTGGATAATCTTAAATATATATAGAGTAAGAGGTTACTTACCTTTAAACAGAAATAACAACTCCAATTTGACCTTAATTTTCCACGAAATATCCCTTCAATTCTGCCACAAGAACAAGGAAGCGAAACTAGTAATTAATTCGGGTTTTTCGGCACTAGAATTAATTTAGAAGACTTGAAATCACCTAGGGTTGATATTAAAAACTTGAAGGTGTATTTATAGGACATAAAACACTTAAAAAAACCTCTCACACGAGTTGGAACAACACAAAAATAAGCAACAATAAGAAGAACAAGAAACTTACTAGCGCCACGGGATTCCTGACATTTGATTTGGGTTGTTTGCCCTTTGTTTGGGTCTTGGATTATGAGAGAACCTTGAGAGACTGTTTTTAGGGTTATAAGGTCCGAATATACTGAAAAATAATGACTTAAAACGGGGTTGAGGTATCTTTTATATATCCATATGTCTTAAACCGCCTTTGTGGCCCCCATAGAGAGCAGCTTGGCGCACTCTCGCGAAAATGCGAATATCTCTCTATTTCGAGATCGTATCGATGAAAGGTTTAATGCGTTGAAAACTAGACTCATAGATATTCAATTTGATAGGTAGATCACCCCATAATTCCAAGCACATTGGGAGGAAAATGCAGTAAAATTTGACCTAAAGTTTAAGTAAAATTATAAACCTAAGTTGCGACAACTTTTATCGACTTTTGTTTCATAACTCGCTTGACTTCAAGACTTATGATGCGGATATTATATGATTCAAATACATTAAACCAAGACCTCTTGGGATAGTTAATCACCTCTAGTGTTACCCGAAAATACGGGTTACAACATCCTTGATTCGTTTAACTTCTAATACTTGTTAACCACTCTTATACACCCTTGTATCGTTTAAGACCAATAGGATTAACTTCTTATCATCTCAAAGATAATCCCTTCTTGGATTTATGTCCACTAACTTACGGTGTGATCTATGGTATGTGAATTTGGGTTGTAACACCCTCTCCCCCTTAGGAACATTCGTCCTCGAATGTAAGGGTTTATGGGGTGTCTAAATCATCGTGGATTCCGACGGAGATTTCCGGCTGAGTTTCCCCCATAAAATGGACACTAGCCAAACTTGCAAGCAGTTAAACCCAACCTATGGCCTTACAAGACTATACAAAGCATTATGGATATGTACATTAGCTGTATATCACCATTTTGTATTAAAAAAAGAGTATTCACAAGCTATTGCTTACCTTATAGAGCCGTTTCACCTTATAATGCGTCCTTCTTTCCCCCGGCATTCTCGTTATCTTCACTCTGGAATAGGTAAGTGTATTTAGACTTCATCTCCTCTTCTGCTTCCCATGTCATTTCTTTTATATTCTTGTTCCTCCATAATACTTTCACGGAAGCTACATCCTTTGTTCTCAGCTTGCGGACTTGTCGATCTAATATAGCCACTGGCACTTCATCATATAATAGATCCTTTGTAACTTGTACATCTTTGATAGGGACGACCCGAGAAGGGTCTCCAATACATTTCCTTAACATAGATACATGGAATACCGGGTGGACAAATTCCAATTTAGATGTCAATTCTAACTCGTAAGCAACCTGTCCAATTCGTCGAAGAATTTTGTACGGCCCAATATACCGCGGACTCAACTTACCCTTCTTCCCAAAACGCATAACACCCTTCATCGGCGAGATCTTCAGGAAAACCCAATCACCAACCTCAAATTCTAGATCACGATGCCGGACATCGGAATAAGACTTTTGCCTGCTTTGTGCCGTCCTCAGTCGCTGTTGTATCACTTTCACCTTCTTAATTGCTTGGTGAATCAAATCTGGCCCATATAATTCTGTCTCACCGACTTCGAACCATCCAACTGGTGATCTACATCTCCTCCCGTACAGTGCCTCATACGGGGCCATTTTAATACTGGAATGGTAGCTATTATTGTAGGCAAATTCTATAAGTGCCAGATGGTCATCCCAATTCCCCTTGAAATCTAGAACACATGCTCGTAGCATATCTTCAAGCGTCTAGTACGTTCAGCCTATCCGTCAGTCTGCGGATGGAATGCAGTGTTGAGATTTACTTGTGTGCCTAAACCCTTCTGAAAAGACCTCCAAAAGTTAGCCGTAAATTGAGCTCCTCGGTCTGATATAATAGATACCGGCACACCATGAAGCCTAACAATCTCCTTGATATACAACTTCGCATAATCTTCAGCCGTGTAAGTTGTCTTAACTGGTAGAAAATGGGCAGATTTTGTAAGTTGATCAACTATCACCCAGATGGAGTCAAACTTATGATAAGAGCGAGGTAATCCAATAATGAAGTCCATATTAATCACCTCCCATTTCCAAGTCAGAATCTCTATATTCTGAATCAATCCACTAGGTTTCTGATGCTCGATCTTTACTTGTTGACAATTAGGACACTGGGCTACAAATTCTGCAATAGACTTCTTCATGTTATCCCACCAATACTGCTCCTTAACGTCATGATACATCTTTGTCGAGCCAGGATGGATAGAATATCGGGACTAATGAATCTCAATCATAATCTTCTCTCACAACCCTGCCACACTAGGCACACATAATCGGCCCTGGTATCTCAGTGTCCCATCTCCTCCGATCTTGAAAGCTGTAATCTTACACTGCTGAATTCCCTCTCTCAATCTTACTAAGGTAGGATCTTCATATTTCCGTGCTTTTACCTCGGCTACCAAAGATGATTCTGCTGTATTCTGTACAGTAACACCTCCGTCATCAGAGTCCAACAATCTGATTCTCATATTGGCCAGCTGGTGAAGCTCTTTGGTCAACCCTTGTCTACCTGCCTTAATATGTATCAAGCTTCCCATTGACTTACGGCTGAGAGCGTCTGCCACAATATTGGCTTTACCGGGATGGTACAATATCTCGACATCGTAGTCTTTCAGTAATTCAAGCCCCCTACGCTGCCTCAAATTCAACTCCTTCTGCTTGAAGATGTATTGTAAACTCTTGTGATCTATGTAGATGTCAACATGGATGCCGTATAAGTAGTGCCGCCATATCTTCAAAGCATATATTACTGCAGCCAATTCCAAATCATGAGTCGGGTAATTCTTTTCATGCTTCTTCAATTGCCTTGATGCATAAGCAATCACCTTCCCACATTGCATCAATACGCACCCCAAACCTATACCTGAGGCATCACAATATACCACATAACCTTCTGTTCCTTCTGGGAGAGTGAGCACTGGCGCGGATGTCAATCGATTCTTTAGCTCCTGAAAACTATGTTCACAAGCATCAGACCACTGGAACTTGGTAGCTTTCTGTGTTAACTTAGTCAATGGTGCTGATATAGAGGAAAACCCTTCTACAAACCGCCTATAGTATCCTGCTAGCCCCAGGAAGCTGCGGACTTCTGCCGGTGTTGTAGGTCTCGGCCAATTCTTCACTGCATCGATCTTCTGAGTGTCGACACTAATACCCTCATCAGATATCACATGGCCAAGGAATGCTACTGAGTTCAGCCAGAATTCACATTTAGATAGCTTAGTATATAACTTATGATCCTGAAGGGTCTGTAATACTATCCGCAAGTGGCCCGCATGTTCCGCCTCTGAATGAGAATACACCAGAATGTCATCAATGAATACGATCACGAACACATCAAGATAGGGCCTGAATACACTATTCATGAGATCCATAAAAGCTGCTGGAGCATTTGTTAGCCCGAACGACATCACCAAGAACTCAAAATGCCCATATCTTGTCCGGAAGGCCGTCTTTGGAATATCCTTCTCCTTAACCCTCACCTGATGATACCCTGAATGCAAGTCAATCTTGGAGAAATACTTGGCACCCTGGAGCTGGTCAAACAGGTCATCAATTCTTGGAAGTGGATACTTGTTCTTTATTGTAAACTTATTCAACTGTCGATAATCGATACACATCCTTAACGACCCATCTTTCTTTCGCACGAACAAGACTGGCGCACCCCAAGGTGAAGTGCTAGGCCTAATGAGACCCTTATCCAGCAAGTCCTTCAACTGCGCCTTCAACTCTCGCAACTCTGTCGGGGCCATCCTGTATGGAGGGATAGAGATCGGTTGAGTGCCAGGCAATGCATCAATGCTAAACTCAATCTCCCTTTCAGGAGGAAGGCCTGGGAGTTCATCTGGGAAAACATCTGGAAATTCATTGACCAAGGGGATTAATTGTAGAGTAGGCGGCTTCGCCTCCGCATCCCTAACGCGAACAAGATGATAAATGTAACCTTTTGAGATCATCTTCCTTGCCTTAAGATAGGAAATAAACCTACCTTTCGGCGTAGCAATGTTCCCCTTCCATTCAATGGCGGGTTCACCAGGAAACTGAAACCTAACCATCTTCGTACGACAGTCAACATTTGCATAGCATGAGGCCAACCGGTCCATTCCCATTATCACATCGAAACCAACCATTTCTAACTCAAATAAATTTGCCGAGGTTTGACGACTACAAATCATCACAGTGCAACCTTTATATACCCTTCTAGCAATCACAGAATCTCCTATCGGAGTGGATACCGCAAGTGGTTTACTTATCAATTCAGGTTCAATGCCAAACTTATTAGCCACAAAGGGTGTAACATATGATAAGGTAGATCCTGGATCAATTAGCGCATATACATCATAAGAAAACACAGACAATATACCTGTAACAACATCCAGAGACGACTCGAGATCTTGTCGACCTACTAGAGCATAGGTTCGATTTTGAGCACCACTCGAACTCGACACTGAACCTCTACCTCTACCACGACCTGTCGACTGTTGAAAACCTTGTGCTGGAGGTCGAACTGATAAGGAAGAACCAGACACAAATTCAGTCGGCTGAGCCATACCACCACCTCCTCTGTTAGGACAATCCTGCATCATATGGCCAGGCTGTCTGCAAGAATAGCACGCATCGGAACCTCGATGGCACAGTCTAAAGTGGGCCTTGCCGCACTGATCATAACGAGGTGTTGGGGGTCTTGTCTGACTAGTATCTCTATGAAATTGTGAGCCTGATGCTCTCGAACTCTGACCTGAACCAGAATAGGTAAATCTATCATACCGAGGGCTCTGAAATTGTGGAGGAGCACTAGCTACAGGTGGCGCCGAACTCCTCGAAGATTGGGGCCTGATACTGCCTCTGAACTCATCAGAATACCTTGCAAATCTCGCCCTCTTATGCTGGCCCCTATCCTGCTCCCTATCTGCCCTTTGCTGGCGCTTACGATCCTCTAGGGTCTGGGCATAAGCCTGAATATGGGAAATATCCATGCCCTCTACCAAGGAGGTTGTTGTGCACTCATTTATCAGATGTGGTCCCAACCCGTTCACGAACAGATGCACCCTATCACTCATCTCGGACACCATATGGGGAGCATACCTTGCTAAAGAATCAAACTGTATACTATACTCTCGTACACTCATATTACCCTGTCGAAGGTTCAAGAACTTATCAGCTCTAGCTCGTCGTATCTCAACTGGCAAGTAGTGACGAAGAAAGGCCTCAGAAAATTCCTTCCACACGGCTGGAGGAGCGTTCGGACCCCTAGATCTCTCCCAACTATCATACTAGAAAATTGCTAAATCCCGTAACCGATAAGAAGCCAACTCTACTGCCTCCGTATCACTAGCATGCATAACCCGCAATGTACGATGAATCTGATCAATAAATGTTTGTGGGTCCTCCTTGGGGTCTGATCCGGTAAACACTGGAGGGTCTAGATTAATAAAATCACAAACTCTCGCACTAACCGGTTTATCAGCAGCACCGGTATTCTGCCTCTGAGCCTGAGCAGCTACCAAGCTAGTCAACAATTGCACCGCACTGCGCATATCGTGGTCTGTAGTGCTAGACGGAGGAACTGGATGTACTGGGTGCCTCCTAATATCCTCTAGAGGAGACGGAGAGGTATGAGACGGCATCTCACTCTGAGCCTCACTTTGGCCTGCTCTGGCTGGAGGCACCTGAATGTTACCCTCTCCCACAGCTGTATCAAGCCGTTTACTAATCGCTTGCTTCCTAGTCGAAGGCATTGCTGAAAGAAAACAAGGTGAATATTAGATATGAACACTTACTACTCAACTCTACGCACAATCTAGATTCAGGAAGAAGGTAACAACCCTAGATGTCACGTAGCCTCCTGATTATAAATGTGGCGCGCTACACATCCAAAATCAAAACTCTACAAGACACGGCTCATAGACAACCCCTAGGACAGACCTTGCTCTAATACCAAGTTTGTCATGACCCAACTGGAGGTTCATGACTAGCACCCGGGCCATACTTGCCGAGCACCAACGTACATTTTATCTAACCTTCCTTATTATCTTTAAGGGCCGACAAGATCAATATAAATAGTAGACATGGATCATGAACATCCAACAATGAAAGATAATGTCATGAACATACATAACATGGGACGACAAGACTGTCAAGAAACTATATATAAGGTACGAGCTACCATGATGCCATGAAAGACTATACAACAAAAATCAGCCGACAAGGCATTCTAAACCATACATAAGTCGACACCTGTCTATGAGCCTCTAAAGGAACCTAAGTGCTACAACATTGCCGGAACAGGGCCCCGACATACCCATAATGTCTATAACAAAAATGCATACCAAGACCACGGCAAGTCCGGAGAAGGGATCTCGCCAATAACCGCTGAATTGGACAGCCTACTGTGGTGGGGGAGCTGCGTCTACCTGTCTATCAGGACCTGCAGCACGACATGCAGCGTCCACAAATAAAAAGGACGTCAGTACGAATAAAGTACTAAGTATGTAAGGCAGGAAAGCATAAGTGAGAACATTAATGTAAACAGGGATAGAAAATATACAACCTGTGACATCTGGGTACCTCTGAGGGCTACTGACATGAAATACATGATACATACATATATATACATAAACTTTTAAAACATACGCCTTTGTGGGCATCACCATCATCATATCGTACCCGGCCATAATAGGCTCGGTAAAATGTACCCGGCCATCATAGGGCTCGGTAGAATCGTACCCGGCCACGTGGAGCTCGGTAAAACCCAACTGATCAGTGGTTGCACAATAGGTGCCGTACCCGGCCGACTATAGCGCGGCTCGGTAGAGTAAAATAGATACATATATATGATGCATACTGGACTCATTGGAATCACATTTTGAACCTTTCGGAGTGACGTAAGGTCGATATCCTTTGTACACGTTATTAGGATTAACTCTTCATCAAGAATATTATAAGAATCAGGAACTACCAACAACATTGATAATATAAGAATAAGAGAAGTAACATCAATATCAATCGTTTCATAAGAAGGGCAGCAATGTAAGTACTGCTAGCTTCTAATAGTAGAGTATCTTTGGGAGCTCGTTCATTAAATTATGTACAATCAGAGTCATGCAAAAGAATGAAGGGGATAGCCTCACATACCTTGTATATACTGCCCAACCTCAAGCTATGCAAATGTCACGACTCCTTAGTCTACAATAAGACAAATGACACTATCATTATGGTTTAAGCGTCGTAACTATTATGTATCGACCGCAACCTATTTTATGATGAAACGGACAGCACCTCCCCTATTTATATGACTTCCCACAAGTCAATACAATCACCAAACAGCCCAAACAACATCATTAATAATCATATTGAGCCTCCAAAACAGTCCACCAACCAACAACATTACTACCAAGCCTTTCGATATATATATTTCACAAGTTCTAGCTTCAACGACTTAGCTGCAACTTGGATAATCTTAAATATATATAGAGTAAGAGGTTCCTTACCTTTAAACAGAAAGAACAACTCCAATTTGACCTTAATTTTCCATGAAATATCCCTTCAATTCTGCCACAAGAACAAGGAAGCGAAACTAGCAATTAATTCGGGTTTTTCGGTACTAGAATTACTTTAGAAGACTTGAAATCACCTAGGGTTGATATTAAAAACTTGAAGGTGTATTTACAGGACATAAAACACTTAAAACAACCTCCCACATGAGCTGGAACAACACAAAAATCAGCAACAACAAGAAGAACAAGAAACTTACTAGCGCCACGGGATTCCTGACATTTGATTTGTGTTGTTTGCCCTTTGTTTGGGTCTTGGATTATGAGAGAACCTTGAGAGACTGTTTTTAGGGTTATAAGGTCTGAATATACTGAAAAATAATGACTTAAAACGGGGTTGAGGTATCTTATATATGTCCATATGTCTTAAACCGCCTTTGTGGCCCCCATAGAGAGCAGCTTGGCGCACTCTCGCGAAAACGCGATTATCTCTCTATTCCGAGATCGTATCGATGAACGGTTTAATGAGTTGAAAACTAGACTCATAGATATTCAAATTTGATAAGTAGATCACCCCATAATTCTAAGTACATTGGGAGAAAAATGCAGTAACATGTGACCTAAAGTTTAAGTAAAATTATAAACCTAAGTTGCGACAACTTTTATCGACTTTTGTTTCATAACTCGCTTGACTTCAAGAATTATGATGCGGATATTATATGATTCAAATACATTAAAACAAGACCTCTTGGGATAGTTAATCACCTCTAGTGTTACCCGAAAATACGGGTTACAACATCCTTGATTCGTTTAACTTCTAATACTTGTTAACCACTCTTATACACCCTTGTGTCATTTAAGACCAATAGGATTAACTTCTTATCATCTCAAAGATAATATCTTCTTGGATTTATGTCTACTAACTTACGGCATGATCTATGGTATGCGAATTTGGATTGTAACATGATCTCTGCCTATGGTATCCAAAAGGTAGCAATTTCAACTTAGTGGGATATGCTTATGCTGATTATGCAGAGATCACTTTGAAAGTAACAGGTTAGAATTAGGGATGATTAAGATCACCTAAAAGGAACCAGTTCTAACTCAATAATTAGTTAGATAATTTGTGAATTTTGAAAATAATTAGATTAGATATTGCTCAGTCTCATACTTTCATTAAGTATACTCTTGTGCCATGTGCTAAAATGTCTCACTGATCTCTAATGATATCACCCTTATTTTCTTGGAAAATTTAGTCTTACACAAGAGAACTTTCAGTGAAGAACCTAGTTCATAAAAATTACAAGGTATGTATTCTCCACTCCATATATTTTGAAATAACTATAATTGGATCATGATAAAAGAGGAAGTCCAATTTAATCCCAACCTCCTTTAAACATATCCGTTACAGACGAACCAGTTTCACCAATGAGTCCCATGCGCCATAATTGCCTAGAATCTAGGGAAGAGTCCAACGTCTATTCAAAATGACATTCCCAGGATGATTAGACTTCTAAACTCCAAAAAGTAGTTGTTACCCACTCCAATTCATCCCTCTTAAATTGATTGGACCTTAACCATTTCTTCACTTCTGATCTTTGAAGAAAATTCAAGACGCCAAAATGACTGAGAACCCTTTTTCACCACACAAAGAACCATCACCCACACCTTTAACCACCCCTACTCCCAAGAAAGGACGTGTTAAGATGATTACTCGTAAAGATGTCATTGGCAGTGAACATATCAAAAAAATAAATGAGAAATTGAAAGCAACCCAGCCAGAGGAACCCAGGAATAAGATGAATCCTTCAAATCTAGAACTTAACTTCTGGGCAAAAAAATCACCTGATGTTGTCTTGGATGTGGCTGAAAATCTGGAGAAAATGTTTGTTCATGTTGGTACTGCAACTGTTGTAGAGCCTGAGTCTACTAAAATTGGTGGTAAAAATAAAAAGGGGAAAAAGAAATGGAGAGTGAGGATGAAACATGAGATGTGAGGGGAAAGGGAGAAGAAGAAGTGTCTGAATCTTCACCCACTCTTATTGGTTTAACTAAAGAAATAGGGGCAATGCTGATATGGAGTGAGGAGGTTGTTGAGGAGGAAGAAAGTTTGAGAGAAGAAAGAGGAAGTGGGTCAGGAGATGCAAGTGTAACGGAGGGGCTGGTTAGGCTAAGGAAAAGGTTCCAAGGACTTGTTCCATCTGAGAAAGAACCCCTCCATGAACTTTTGAAAAGGGTGTCTGATAGCTATAATCCAAATAAGAAGAAGAGTCCAGGAGTTAAAATGCTTGGTATTGCTATGAGTGGCAAGAAGAGAAAGGCTACTTTCTCTATCTTGTAGAGGCTCCTCCCACAAGAGGAAGAGCTACAATGAGTTAGAGGAAACAAAGTGAGGCTGACCTAAAAGGTGCCTTAGTTGAGAGTAAAAAAAAAGATGTTTCTAAAAGAAAGAAAAAGGTGGCTAAACCAAGTGAGACAATTGAGATTGAGGATATGGACCTGGTTCTTCATGATGAGGATGAGGCAGAAGAAGTGGAGGTTGTGACTCCAAGTGCTAAGAAAAGAAAGACTTCCAAAAAGAAGTCCCCTACAAAGTTTGTTGATACAGAAAGCTCTACCTTGGAAAAAAGAACTAGTTCTGCCAGAAAATCAAGAAAAGTGCAAGTTGTAGAAGAAGAGAGTGAGGAAGAAGAGGAGACTAATGAAGAACAAGACAAGATGGTGAAGTTTGTAAAAAGAAAAAATTTGAAGGGAAGACTCCTTAGAGATTTGGAGGAGGAAGGAATGGTGCTGCTATTGGAGAAATTAGAAATTCAGGGTTGGAAGGACATGGTCTTTCAATTGTAAGGGACACTAGCCCGAGCTGAAATTTTGGAGTTCTTTGCAAACTATGAAATCAAGAATGGAACGGTAACCAATGTATTAAAGGGGGTGAAAGTGAGTTTTGATGAAAAGAAACTAGGAGAGATTATAGGGGTACCTGCTGAAGGGTGATTACAAAAAGTTGAAATGGCCCAGACTAGAAAGCCTACCTACCTCACTTGCCATCACCAAGAAATTTGCTGATAAAGATTTAGAGCTACAACCCAGGGCTGTTTATAAGAGTGAAATGAAATCTGCCCACAAAGTGCTCTTTATATTTGTCAACAAAGTAGTTCTACCCAGACAGGAGAGAAAACACATTGCTACTTTCACGGACCTGGTCCTTATGGAGTGCTTGGATAGTGGGAGGAAGATCAACTGGCTGGGGTTTATAATCCACCTCCTTTATAGGGTACTTTCTGGCACTATAACTCGTACCATACCCTATGGGTCATACTCACTGCTGTGCTTGATTACTTCAAGGTTCCCCTAAAGAAATAGGATGTTAGCACAAATAAAGATCACTTTGGGGGCCAACACTTTGACTGTCTGTGACTATGAAGTCCTTACTACTCCCAAAGAACCTGGTTCATCTAAGAGGGTGCCTGGGAACAGTAAAGTTAGAGCTTTGGAGCAGGAGAGTGGGGCTAAGGATGCTGAGATTGAGAAGCTGGAGAAGAGGCTGGCGGAAGTAGAAACTGAGAGGGATGCTCACAAGTCTGAGCTAGCAAAGGAGAAAGAGAAGAAAGAAGGCGTTCTTCAAGACATGTTGAAGCTGCTTCAGGCCAGAAACCAAGAACCTGGTCCTTCCAAGCGTTAAACACTTCCTAGCCTAGTTTGTAACCAATTACCCGAGTGGGATGTTTCTTTTTATCTTTTTGCTCATGGTTTAGTTCCTTTATTTCTTTTTATGCTTTGTGGATGAATCTTATCAATGGTAATCACTTCTTTTTATTTAATTGTTTGTTGATATTTCTTAGATGGCTCATACCCTTAGATTGATAAGACTCACTTGAATCCATGATTGCATTTGAAGTAGACTCAGTGGCCATAAGTGATATGTACTAAAATCTGGTTACATAACTTAATTAAGCAACTTTTCGATGATGCCAAAAGGGGGAAGATAGGTTGTGCTTTTGCTTTGGACTATAATGTTTATAACCTAATGAACCTAGTCCTTGATGATTTATGTCTTTAAAATGGAAAGTGTTCTGACATTGTGTTGATGTTGAGCTAAGTTGACACAGGGCCTATGCTTATGAAATCACATAGTTTGTCATCATCAAAACGGGGGAATTTGTTGTCTTGAGTAAGTTTTGTTTTGTTGATTGACAAAGAAATACATGCATGAACCAAGTCCATACACAGTGTACACAGGGCGCAGGCAGATTCAAGCGCAAGGCATGCACGTGAAGGAGATAAGCATAAGTGATTATATCTAATATATCCTGAATGAAAATGTTACATAATTGATATAGAGCAGGACTCCTTACTTGAAGAGAACTCTATCCTAGATAAGGGAGGAGTTAGAAGTTGAAGATAACTAGAACTCTTCCACCATGGAAGAGTAAAGAATTAGAACTCTAGTTTATCCTTATTATACTAACTCTATATATATCAGTTGTGTTCTCTTTTACAGGTGACACACAAATGCTGAAGTTAAGCAAGAATTGAGAGCAAAATAGCAACGCATTTTGAAAGCAATTCCTGTGAGTTTCAAGTGTGCGGACCTGAAGGTACATTAACCAGATAGAAGAACCAGCTCCAAGTGTCTGTCTTTATTTCTAGTTCAATTGTAGTAGAGCTTTTGAATTGTACCTTTTAGCTTTATCTAGAAGCATTTGTACTAGGTACTTTGAGTTGTATTGTTCAAGTTAGAGTTAACTTGCAGTTGACGCAACAGCCTGAGGCTGGTTGCCACAAAGGGTTAGAGGTAATCCTTAGGTTTTAAAGAGTTTTGTAAATGCTATTTTTGGATCAGTGATTTAGTGAAGTATTGGGAAAAATCCTACTAGGAAATAGGTCATGATTTTTTTTACCTTTTGAGCCGGGTATTTTTCACGTAAACTTTTTTATGTTCTTTACTTTATGCATTTATTATTTCGCAAATATAGTTTAAGGAACTCATAGAAGAACCGGGTCTTTCTATAATCTGTCCACGGGAAAAGTCGGACACCACACAAATCACCCCCTCTTGTGTGGTATTGTAGTATAAAACATCATCTTGTCATTTTGTTCCTTAGTTTCTATATGCGTTATCACATCAATGCGAGTTGACTTTCAATAGACAATAAGGTGACCTTCATTGGATTTTGTAACGATCTGGTCGGTTATTTTGAGTATTGTAGTCCCATTTCCCCATTTATTGCTTATTCTATTTTTATTTGTTGCTATGTGACTTGCCGAGGTGGTTATTTGTGTTCCGAGGATGTTTCAGAATAAATTGGGACACTTACTCCCAAAGTTGGAAGCCTAAGTTGCAAGAGTTGATCAGATGTTGACTTATGTGTAAGTGACTCTGGAATGGAGTTTTGATAGTGTCAATAGCTCCATATAGTGATTTTGGACTTAAGAGTGTGTCCAGATATTGATTTGGGGGTCCGTAGATGGTTTTTGCTTGAATTGGCAAAATTTAGAAAATGAAGGTTTGGAGAGTTAAGAGGTTTGACCAAGAGTTGACTTTATTGTTAACGGGCTCGGATTTTGGTTCCGAAAGTCAAAAATCAGATTGATGTTTGGACTTGAGGAAATGCTGAAGAATTTCAGGTCTAGTGCGATCGCACCTGTGAAAAATCGGTCGCAGGTGCTCGACCGCAGAAGAGGTCATGACATCATATGTGCAGAATATGCTGGGGCTGGGGGATGCGCAAGTGAGAAAAGGTGTCCGTATCTGCAAGCTCGTTGATGTGGGAAGTAGAGTGCAGAAGCGGAGGGCAAATTGGTGTGGTTTTCTGCAAAAGTGGGTTTGTTGCGCAGGTGCGCCTACGCAGAAGTGCTTGTTTGGCCACAGAAGTGGAAGTTGTCTAGGAGGTCTCATGCTGCAGATACGGATACCTTTCCACATAAGCGGTTAAGTGACCACAGGTGCGGAATCACTGGCAGAAGGTTTAAATAGAAGGGTTTCGTGATTTCTCTCATTTTGGACTTTGCAAGCTCAACTAGTGACGAATGTTGGAGAGATTTTCACCTAGATTAAAGAGGTAAGTGACTTTTGATTATTTTTATTCATTGATATTGAATATACATTGAATTTTCCACCTAGATTATGTATTTTTGAGGTGAGATTTGGGAATTTTGGACTAGGGATTGGAGAGTGAGATTTGGAGGTTTGAAGGTCGATTGGTGGTCAAAATTAGTTAATTTTGGTATGGTTGGACTCGTTATTGAATGGGTATTCGAATTTTGTGAATTTTGTAGGTTTCCGAGGCGTGGTCCAGGGTTGACTTTTGATTTTAGTTAAAGATCTTAGCTTTATCATTTGGAATCAATTCCTATAGCTTTAATTGATAGTATTACGTTATTGTTTGCTAGATTCGAGCCTCCCGGAGATTGATACACATGGGAAGGGCTTTCTAGTGGAGTGATTTGATTTGCTTGAGGTAACTATCTTTTCCAAACTCGGTTGATGCACTAGTTGCATGAATTATTGTGATAGCTACGTGCTATTGGGTGAGCACATGTGTGGGGTTGAACCCATGTGACTATGCCTTGGGTATTTATTCATGTTCGAGTTATGCTCAGGTTATAATAAGCCTAGATTTGACTGTTAAACCATAAGTTATGATGCTTCACACATTTGTGACATTGTTGTTAACTATTTGAGCTATGTTTAAGTCCATATAGGTGTTTAATCCTCGAATGAACTGATAAATGTTATTCTCTGATGAAATTTCTAGTTTGAGCTAGAATGGTACACTTTTCACATGCATACACTTTAGCATGTCGTTTATACCAGTCCAGGAGCTTGAGATTTGTTATTCATTTATTATGTACATGTATACTTGTTTATTTTCTCCTGTATGATATGATTGGACTGGGTGCCTATGATCACGCTGGCCGGATTGTGTTGTTGTGCCTGTGACCATGCCAGGTGGATTGTGTTGTTATGCACGTGACCACGTCAGGCAAATTGTATTGTTACGTCTTTGACCACGCCAGGTGGATCATTATATTGAGCATGTGACCACGCCGGGCTAGTAGCATATTGAATTGGTCGTTCTTGTGTGTGGATATGGATCCATCCCCCTAGGGTCATCCTCTCATTTTTCTCTCTATGCTGAGATATTGACTCAACATGGTATTTGAGAAACTATACACATACACACACAGATGTTTTCTTACTGAACTTTATGTTTTGACTCTAATATTGTTCCGTATCGATTTAAAAAATAAAATTGCCCAAATTATAGCTAGTATCGTTTAATAATTTGTTTTTCTCTTACCTCACTGCTTATTTATGATACTTATTACGTAAATTGGGTCGGTTGTACTCATACCACACTCTGCACTTAATTGTGCAGATCCAGGTGTGGGGACCAGTTATCAGCAGTAGGCTTGCTTGTTGGACAATGTGCTAGAGACGAGGAAGAGCTGCATTCTTGGTCGCACTTTGACTTGTCTTTCTTTTCATATTGTTGTTACATTTCAAACAGTGTATTTATTATTTAGTTTGAGACTTGTATTCTGTTGTAGAAGCTTATGACTACGTATATTCCAGTATTTGGGGATTTACTTTGTATTAGTAGTTATATTGTATTGAGACCTCATGCTTATGCTATTTTTATAAATTTTGTTATTCTGTTTGCCTTCGTTATCATGTTTCGGTTTTCCTAGCCGGTGTGTTAGGCGCCATCACGGTGAGTAGGGATTTCAGTTCATGACAAGTTGGTATCAGAGCACTAGGTGCATAGGTATTACGAGTCATGAGCAGGTTTAGTAGAGTCTTGCAGATCGGTACAGAGACATCTGTACTTATCTTCGAGAGGTTACCAAACCATTAGGAAACTTCACTTTCTTATATTCTTGTCGTACGGATTTATTGATTCCAGAAAATTAAACTTTAATTATTCTATTCTCTCATAGATGGTGAGGAAATGTGAGATCGGATCGGGCGGACCACCACCAATACCACCAGCTAGGGCCGCGAGAGGCCTGGGCCATGGTAGAGGCTGAGGTACATCTCGTACAATAGCTAGAGCAGCACCTGTGGAGCCACCAGTTGCTCCAGCTCAGGAGCAGATACAAGATGTGGTTGAGCCGATAGGACCAACTCAGACACCAGCTGTGCCCATTGTGATTCCAGGCCTTCAGAAGGCCTTGGCCTAGATATTGACTGTATGCACTATCCTTGCTCGGACGGTTTCAGTTCTAGCCACACCATCCACTTCTCAGGCCAGGAAGGTGCTTAGACTCTCCGCCGCCCGTACTCTAGAGCAGGTGGTTCAGGGACTTCAGACACTGGGGTACTACCAGCCTAGCCGGTTATAGCTGCTCAGGCCCAGGAGGGTCAACCTATGAGTGATGAGGATCAGAAGAGGCTAGAGCAGTTTGGGAGGCTCAAGCCTCTAGCTTTCAGTGGGGCTGAGTCAGAGGATGCTTAGGATTTCTTAGACAGATGACAGTGGATTCTTCGCATGGCAGGTATTCTTGAGACTAGTGGAGTCTTATTTACTACTTTTCAGCTGTCGGGGGTACCCTTCAGATGGTGGGAGGTCTATGAGTTGAGCATACGAGTTGGCGCTGCACCACTTACGTGGCATGAGTTCTTAGTTCTCTTCTTAGAAAGGTTTGTTCTGCAGACTCGTAGGGAGGGGTTGCATAGGTAGTTTGAGCAGCTACACCACGAGAGTATATCCATGACCCTGTATGAGATAAGATTTTCAAAGTTGGCTCGTCATGCGTTATGGTTAGTTGCCACTGATAGGGAGAGGATCAGGGAGGTTTATTGATGGCCTCAACTGTGGACTACATTTCATCATGACTGGATAGATTGCATCAGGTGTTAGGTTCGATGAGGTGGTTGATATTGCTAGGTGCCTAGAGCAGGTTCGCAGCCAGGAGCACGAGGAGAGGGAGGCCAAGAGGCCTCGTGATTCAGGTGGTTTCACCGGTGTTTCTTCTGGAGGACAGTCCCAGCATAGTAGGGGTCATCCTTATAGGCTCGTCTGGTTCATCGTGGTGTATCAGTTAGCCATGGTTCCTATAGTGCTAGTTCGAGTCAGTCATCCTTTAGTGCATTACCATCACAGAGTTCTTACGATGATTCATCTTCCCAGGTTTCTACAGGTCGTTCCTCAAGTAATCAGGGTCAGCAGCCCATCAGAAGGGGTTGCTATGAGTGCGGGGATTTGAGTCATCTTAAGAGAGATTGCCCCAGATTATTGAGTAGGTCTCTAGAACAGAGATCTCAGGCTATGAATTCCATACCAGTTACTTCATCACCCACTCAACCAGCTCGGGGTGGGGCTCAAGCAGCTAGAGGTCATCCTAGAGGGGGAGGCATATCAGGTGGCGGTCAGGCTCTATGCTCTGCTTTTTCTACCAGGCCAGAGGCTGTTTCTTCAGACGCAGTGATCACAAGTATTATCTTAGTCTTCCACAGGGATGCTTCCATATTATTTAACCCTGGTTCCAATTATTCATATGTATCATAGTATTTTGCTCGTTATTTGGATATGCCCGGTGAGTCCTTAGTTTTTCCTATTCATGTATCTACGCCGGTGGGCGATTCTATTATTGTAGCCCTTGTGTATCTGTCGTGTGTGGTGATTATTGGGGGATAAGAGACGAGAGTTGATATCTTATTGCTTAGTATGGTTGAATTTGACGTGATTCTGGTCATGGATTGGTCGTCCCCATGTCATGTTATTCTGGATTGTCACACTAAGATCGTAACGTTGGCGATGCCGGGGTTACCCCGGATCGAGTGGAGAAGTTCTCTGGACTATGTTCCCAGTAGGGTGATTTCATATCTGAAGGCCCAACAGATGGTTGGGAAGGGGTGTTTGGCATATTTGGCTTTTGTGAGGGATGTTGGTGCTAATACTCCTACCATTGATTCTGTTCCGATAGTGTGAGACTTTCCGGATGTATTTCCTGCACACTGTTCGGGCATGCCACCTGATAAGGATATTGATTTTGGTATTGACTTGGTGTCTGGCACTCAGCCCATTTCTATTCCTCCGTATCATATGGCACCAGTAGAGTTGAAGGAATTGAAAGAGCAGCTTTATGAGCTTCTTGATAAGGGGTTCATAAGGCCTAGTGTGTCGCCTTGGGGTGCATCGGTTCTGCTTGTGAAGAAGAAGGATGGTACTATACGGATGTGCATTGATTATAGACAGTTGAACAAAGTTACAATTAAGAACAAGTACCATTTTCTGTGCATTGCTAACTTATTTAACCATCTTCAGGGAGCTAGGGTGTTCTCTAAGATTGATTTGAGGTCTGGGTTTCACCAGTTGAAGATTCAGGACTCTGATATTCTGAAGATAGCGTTCAGGACCCGTTATGGTCACTACGAGTTCCACATAATGTCTTGGGCTGAGCAACATCCCAACAACATTCATGAATCTTATCAACAGTGTATTCCAGCCATATCTTGATTCGTTTGCAATAGTATTTATTGATGATATCCTAGTGTACTCACGTAGCCAGGAGGAGTATGCACAACATCTGAGGATTGTACTACGAACGTTAAGGGAGGAGAAGCTTTATGCTAGGTTCTCCAAGTATGAGTTTTGGCTCAGTTCGGGGGCATTCTTGGGGCACGTGGAGTCTAGTTAGGGGATCAAGGTGGATTCGAAGAAGATTGAGGCGATTCAGAGTTGGCCCAGACCGTCTTCAACTACTGAGATTCAGAGTTTTCTCGGCTTGGCGGGATATTTTCGCCGCTTCATGGAGGGTTTCTCATCCATTTTAGTGCCTTTGACTAGGTTGAACCAGAAGGGTGCCCTATTCAGGTGGTCCGATGAGTGTGAGGAGACCTTCTAGAAGCTCAAGACTGCCTTGACCACAGCTCTAATTCCAGTTTTTCCTTCACCATCAAGTCCATATCAGATTGGTATTGGGTGTGTCTTGATGCAGGAGTGTAGAGAAATTGCTTATGCTTCAGGCCAGTTGAAGCCCCATGAGAAGAACTACCCCGTTCATGATTTAGAGTTGGAAGTCATTGTCCATGCATTGATGTTTTGGAGGAATTATCTCTACGGTGTGTCTTGTGAAATATTTGCATATCATCGGAGCCTTCAGCACTTGTTCAAGCAAAAGGATCTAAATTTGAGACAGTGGAGGTGGTTGGAGCTGTAAAAAAGACTATAATATTACCATTTTGTGTCTTCCCGGGAAGGCCAATATGGTGGCTGATGCCTTGAGTAGAAAGACGATGAGTGTGTGTAGTATTCCATATATTCTTGTTGGTGAGAGACTATTTGCAGCATATGTTCAGGCCTTGGTTAATTAGTTCATGAGATTAGATAATTCGGAGCCTAGTCGGGTTCTAGCTTGTGTGGTTTCTTGGTCATCTTTATATGATCACATCAGAAAGCGTTAACATGATGACTCCCATTTGCTCGTCTTTAATGACAGTGTTCAGCATGGTTATGTCAAGGAGGTTTTTATTAGAGATGATGGGGTGTTGCGGATGTAGGGTTGGATTTGTATGCCCAATATGGACGGGTTACGTGAGTTGATTCTTGAGGAGTCCCATAGTTTGCGATATTCTATTCATTCGAGTGCCGCAAAGAAATATCAAAACTTGAGGTAGCACAATTGGTGGAGGAGAATGAAGAAAGATATAGTGGAGTTTGTAGATCGGTGCTTGAATTGTCAGCAGGTGAAGTACGAGCATCAGAGGTCGGGCGGTTTGCTTCAGAGGCTTGAGATTCTTGAGTGGAAATTGGAGTGTATCACCATGGACTTTGTAGTTGGGCTCCCATGGACTTTGAAGAAATTTGATGCTATTTGGGTGATTGTGGATCAATTAACTAAGTCCACGCATTTCATTCTAGTTGGGACCACCTATTCTTCAGAGCGGTTGGCTAAGATCTATATCCGCGAGATTGTTCACCTTCATGGTGTGCCGGTGTCCATTATTTCAGATCGGGACATGCAATTCACATCGTATTTTTTGAGAGTAGTGCAGTGAGAGTTAGGTACACGGGTTGAGTTGATTATAACATTCCACCCTCAAATAAACGGACAGTCCGAGCGCACATTCAGATACTGGAGGATATGCTACGCGCTTTTGTCATGGATTTCGAGGGTTCTTGGGATCAATTTCTACCGCTTGCAGAGTTTGCCTTCAATAACAACTACCAATCGAGTACTTAGATGGCTCCGTATAAGGCCTTATATGGGAGGCGGTGTAGATCTCCAACTGGGTGATTGAGCCGGGGAAGGCTAGGCTTTGGGTACTGATTTGGTTCTGGATGCGTTAGACAAGGTCAAGTTGATTCAGGATCGGCTTTGCACGGCACAGTCTAGACAGAAGAGTTACACCATTCGGAAGGTTCAGGATGTTGCCTACATGGTGGGAGAGAAGGTATTGGTCAAACTTTCACCCATGAAGGGTGTCATGAGGTTTGGGAAGAAGGGCAAGTTGAGCCCTCGGTACATTGGCCCTCTTGAGGTGCTTGAGAGGATTGGAGAGGTGGCCAACAAGCTTGCAATGCCACCTAGTCCATAGAGTTTTCACCCAGTATTTTATGTTTCCATGCTCCGAAAGTATTATTCTGATTCGTCTCTTGTTTTGGATTTCAGTACGGTTCAGTTAGACGAAGATTTGACTTATGATGTAGAGCTGATGGCCATTTTGGATCGGTAGGTTCGGAAGTTGAGATCAAAGAATATAGCCTTAGTGAAAGTACAGTGAAGAGGTCAGCCATTCGAGGAGGCTACTTGGGAGACCAAGCAGGAGATGCGGAGCAGTTATCCACAACTATTTGATACTCCAATTGTGATTCTAGCCCCGTTCGAGGACGAACGTTAGTTTAAGAGAGGGAGAACATAATGACCCTGCCAGTTGTTTTGAGTATGTAGTCTCGTTCCCCCATTTATTGCTTATTCTATGTTAGTTTATTTCTATGTGACTTGCCGGGGTGGTTGGTTTGGTTCCGGGAATGTTTCAGAATGAATTTGGACACTTAGTCCCAAGGTTGGAAGCCTAAGTTAAAAGAGTTGATCGGATGTTAAATTATGTGTAAATGACTCCGAAATGGAGTTTTGATAGTTCTGATAGCTCTGTATTGTGATTTTGGACTTAGGAGTGTGTCCGTATATTAATTTGGAAATCCGTATATGGTTTTGGCTTGAATTGGTGAAAGTTGAAAAAATGAAGGTTTGGAGAGTTGAGAGATTTGACCGACAATTGCTTTGTTGTTACCGAGCTCGGATTTTGGTTTCGGAAGTTGGAATAGGTCTTTTGTATCATTTATGACTTGTGTGCAAAATTTGAGGTCAATCGGAGTTGGTTTGATAGGTTTCGGCATAGATTGTAGAAGTTGGAAATCTATTAGTTTCAATATGCTTGAATTGAGGTGTGATTCATGTTATTTATGTTATTTGATGTAATTTGAAGCCTCGACTAAGTTCGTATGATGTTTTAGGATGGGTTGGTATATTTGGATGGGGTCACGGGGGCTTAGGAGTGATTCAGATTGAAATCGGATTAAAGTTTTGACTTAAGGAAATGTTGAAGAATTTTAGGTCTGGTGCGGTCACACATGCGAAGAATTGGTCACAGGTGCATGACTGCTGAAGCGATCATGGCATCGCAGGTTCAGAATGTGCTGGGGTTGGGGTATGCGCAGGTGTGAAGAGGTGTCTGCATCTATGATCTCGCAGATGCGGGAAGTGGAGCGCAGAAGAGGAGGGCAGATTGGTGTGGTTTTCCGCAGAAGAGGGTTTGTTGCTCAGGTGCGTGTGCACAGAAGCACTTGATTGGCTGCAGAAGCAGAAGTTGGCTAGAAGGTCTCATGCCGCAGATGCAGCCACTTTTCTTTAGAAGTGGTTGAGTGACCGAAGGTGCGGAATCACTGGTAGAATGTTTAAATAGAATGGTTTCGTGATTTCTCTCATTTTGGACTTTGCAAGCTCGACTAGTGACGCATTCTGGAGAGGTTTTTACCTAGATTGAAGAGGTAAGTGACTTTTGATCATTTTTATTCATTGATATTGGATACCCATTGAATTTCCCACTTTGATTATGTGGTTTTGAGGTGAAATTTGGAGAATTGTTTACTAGGGATTGGAGAGTGAGATCTGGGGGTTTGAAGGTCGATTGATGGTCGGAATCAGATGAATTTTGTATGGTGGGACTCATTATTGAATGGGTGTTCGGGTTTTGTGAATTTTGTCGAGTTCCGAGGTGTGGGCCCATGGTTGACTTTAGGGTTGACTTTTAATTTTTGGTTAAAGATCTTAGCTTTATCATTTGGAATCAATTCCTATACCTTTTATTGATAGTATTACGTTATTGTTTGCTAAATTCGAGCCTCCTGGAGATTGATACACATGAGAAGGCTTGCTAGCAGAGTGATTTGATTTCTTGAGGTAACTATCTTATCTAAACTCGGTTGAGGCACTAGTTTCCTGAATTATTATAATAGCTATGAGGTATACATGTGTGGGGTTGAGCCCATGTGCTGACGCCGGGAGTATTAATTTATGTTCGGGTTGTGCTCAGGTTATAATAAGTCTGGAATTGATTATTAAACCTTAAGCTATGTTGCTTCATACATTTGTGACATTGTTGTGATCTATTTGAGCCATGTTTGAGGCCACATAGGGGTTTAATCCCCGAATGAACTGATAAATGTTATTCTCTTATGAAATTGTCGGTTTGAGCTATAAAGTACACCTTGCACATTCCTACACTTTCGCATGTCGTTTATACCAGTCCAGGAGCATGAGATTTGTTATTTATTCATTTCATACATGTATACTTGTTTATTTGCTCATGTATGATATGATTGGACTAGGTGTCCGTGACCACGCCGGGCGGATTATGTTGTTGTACCTGTGCCCATGCCGGAAAAATTATGTTGTTATGCATGAGACCATGCCGGGCGGATTGTACTATTATACATGTGACCACACCGGGCGGATCACGATATTGAGCATGTGACCACGCCGGGCTGGTAGCACATTGAATTGGCTATGCTTGTGTGTGGATATGGATCCATCCCCCTAGGGTCACCCTCTCATGTTTCTCTCTTGATGTTGTACACGCAGTTATTGAGGAACTGATCAGTGGTTTGGTACGGGTATGGAAAGGTTGAGAAATCTTGCCAGTATTTTGTTGGATTTTGCATTTCATCTTTTCTTGCAATTTCCTTGATCATTTATCTGATTTAACTGCATATCATATCTATATGCCGAGATATTGATCGAACATGGTATTTGAGAAACTGTACACATACACACACAGATGTTTTCTTATTGAACTTACGTTTTGATTTCAATATTGTTCTATACCGGTTTAAAAGATGAAACTACAATAGTTAGTATCATTTAATAATTTGTTCTTCTCTTACCTCTCCGTGCTTATTTGCGATACTTATTGAGTACATTGGGTCGGTTGAACTCAAACTACACTCTGCACTTAATTGTGCAGATCCAGGTGTGGGGACTAGTTATCAGCAGTAGGCTTGCTTGTTAGACTATCTGCTAGAGGCGAGGTAGAGTTGGATCCTTGGTCGCAGTTTGACTTGTCTTTTCCTTTCATACTGTTGTTACAGTCCAGACAGTGTATTTATTGTTCAGTTTCAAACTTGTATTTTGTAGTAGAAGCTCATGACTCTGTATTTACTAGTTCTAGGGATTTACTTTATATTAGTAGTTATATTGTATTGAGACCTCAGACTTATGCTATTTCTATAAATTTCATTATTCTTTTTACCTTCATTATCATGTTTCGTCTTGACTAGGTGGTGTGTTAGGCGCCATCATAACGGGTAGAGATTTTAGGCCGTTACAGATTTCCATAACTTTGGGTCCATAATTTGGAATTCAGGTGACTTCAAGCTTAAAAATGTATTAGGTCACAACACAATACCTTATTATTTTTGGTTAGTTAGAGCTTACATTGTTTAAGGTGGAAGATTTCCAGTTGAGTCCTTGTTTTATCTTCAGTTCATACATATCACCGAGGTGAAGGTTATAAGTTGGTTAAGACATAGAAATCTTGTTCAGCTAATTGGTTGGTGTCATGACCAAGGTAAGTTCTTACTTGTTTATGAATTCTTGCCAAATGGTAGCTTAGATTGTCATTTATTTTGTAAAAGGAATCCTCTTAGTTGGAATATGAGGTATAAGATATCACTCGGTTTAGCATCTGCCTTGCTCTATCTACACAAAGAATGGGAGCAGTGTGTGATCAACAGAGACATCAAATCGAATAATATAATTCTCGATTCGAGATTTAATGTCAAGCTTGGTGATTTTGGCTTAGCTAGACTAATGGACCATGAATTAGGTCCTCAAATTAAAGGGTTTGCTGGAACGGTAGGTTATTTGGCTACCGAATACATAAAAATAGGCCGAGCAAGTAAGGAATTAGATGTCTATAGCTTCAGAGTTGCTGTACTAGAAATTGCAACTAGAAGAAAATCAGTAGATCCGGGAACTGGAAAATTTGAGGATTAGTGGAGTATGTTTGGGATCTTTATGGAAAAGGGCAACTTCTTTATGTTGTTGATGAGAAGTTAAACCTGGATTTTGACGCAAAACAAGTAGAGCGATTGATGATTACCGGGTTATGGTGTGCTCATCCGAAGAGCAATCTGAGGCCATCGAGTAGACAAGCAATTAATTTTCTCAATTTTGAGGCAACATTGCCTAATATACCAACGAAGATACCAGTTCCTGTGTATTATTTACCTGATACTTGTACAGAACCGGCAGTTATCTTGGGGGAGCCTATAATGACTTACACAAGCATCAATGTAGGTCATTAATTATTCACAACATCTTGTGTGGCCTGTAAATCTTGGAAACTATAAACATATTTCATTTAATTGTGGTTGTAACATGGTGAAGTTCTTCAAGTTCCAAAAGAATTTAAGGCGGAAGAAATGTTAACAAATTCAATGATTTGGCTTCTGAGTACTGTGTCTTGAATACATAATTGACTTAGACTCTAGTTCTGAAGTTTATTTCTTGTATAAGCATATAAACAGAGGCGGACATGTGTAGAGAGAAGAGGGGTCCCTGGACCCCGTTAACATCGACAAAAATTCTAGATATATACGAGCATATATGCTTAAAATAATTATATATTTAGCCTGAAACCCTTAAGATTAAACGTCTGGTAGGGCGCTGGTTGAGCAATCCACTCACGTGCCTCCGCTACCTTCAAATCCTTAGTCCGCCTCTGAGCATGTATGATACCATACAATGTTAAATGCTACAAGTTCATGCTTGATTTAAGCCTTAATTTTTAAGCTGGTACAATATCTCAAATTATGCATTGTATTCAATTCAGGATCCATAGTTTTCTAATAAAGGACCCCTCCAATATCATGATTAGGTATGTCAGGCCAAATCATGAGTGAATAGAAAACGTTCTAACACATGACTATTAGACTGATGTCAGAAGTACTACTATTAGATTTTTTTGTTTCATTTCTTACTTACTTTTTCGTATTACATCACAATACAAGAAGATTAAACTCCTCATCTTAAGATTTGAAAATTTGGAAATACCATAGTAGTTTAGTGAAGGATGCTTTTGAAAGAGTCGAAAGAAACCAGAAGCTTGAAGTCTCAATTTTCATCTGGATTCTGATATCGATAGATCGATTTAATTTGCATGTTTTCTACCTAAGGTATGATGTTGCTTGCTAAACATAAGAAATCGAAGTATATTAGCATACGGTTATATAATTGTAACGATCCGATCTGTCGTTTTGTGTAATTGCACCATGTTACCCCTTTTTATGCTTCACATATGTGTGTTTATGATTTTATGACTTGCAGGGTTGATTATTTCGTTCCGGGAAGCTTTCGGGTTGATTTGGACCCTTTGATTCTTGACTTAGAAGTTTGAATTAGAAATGTTAACCAAACTTTGACTTTTCTAAAAACAACCCCGAAACTATGTTTTGATGGCTCCGATAGCTTCGTATCGTGATTTCGAGCTTGGGCGTATACCCGAAAATAATTTTGGAAGTCCATAGGTTAATTTATGTTGATTTGCCAAAATTTGGCAATTTGAAGTTGAAAAGTTTGACCGTAGGTTGACTTTTAGTTATCGAGCTCCGAATTTGATTTTGGGACTTGGAATAGGTCTGCTATAGTATTTAGAACTTGTCTACAAAATTTGGTGTCGTTTGAATTTGATTTGTAGGATTCGGACGTTTAGTTGTAATTTTAGAAATTTTTGAACTTTACTTTGAAATTCATGCGTTTTAGAGTTTAATTCGTAGTTATAGATGTTATTTTTGCATTTATATCACGCGAGCAAGTTCGTATGATGTTCTTAGATTTGTGTAAATATTTGGTTTAGAGCCCCAAGGGCTTGGATGAGTTCCAAACATGTATCGAAATGGTTTTGAACTTAAAATGAACTGCTTGTATGGTGGCGCTCAGTTATCGCAATTGTAAGATTTAGCCTCACAATTGCGTAGTTGACAGTAAGGGGCAGATGTCAAAAATGCGACTTCCCCTTCGCATTTGCGAAGGCAGCAGGATTTTGTTTGGTTCTCAATTGCGAACAAGTGTTCGCTTTTGCGATGATGGCCAGTTCGCAATTGTGAAGCCTTTTCTCGCAATCGAGATGATGCATGAGGTTGTCAGGATTCGCAAATACGAGCCCTGGTCCGAAATTGCGACAGTTCGCTAATGCGAACCCTGTGTCGCAAATGCAATATCTACAGCTGGAGAGGGGGTTTAGAGAGGAGATTTTCACCTAGAAACTTTGGGTAAGTTATACTAATCTATTTCTAATCATATTTCATCAATATATCTTAGATTTTCACATCAAAATCATATGAATCAAAGCAAAAATTTGTGAAACCTTGTCAAAATATTGAAAAATAAAAAATTGAGTTTTGAAAGTCGATTTGGACTTTGCTTTTGAAACTAATCATATATATGAACTCGTGGAGACATGGGTCCGAATCTACCATTGGACCTGGGTTTTGACCGGGCGGGCCCCGGGGTGAAATTGTTGACTTTTGGAAAAAGTGTAAAGATCTTAGATTTATCTGCTATATTTGATTTCTCTAGCATTGTTTGATAATATTAAGTCGCCTTTGGTCACATTTGAGCTGTTTGGAGGCAAATTTTAAGGTAAAAACTATTTTTGATTGTTGAATTGGCCTACTTGAGGTAAGTATCTTTCCTAACTTTGTGTTGGGGAAGTACCTCTTAGGATTTGAGATTGATTGTGTCTTTTGTGCTATCTGAAAGCCGTATATACAAGGTGACAAGTGGGTACACGGGTTGTACGTGGTATTTGACCGATTTAGGCTACTTAGTTCTATTCCACGCTTTAATCGAAAGGCCATATCATGTTCTAAATTCTCATAGTAAATCTACCCTTATTTGTGTTAGTCTATCCTTGCATGCCGTAATTGGCTTGTTTAACACTTGTTCTACATCCTACTTGATAAATTACTTTCATGATTTAGTTGAACTTGTTGCCTCTTTTATTATATCTCTTTATTGTTAATTATTATTATTCGTGTTATCTCCTTCATTATTGATTATCATTACATGAAGTTATTGTTCATGTTATCCTTTTTCATGTTGATTTCCATTACATGAAGTCATTGTTATATGTTATCTCTTCCTTTGTGAGTTGTTGTTACTTAATATCGTGGTTATACATTATCTCACTATTGAGTTATTGGTGTTGAAGTTGTGAAAGTCATTATCATGTTAAGGTTAAATTGTTATTGTAGAAACATCTTCCTAATTGGGCATTTTACATTCATTGTTGTTGTTGATATTCTTGTACCCGTTGTGGTGGCGCCATAGGCTATTGTTGTGGAAATATTGAGATTGTTGATTATTGGCAAGTTATGATATATGGGCACTTGTGGTACGAGTTGTTATTGTGATGTGATATTGGCGCGCATGCGGCGGTATAAGGCTTGGGGGTAATGTGCATGCGGCGGTATAAGGTGGGACTTATGTGCATGTTGCTTGTTGGGGAACTACTTGACGTCATGTAGCGTCATAAGGTCGGAAAACGTGTGTGTAGCTATTTCGAGAAAATAGTTTTAAAAATTTATTTCAAATGTAAGGCTCACGGGGCGGTATAAGTAAAGATTGTGATTGAGATTGTAAATTGTGAATACGAGGCAGTACCTCGATTGTGATTCTTGGTATATATACACGAGGCGGTACGTCGTCATGATTCTCGCTGTTTTATTCTTTCATATTTTCTTTTACCAGTTATTGTCTGTATATGATCATTGTAGTTCTCTTTAACTGAATTCTTTATGTTATTTCTGTGTTTACAATTCCGATATTAGTTCATGCTGTTAACTGTTTCGTATCAGTTATTTCTCTGTTTTCTATTATTTATCCTTATTATATTTTCATACTGTTTATTTATATCCTAGTAGGTGTCTTGACCTCGCCTCATCACTACTCTACCGAGGTTAGGCTTGATACTTATTGGGTACTATTGTGGTGTACTCATACTATGCTTCTGCAAATTTTTGTGCAGATCCAGGTACGCCTGCTCGTGCCGGATATCAATGATCACTTGTTAGCTGCTTTACAGAGATTTCAAGGTATACTTGCTCAACATCTACAGGCCTTGGAGTCACCTTCCTTTATTCTTATTTCCTGTTGTATTTTTTATTCAGACATTGATGTACTAGACTCCTCAGTTTACTCGGTAAAGCTTATGACTCAGTTCCACCGGTCTTGGGGAGTGGATTGTTGTTGATTCTATTTTTAGAAGTTTACATCAGTTATTTAGTTTTGTTTTATTATTTTGTTAATTATTTCTTCCAAGTTATTATTAACTGTTTGGCTTATCTAGTCGTAGAAACTAGGCGCCATTATGATATCCTACGGGAGGGAAAATTGGGGTCGTGACAAATTGGTATCAGAGCCCTAGGTTCATAGATGTTACGAGTCATAAGCAGGTTTAGTATAGTCATGCAGATCAGTACGGAGATGTCTGTACTTATTTTCAAGAGGCTACGAAACTATTAGAAAAACTGAATCTTTGACTTTCTATTCTGTCACAGATAGTGAGGACACGCACTGCTGGATCTGACAATCAGACACCCGCGCCCCTGCTAGATCCGCGAGAGGCCAGGGCCAGGGCAGAGGCAGAGGAGTGGCATGTGATGTAGATAGAGGAGCCGCTAGTAGCTCTAGTTGCGTAACAGGTACCCGAGGAACATGTTGCCACCCCAGCACTTCAGGAGACCGTCACACAGTTCTTGAGCATGTTCGGTACCTTAGCTCAGGCAGGGTTGATTCCACTTGCACCAGCCACATCTCAGACTAGGGGAGGAGCTCAGACTCCCGTGGCCCGTACCTAAGAGCACCGGGTCAAAGTTGACCAGGTCCTAGAGGTTATACCTGTACATCCTGTTGTTCCGGTTTAGCCAGCAGTTAGGGCAGCAACATCTGAGGAGGAGAAGCTAAGGATTGAGAGGTTCAAGAAGTATCACCCTCCTACTTTCAGTGGTTTAGCTTCAGAGGATGCACATGAGTTTCTAGAGGAGTGCCACTGTATTCTCCGCACCATGGGTATTGTGGAGACGAGTGGGGTTGCTTTTACTATGTTCTAGCTGTCAAGAGCGACATATCAATAGTGGTGAGTGTATGAGGAGGGTAGCCCAGCCGATTTAGCTTCACTTACTTGGATGCATGGCACGCAGAGTTTGAGCAGTTGCACCAAGGTACTATGATAGTGTCGGAGTATGTTGTCTGATTCAGTGATTTGTCTAGACATGCACTAGCCTTGGTTTCTATAGTCAGAGAGCGAGTCCGTCGATTTATCGAGGGGCTCAACTATGGTATTATGTTCAGCATGGCTCGAGAGTTGGAGATAGATACCCCATATCAGCAGGTGGTAGAGATTGCATGGAGGTTGACGGGTATGCGGGGTTATGAGAGAGAGGACAGGGAGGCTAAAAGGCTCGAGGTATTGGAGGATTTAATGGTGGCCACGCTGCAACTATAACTTGTCATGGAAGGGGATATGTTAGCCGTCTAATTCACTCAGGACTTCCAGCTTCTAGTGTTGCTTCGATAGTTCCAAGGTCTTAGGTTGCACACTTTGCTCAACAACTTTCTAGTGCAAATCCTGCATATGGTGACTTCAGCAGTCAGTCCAGCTGACCAGGCCCGAGCTAGTCCCAACAGCCACGCCTATTTAGAGCTTGCTTGAAGTGTGGTGATACCCGTCACATTGTTAGAGACTGTCCCAAAATTAGGAGGGGTGCACCTCCACATACTACTCAGGCTCCACAGATTCAGTCAGGTCCACAAACTTATCAGGCCATGGTTGCTTCCCCAGTTGCCGCTCCACCCGCATAGCCAGCTAGGGTGGGGTACGGGCGGGTAGAGGTCGCCCTAGAGGGGGAGGCTATGCCAGATTCTATGCTTTTCTAGGTAGGACAGAGGCAGTTGCTTCAGACTCAGTCATTGCATGTATGGTTCCGGTTTGCCATAGAAATGCATCAGTGTTATTTGATTCGGGATCTACTTATTCATATGTGTCATCTTACTTTGCTCCATATTTGGATATATCACATGATTCTTTGAGTTCTCCTATTTATGTGTCCACTTCTGTAGGAGATTCTATTATTGTGGACTATGTAAATCGGTCATGTATAGTTGTTCTTGGTAGTTTTGAGACCAGATTTGATCTACTATTATATAGTATAATAGACTTTGATGTTATTATGGGCATGGACTGGTTGTCACCCTATCACCTAATTTTAGACTGTCACACCAAGATTTTGACGTTAGCTATGCTAAGTTTACCACGGTTAGAGGGGAGGGGTGAATTGGATTATATTCCTAGTAGGGTTGTATCATTTCTAAAGTCTCAACGGATGGTAGTGAAGGGGTGTGATGTTTATCTAGCCTTTGTGAGAAATGTCAGTGCTGATGAGTATACTCATACTGTTGAGTCAGTTCCGGTAGTGAAAGATTTTCCAAATGTATTTCCAGCGGATCTTCCGGGCATGCCGCCCGATAGGGATATTAATTTTGGTATTGACTTGTTGTCAGGCACGTATCCCATTTCTATTCCACCATATCATATGGCCCCAGCGGAGTTGAAGGAGTTAAAGGAGCAGTTGCAAGATTTGCTTTATAAGGATTTTATTCGGCCAAGTGTAACGTTGTGGGGTGCTCCGGGCTAGTTTGTGAAGAAGAAAAAGGGTTCTATGCGCATGTGTATTAATTACGGACAGTTGAACAAGGTTACAATGAAGAACAGCTATCCATTGCCACGCATTGATGACTTATTTGATTAGCTACAGGGTGCTAGAGTGTTCTCAAAGATTGGTTTGCGGTCAGGTTATCATCAGCTTAAGATTCAGGATCTGGATATTATGAAGACTTCCTTTATCATTGTGTTTATTAATTCATTCATCATTGTGTTTATTGATGACATATTGGTGTACTCCCACAGTCGGGAAGATCATGAGAAGCACTTCAGGATCGTGCTCCAGACCTCGAGAGAGAAGAAGTTGTATGCAAAATTCTCAAAGTGTGAATTCTGGCTTGATTCAATGGCATTTTTGGGTCATGTGGTATCGAGTGAGGGGGTCAAGGTAGATCCGAAGAAGATTGAAGAAGTGCAAAATTGGCCCAGACCGTCTTCATCTACTGAGATCCAGAGTTTTCTCGAGTTGGCCGGGTATTATTGTCGTTTTGTAGAGGGTTTCTCATCTATTGTTGCACTTATGACTAGATTGACCCAGAAGGGTGTTCATTTTAGATGGTCTGAGGAGTGTGATGCGAGCTTTCAAAATCTCAAGACTGTTTTGACTACAGTCCCAGTGCTGGTGTTGCCTACGGGCTCGGGATCTTATACCGTGTACTGTGATGCATCACGTGTTGTCCTTGGCATGGTGTTGATGTAAGACGGTATGGTGATTCCCTACATGTCTCGACAGTTGAAGAACATGAGAAGAATTATCCGGTCCATGACTTGGAGTTGGCATCCATTGTTCATGCATTGAAGATCTGGCATCATTATTTTTACGGTGTCTCTTGTGATGTCTTTACCGACCACCGGAATCTACAGCATATGTTCAAATAGAAAGATCTTAAATTACGACAGCGGAGGTGGTTAGAGTTGCTTAAGGACCATGATATCACCATTCTATATCTTCCGGGAAGGCCAATGTGGTGGCCTATGCCGTGAGTCGAAAGGCGAAGAGTTTGGGTAGTTTATCATATCTACCGGCAGCAGAGAAGCCATTAGCATTGGATGTTCAGGCCTTAGCTAACTAGTTTGTTAGATTGGATGTTTCTGAGCCCAGCCGAGTTCTAGCTTGCGTGGTTTCTCGGTCTTCTCTATATTAATGTATCAGAGAGCGTCAGTATGACGACCCCCATTTTCTTGTCCTTAAGGACACGGTTCAGCAAGACGATGCCAAGGAAGTTACTATTGGAGATGACGATGTATTGCGGATGTAGGGCAGGTTATGTGTGCCCAATGTGGATAGATTGCATGAGTTGATTCTTCAAGAGGCCCACAGTTCACGATACTCCATTCATCCAGGTGCCGCTAAGATGTGTCAGGATTTTAGGCTGCACTACTGGTGGAGGAGAATGAAGAAAGACATAGTGGAGTATGTAGCCCGGTGCCTAAATTGTCAGCAACATAAGTATGAGCATCAGTGGACGGGTGGTTTGCTTAAGTGACTTGAGATTCCCGAGGGGAAATGGGAGTGTGTCACCATGGACTTTGTTGTTGGGCTCCCACGGCCTCAGAAAGAAATTTGAAGCGGTATGGGTTATTGTGGACAAGTTCACCAAGTCGGCTCATTTCATCCCGGTAGTGACTACCTATTCTTCAGAGCCGCTGGATTAGGTTTATATCTGTGAGATTGTCCGACTTCATGGAGTACCAATATTCATCATCTCTGACCGGAGTACGCAGTTCACATCACGTTTTTGGAGAGTCATTCAATCTGAGATAGGAACACGGGTTGAGTTGAGTACAGTATTTCACCCCCAGACGGACGGATAGTCCGAGCGCACCATTCAGATATTGAAGAATATGTTTCGGCATGTGTTATGGATTTCGGGGGTTCTTGGGATTAGTTCTTGCCGCTTACGGAGTTTGTCTACAATAACAACTACTAATCGAGTATTCGGATGGCTCCTTATGAGGCCCTATCCCCGTATTAGGGCAGGCAACTTTCAAATAACTAATGTGATGCTCACTTTGCTCAAGCAATGAGTGTTCTTCACCGGTGCACCGGGTCAAAATGCATACAAACACTTAAAAGGGTTCGTAGATACTTGTTGGGGGAGTAAACAAACTAATGTCCTTGAGGATGCCTTTAGGCTAAGTCTTTTCCCTTCTCTCTATGGGGGGAAAGCTTTAGATTGGTTAGACTTTTGCCAAATCATTCCATTCATATTTAGGATTAATTAGCGGAGAAATTTATTTCTAAGTACTTCTCTCCCGGGCACATGGCTGTTCTTCGGGATGAAATTTTAGCATTCAAGCAAGAGCCCAATGAACTACTACATGAGATATGGGAACTATATAGAACAATGGTGAAAGAGTGTCTCAACAACGATATGATGGAGAACATGATTCAACAAACTTTCTATCGGGGGATCAATACGACCAACCAATGTGTAGTGAATCAACTTGCCGGTGGAAACTTTATGATTACGCCTTATGCGGAGGCGTGTGATATTTTAGATGAGATGGCGGATACTTTATCGGCATGGCAATCCCGGGCTAATGTTCAATAAGGGGATCCCAATGTAATTCACCTTCACAAAGAATTGCATGACCATGGGAAGCCATAGTCGAATTGACCACCACCATGAACCAATTGGCAAAGGCTCAACTTTAACAAGTGCAAAAACAAAGGCAATTCAATGCAATGGAGGGAGTAAACATGATGGTGAACAAACAGAGGACAAAGGGTCCGCAAGTGCAACAAAAAGTGGAAAATATTGTGCAAGAAGATAGTGGGTTTGAGCAAGAGGATTCCTATAATTACCAAGAAGAAGAGTTCATGCAATTCCTATAATCCCAATGTAATTCATCTTCACAAAGAATATGTGAATGACTTTCAAGGGAAAAGAAACAACTTCCAAGTCCCAAGCCAACAACAATGGAAACATCAAAACAATCAAGGAAATTGGACAATCAAGGTAATTGGAGTGGTAGAAACAATCAAAGCAATTGGGATAACAACACAAATCAAGGAAATTGGAGTGGAGGTAATAATCAAGGGAATTGGCATAACAACAATAACCAAGGCAATTGGGGAGGCAACAATCAAGGTGGGTGGAATAATAATCAAGGAAATCAGGGATCGGGTTTTCAAAGGCCCCCGATGTATTAACAACCGAGCAACCCACCTCTTTATCCTTCCTATGGTCCTAGTTCTTCCAACAATAAAATGGGCCATATTGAGAACATGTTTAAGCAAATGATGGAGAAAAATGCTGATTTCGATGCCCAACTTGCTTCACACAACACATCGATCCGCTACTTAGAAGTGTAAATGGGGCAAATCCCTCAAGCCTTAAATTCTCGTCCTAAGGTGGCACTACCAAGTGACACGGTGGTGAAACCAAAGGGTGGGAACAATACGGGGCATGCCATGACCGTTACAACAAGAAGTGGAAGAGGTTGGAATGCACCCACCTCAAGTCATAGGCAACTCGTGGATTATGAGAAAGTGGTAGAAGAAGAAGAGATCCCGAACAATGTGGTGCAAGAAAATGATGAAGTGCGGATGGATATTGATGACATTGTGGAAGAGACTCAAGAGGAAGTGAACCTATCTAGGGATCATGTTATTGACATACTGGAACCGGTAGTGCAAAAGGCTAAGGCACCATTGCCTAAGCCACCTCCTACATATCCTCAAAGGCTTGCCAAGCAAAATGGCGAGAATCAATTCAAAAAGTTCATTGACATTATGAAGAGTCTCTCGATAAATGTTCCATTAGTTGAAGCCTTGGAGCAAATGCCTAATTATGCAAAGCTTATGAAGGATTTGGTGACAAAGAAGTGGTCGATGAATTTTGAAACTATCAAAGTCACTCATCAAGTGAGTGCAATTGTGCATTCGATGGGTCCTAAATTAGAAGATCCCGATGCTTTCACAATCCCTTGTACCATTGGAAAAGCTCATTATGATCTTGGGGCAAGTATTAATTTGATTCGGTTTTCAAGACCTTGGGAATTGGTCAACTAAGACCTACATCTATGAGATTACAAATGGCTGATCGTACAATGAAGAGACCGTTGGGAGTGATTGAAGATGTATTGGTTCGTGTTGAAAAGTTTATTCTTCCGGTGAATTTTGTTATTCATGATTGTGAAGTGGACTATGAGGTGTCAATTATTCTTGGAAGACTTTTCCTTGCTACGGGGAAGGTTCTTGTTGATGTGGAAGCTGGAGAACTCACTTTCCGGGTGGGTGATGAAAAGGTGGTGTTCCACGTGTGCAAATCTATGCGGCAACCAAATAGCACTAAAGTGTGTTCTTTCGTGGACTTGGTGACCAATGTGATTATTGATGATACAAGTGCCACGATTAATGTGGGTGATATGTTAGAGGTCATCTTGCTTAACTTTGATGATGACAATATGGATGGCTTCATGGAACGTGTGAATTCTTTGCAAGGAATGGGGTCGTACAACTATGCACCCCAGAAACTTTCCTTGGATCTTGAAAATAGGAAAACTCCTACAAAGCCTTAAATTAAAGAGCCTCCAACCTTTGAGTAGAAGCCATTGCCTCCATTTGGCTTATGTAATGCACCGGTGACTTTTCAAAGGTGTATGATGATGATCTTTACGGATATGGTCGAGGACTACCTTGAAGTCTTCATGGATGACTTCTCGGTGGTCGAGGATTCCTTTGATGATTGCTTGGTAAATTTGGATAAAGTATTGGCAAGGTGTGAAGAAACGAACTTGGTGCTAAATTGGGAGAAATGCCATTTCATGGTCGAGGAGGGAATTGTCCTTGGCCACAAAATTTCAAAAAATGGCATAGAGTTCGACAAGGCAAAGGCTGAGGTGATTTCTAAACTTCCACCTCCAACTTCAGTGAAAAACGTGCGAAGTTTCTTAGGTCATGCGGGGTTCTACCGGTGTTTCATCAAAGATTATTCTAAAGTGGTAAACCCGTTGTGCAAGCTCTTAGACAAAGATGCTAAGTTTCACTTCAATGATGATTGCATGAGAGCCTTTGAATTACTAAAGTTCAAGTTGACAACCACTCCCATTATCACCGCTCCTAATTGGAATATCCTTTTAAGCTCATTTGCGATGCTAGTGATGTAGCAGTTGGAGCAGTTTTGGGAAAACACATCAACAAGATTTTTCATTTAGTCTACTATGCTAGTATGACCATGAATGAGGCCAAAGTCAACTATACCATTACAGAAAAAGATCTCCTTGCCATTGTGTTTGCAATTGAGAAGTTCCGCCCGTACTTGATGGGTGCAAAGGTTATTGTTCATACTGATCATGCGGCACTTCGCTATCTTATGAGCAAGAAAGATTCCAAAACTCGGTTGATGAGATAGGTGCTATTATTTCAAGAGTTTGATATTGACATCCAAGATCGAAAGTGGAGTGAAAATCAAGTGGCGGACCACTTGTCTCGTTTGTAGGAGGAGGGGAGGCCGCATGATGGCCTTCAAATCAATGACTCCTTCTTCGATGAGAAACTCTTGGATATTTCAATGAAAGAGGTGCCATGGTTCACGGATCTAGCAAACTTCCTTGTGTGTGGAATCATCCCGGATGAGTTCTCTTCAAATCAAAGGAAGAAGCTCAAACGGGATTGTCAAGATTATTATTGGGACGAGCCATACCTTTTACGGATTTGCACGGATGGGGTAATTAGAATATGTGTGCCGAACGAAGATCAAAGTGATATTCTTGAGGCGTGCCATTCTTCGCCTTATGGTGGTCACCATGGCGGAACAAGAACGGCTGCCAAAGTGCTAAGTTGCGGTTTCTATTGGCCCACTCTTTACAAAGATGCAAGTGATATGGTGAAAAGGTGTGATTAATGTCAACGGGTCGGTGGAATCTCAAAGAAAAATGAAATGCCACTCACTACCATTTTGGAGATTGATATCTTTGATGTGGGGTATTGACTTCATGGGTCCCTTTGTGAGTTATTGTGGAGATATCTACATCTTGGTCGCGGTTGATTATGTATCCAAATAGGTTGAGGCCATTTCTCTACCCAACAATGAAGCAAGAAGTGTGGTGGCGTTCTTGAAGAAGAATATTTTCACAAGATTTGATACTCCGCGGGCTGTCATAAGCGATGAGGGGTCGCATTTTTGCAACAAGGCTTTTGACATTTTGCTTAGCAAGTATGGTGTCACTCATAAAGTTATGACTCCCTATCATCCACAAGCTAGCGGTCAAGTGGAAGTCTCTAACCAGGAGATAAAGAGTATTTTATCCAAAATAGTGAATGCTAACCGGACGGATTGGTCAAAAAAGCTTGATGATGCACTATGGGCTTATCAGACTGCTTTCAAAACTCCTATCGGGATGTGTCCATACCATTTGGTATTTGGCAAATCTTGTCATCTTCCGGTGGAACTTGACCACAAAGCCATGTGGGCTTTAAAGAAATTGAATCTTGATTGGGATGCAGCTGCTTACTTGCGGGTTGCACATTTGAATGAATTGGATGAGTTCTGGTACCATGCCTATGCAAGTTAGCCCTATACAATGAGAAGATGAAATACCTCCATGACAAATACATTCGGAACAGGGAGTTCAAGGTGGGTGATCTTGGTTTGTTGTTCAACTCACGGTTGAAGATGTTTCTCGGAAAGCTGAAATCTAAATGGAGTGGTCCCTTTGAAATTATGGGTGTAACGCCTTTTGGTGCATTGGACTTGAAGAACAAAAATAATGAGGTTTTCCAAGTCAATGGTCACCGAGTGAAGCACTATTTGGGAAAGGTTGATGATAGCCACGTGGTGGCAGTGATTCATTACAAATGATGGTAATATGCGTCATGCCGCGACGTTAAATCAGGCGGTTCTTGGGAGGCAACCCATTTTCCTTTTTCTTTTCTTTTCGTCTTTTCTAGTTAGGTGTTATTTTACTGCTAACTGGTTTTGAAGTATGTTGCAGGATTGAGTGTACTTTATAGAAATTATGCCTAGAAAATTGGCTAAGTGTGGAAAGAATTACGGACCGCAAATATATTGCGCGGACCACAAAATTTTGGTTGCTACAGCAAAAGGTGATCTGCAGCCACACCATTACATTTTAGACCGCACCATTTGAAAGGGAAAAATGACAACTCTCTGAAGTTCGTTTGTCAGAGAAATAGCCAAATTGCGATCGCAAGATAAAATCTACGGTCCGCAACAAATTCTGCGGCCTCACAGAAAATTTTGTGGACCACAGCACAAAAGGGCTTCTGAGCCCCCCAGGTAACATAGTGCAGACCGCAACAGGAATTCTAAGACCACACTCAACTCTCTTTCCCTCAGTCAAAACCGTCCAGTATAAATAGAAGGCCTAGGGCTACTGTTACCTTTTTTCCCTCTCTGAGCATTCACAAGTCTAAAATATTAAAATCATCTGGTAAATCATCTCACACACTCAACATCTTTGATCACTCATTTGCACTACTCCAAATTTGGTATGCCTCAATTACTTGTAGAATTTTTCAATTTTTAGTTTAATTTATAACTTGTTAGTTAGTTTTAGGCCAATTGTCAGTAGAATTCAATTATACAGCGATGTGGGGTTAAAACTGTAGTGGGTCAACTAGTACTTTCTCTATGGGGAATGTGTAAATAGGTTTCAATGATTATACACTACCACCATATCAAATTTGTGCAAAAATTGCAAACAGTAAAACTCTAATTGTAATTGTGTTGAAATCTGCGGCCGCAAAAGAAATTGTGCGGTCCATAAAAGTTGAAATTAGGGTACTTTAGTCAGGCATGATTCTGCGGCCGCAATGAAAATGTGCAGACCGTAGAAATCATATCGCGACCGTAGAACAACTAGTTTTCCGTTATCATAGAGTTGACAATTTGATGACTCACATATGCGGTCGCAATGGAAAATGTGCGGACCGTAGAAAAGTGATTGCGGCCGCAAAATAGCCCATTCTCTGTTATGAGAGAGTTGGCATATTGGTGGTATCTGAGCTGCGACCGTAATGACAATTGTGCAAACTGCAATCCAATTCTGCGATCGCACTAACAATTGTGCGGACCGCAAATCTAATTTTGCGACCGCAAGATTAAATTGTGTCGTCTGCAATGCCCAGTTTGCGGCCACAATGATAATTATGATGACCGCACTCCCCTACCCTTTAAGCATGTTTTACACTGTATTATTCACTGTCTCTCTGGCGTGTTCTTGTATGTTTGCACTTGAATTACAACTGACTCCTGCTTTTGTTTGATACAAAAAATGGTTAGATATCGAGGCAGAGGTGATACTTCAAAGGGGAGGGTGAACCTTCCAAGGGTCGAGACAAGAGTGCTTTACCCCTCGCCCTCCAAAAGATAATCTCATAGAAGATTACAGTCGGTCAAGGGAAAAATGCAGAGCCCTCTGAATCCAGTTCTTATACCCCATCTAGGGAAGAATCAAAGGGAAACTCGGTTCAAGAGCAGTCGGCTATCCAATCAAAGCCACCAGGAAGTTATCAACTCCGGGACGAGCCTTCCATATCTCAGAGCACTTCTAAGGAGTCAAAAAGTGCTGGTTCGGCTTTCGAACCCTCCTCTACACTTGTCCCTAAGGCACCAGTGACTACATTTGATGACATCCCCGATGATGGCCGAGGGGGAGATACTACAGTTGTTGGCCTTGAGCGGTCGAAGTAGAAAGAGGCATGGGAGGACCAATTCGTCAGTCTAGCAGCCTTCACTAGCTTCCGTGGGTGGTGGTCGGTGAGATCGCTTACTCCTGAGCAACAGTTCCGATTGAAAGATCTTGAAAAGTATAATCGGGCAGTCTTGAGGCAGTCCGAGAGCAGAAAGTGGTGGATGTGGTTCACCTAGAGTGTAGTGGACGCAAAGGAATACCTTGTCCGGGAGTTCTACGTCAATGTGGCTCACATTAAGAAAGGGATAAATGTAACGAAAGTGAGGAACCTGAAAGTGCGTTTTGACCAGCACATATTGAACAACTACTTGGGTTTTGATGATGTTGAGCCCGCACAGTATTTGGAGAAGTTGGCAATGGGAGATGTAGTTCGCCCATGGCTTGCTGAGATTCTGGCAGCTCCTGGGCCACCACCACCATGGATTACTGTAGGGGTATATATTCACAGAAACACCCTGAGTTTTGAGGTGAAGGGGTGGTAGATCTTTGTATGTAGCCGACTCGACTCGCGTCAGAATGAGACAAATCTTCCTATCCCGCGAGCAGTTGTAGTCGCCTCCATCATGGACGGGGTACCCGATCAATGTGAGTGTCGTGATGTCGGCCAACATATCTGTGGTCACTAGCAAAGATGATACCTCCTACCTATATCCCAACACCATTACTGAGTATCTTACGGATGCACGGGTGGAGCCGAGAGATTTTGATACGAAGGTGCGGGCAAAGAAGCCCTTCTCATGGTATTCGTTGATGGATGCACACAACCCTAAGAAAAAGGGTCAGCAGACTACCACCATAGGCCAGTCTGATGAGCCATCGGTGGTAACTGCAGAGACAGTCAACATGCCATCTATGTCAGTAGAGCCTTCAGCTAGTGCAGCAGCTATGCCCTCACCTCTAGCCTCAGTGCCTCCAGCAGCCCCCATTACAGGTTCTACCTCAGCTTTGAAGCCAGTGCCGATGCCATCTGCTCTACTATCTGTTCTGCGAGTCTCCCAGACACTAGCAAGCCTCAACAACTGGATGTCGATAGCTACTACAAAGCTGTCTGACATATCCAGTAATGTTGCAGCACACTCCTTCATTCCGGCACCCCAAATCCTCCTCCCCCCCACAGTTGAAGAAACTTTGAAGAAGCTCTTGGAGAATCAGAGCACAATCATGGCCATTTTGGTGCAGCATGGGTTAGTAATAGAAGAGCTGGGCAAGGACATAAAGAAGATGCAGAAGTCCCAAGCCTCCAAGAAGTCAATGGACAAGCTCTGGAGACAGGTTACTAAGCTTGCGGCAACAGGAGACATTCCATTTGACATGTTGATTGATCTGCACCACCCAGGCCCAGATCTTACAGCACATACAGCACCAGCTGGCCAATCTGAGGATGATGAGATCCAGCCACTCCCGGAGTTGAGATCCAGCCACTCCCAAAGATGTTCACCAACCCATCCATTCCCAGAATTGAGGATGATGAGATCCAGTTGGATGAGGCTGAGGTCGGTAACACTGTTGTGCACACACAGAGATGGCCAAGGAGCCATAGGGAGTTTTCTTCACTCTTACCCTTTCTTTATTCTTATTTTGTTAAGCATTGGGGACAATGCTTATTTTTATTCGAGGGGGTGGGGTGGAGTTTGTTTGATATATTTTGCTGATTCTGAGACATTTGGCCTGTAATTAACTTGATACTATTTTCTTCTTCTTTCTCCTTATGTATATGTTCTCTCTACTCTCTCATTATGTATATTCGCTATGCTTTCAATAGTTTTTGCTTTGTAGTTTCTTTATGTTTGTTTTCTTATTAGTTAGTGTTTAACTAAGTAGCTTCTTTTTGAATTAGTAGCTTCTTTTTTATTTAATAGTTGTTCTTATGTTTTAGTAGATAATAAGCCTTTGGGTTTCTTAATGCTACGGTTCTTTCCAAAGGTAGTTTTTGTGTGAACTGGGTGACTCGTCCAAACGATGGATGGCATGAGAACCTTCTTAATGGACTGAGTCCGTCTTTGGTGTTTAGGTAATAATAGTAATAGTAATGAATAAAAAGACCTAATTAAGTCATTCTCGAAGAGTCAAACATGCTTCACTTGGTACCAACACACTTAACTACGTGCGTATGGTTAAAAATAAGGTTTTTGGAAAGAAATAGCTCTAGTTAGTGACCTTGTGACTCTTGTGTTGACTTAGGCAATCATCGAGTGGTTTAATCGAACCATAGTGATTTTTAATCTTGAATATGGTCGTTGTGGGCCCTAAAATATATCCTCTTTAACGATCGAGCTGCGTGAGAGGTGATATGTTTTTGTTGCAAGTCCAAGTACCCGTACGAATGGTCTAGAACTTGCCCCGAATGTATTTCAAAGCAAAATCTTAAGTTTTGCTTGGCTTGAGAAGTGATTGTATGCTTTCCTTGACCCGCTTAAAGTTTTACATTGCCCACCATTGTTGTTATCCCTAGTCAACCCATTTGAGCCTCGCACCTTTCTCATTTGATAACCATGTTACAAGCCTTTACTCGTTTTGTCGTGACCCTCTCGTGGCACCCGAGTTTTCCTTAACACTCTTGTTAAACAATTAGCTAAAAACATAAGTTTGGGGGAGAGACGAGGAACTTGAAAGGGGTATACACAAAAGGAGAAAAAAAATGATGAGAAGGAAAGGAAAGAAAAAAAATGCAAAAGAAAGTGAATAAGTGGAAGAGTTGAAGGGATTCAAAGAAAAGTAACGATGCAAAGCATGGAGAAATCAAAAAGGGAGAAAATGAATGTCATAATCAAGAAAGAGTGATAATAAGTCTCTCTAATTCCCCAAGAAAAAGAAAAAAATAAAGTGCCTCAAAGAATTGGCAAAGCATGAGCCAAGAACAAAAAAATGGAGTGCTAAGGAAAGATAAACTTTCTCTACCATAGTATAACCAATCTTAGTCCGAAAGCCTTCATTACATTCTGAAAACGCCATACGTAATTTCAAGCCGAGTGAGCTCACATTAGTGGCAATGTACATGAGGGGAAAGTCTATGGTACTTAAAGCCATACTTGCAACATTCTCTTGAGAGAGATGAGTGAACCTTTCGCAAATCTTTGGATTGAGTGCTAAAGTTTTTAAGCGAGATAGGCAAACAGAGAGTAGACGAGGAGGAATTTGGGATCCACAATAACCTACATGAATGAGCGAGCTTCCTTGATGAATAAAGCCAACTCTTGATGCTCAAGTGTCACATTAGAACTATATGTGCATAAAAGTTTAACTTGTTGCCTTGTTGATAATTCATAACTGGTGTGAGTAATTGTTAGTCCCAATTGATGTGTGAATGACTCACCTTTGATTAGCTTGAATGGCCCTTAACTTGTGAAGGTGGGAACTAATTTATTTGCTTGAGGACAAGCAAAAAAACTTAGTTTGGGGAGTTGATAAGTGGGGATTTTGACTACTTATTAGTGCCTTTTAGCTTTTGTTTTAGTCTAAAAGCGTTAAATTATATTCCCGAAACTGATAAAATGTGCAAAATTGCAGGAATATTGGAAGTTGGACTCCCGAGATGAAATCCAACTCAAAAAGGAGTAATCTAAACTCAAGGAAATAAAAGGCACAGAAGCTCACAAAGTGCGGACCGCGGAATTTCATCTGCGGCCGCAGATGATGAAGGAAAGTCCAGCAGACTTTTGTGAAAAGTGCGGACAGCACATGAATTGTGTGACTGCAAAATCTGGACTAGGAACAAAGTTCAGAGAATGTGCAATTTCCCAAGTTCCAAGTCCCCCAGAAGAGCGGACCGCACAAGAATAGTGCAGCCGCAGAAGAAGTGCCTTGCGGCTACAGAAGTAAAAGTGTGAACCACAAAACCAAGTTGCAACCGCAGTTACAAATTTGTGGACCGCAAAAAGAATGCCTCGCGGCCGCAGATCAGAATTATGCATCCGCATACCTCCAGTTCCTGACAAGTTGAAGAAATCTACGGACCGCATATGAAATTGTGCGGCCGCAGAACCTCCCGAGGTGCATTTTTGTCCGAAATTGTCAGCTTTGTATAAATAGAAGAGTTTCACAAAATTAGGTCAATATTTTACATCAACAACTACAGTAGTTGTTTCTCTTTGCTTCTTTTAGTAGTTTTTCATATTTTGGGATATTTTAATATAGATTTTATCATTTTAATTTTACAATATGAATTTAATTAGCATTTCTTTTTCTATTTCTTCAATTTCAAGCATAAGTAGCTAGATTTTTACTAGGGTTGTTACCCAACCCTAGTGTGTAAACCTTATTGGTGTTTAATTTAATGCTTGTTTATGGTTGAGTATTTATTATTTAGCCTTGTTCATGCTTTAATTTATGGAATTAATGGTTGCAAATATTAGTTCATGCCTATTTGACTTAGTCTCTACTTGAGAAAGAGAGACTTAGTCTAGGAAAACTTGGCTAACAAGAAATTGGGACAATCGAGAGATTGATAATCCCAATTAAAGAGTTCAACCTAGAGATAGTAATAACCCGACTTGAGCTTTTATCAACTATTTCGTGCAATACCCATTTGAACTTGAGAAATCCAAATTGGGAAAAATCACTCTCTGACCGTGAGGTATTGAGTGGGTAATTGAGAATTGATAGCTATAATACACCCCGATCAATAAAATAAGTATTGCGGTTTATATCACATTAGGCAAACACCTAGTTTATGGTCATAGCCCTAGGCTTTTTACAAAACTTGAAAAACAACAAAAACAATTCTCTTAGTTTTATTTCTTAACTTTAAAATCTTAGTTTTAAATTAGACATAGAAACAACCCAAATTTGTGGAAGTGTAAATTAAGATATTCAAACTCATATACTACAATATATACTCCTAACTCCCATATATAGCTCCCTATGAAAATCGATTCCGACTCTCGTTCGGTACTATTATTGCAATCGACCGTTTCATAACCTTAATTTGAGGTGTGAAATTGGACGAGATTAGCCGGCCACACAGTTGAGGCTGCAAGGGAGATACCAGCTCAGGGGCGAGCCGCCTTCATCTCACAGCACTTTCATTAGATCGGAGAGCGCTAGTCAGGCTTCTGAGCCATCAGCTACACCAGTCCCTGAGGCACAGGTTACACTTGATATCCCCGATGATGGTAGAGGGGGAGATGCTACAGCTTCCGGCCTTGAAATATCAAAGAAGAAAGACGTTTGGGAGGATCGCTTTGTCAGCCAGGCCGCCTTCACCAGCTTCCGTATGTGGTGGCCAGTAAGGTCGCTAACTCTTAAGTGACAGTTTTTGTTGAAGGATTTGGAGAGGTACAACCCAGCTATATTGAGACAGTTCAGGGCACGTAAGAGGTGGATTTGGTTCACCCAAAGTGTAGTGGATGCCAAAGAATACCTCGTCCATGAATGTTATGCTAATGTGGCTCATATAAAGAAAGGGACGAAGGTGACCAAAGTACGCAACCTCAAGGTGAGGTTTGATCAGCATATGCTATATGCATATTTGGGCTTTGAGGATGTTGAGCCGAGGGAGTATCTGGAGAAGTGCACACTGCAAGAGGAAGTCCGACCTTGGTTGGCTGAGATTCTAGCACCACCAGGGCCACCACCACCATGGGTTGCCACTGGTGTTCCTATTCAGTGGAACACTTTGAGGCAAAGGGATGGAAGACATTTGTTTGCAGCAGGTTGGATCCGCGCCATAACGAAACTGGCCTTCCTATTCCTCGAGCAGTTCTTGTGGCATCTATTATAGACAAGTACCTAATCAATGTGGGTGCTGTGATGTCAGCCAACATCTTAGTGATAGCATGACAGGATAGCTCATCATACCCTTATCCCAATACTATTACAAAATATCTCACCGATGCAAAGGTAGAGTCGAGGGATTTTGATACAAAGGTGAAGCTGAAGAAGACTTTTGATTGGTAATCACTGATAGATGCGAGCAGCCCAAAGAAAAAAGTCCAGCCTCCTACCACCACAGGCTAGTCTAATGAGCCAACAATGGTAGTTTCTGGGACAGTTAATGTTCCATCCACTACGACTGATCCTTCCTCTAGTGCCTCAACTATGCCTCCGCCATCATCCATAACCCCTACTACAGCTCATGCTACAACTCCCACCATAGATCTAAGATCAGTGCCCATGCCCCACTATCTGTGCTGCAAGTCTCCCAGACATTAGTGAGTTTCAACAACTAGATGCAGACAGCTACTGCAAAGCTAACTGACTTGTCCAGTACTGTTGCAGTGCAGTCCACTTCTCAGGAACCTCAAGCTCCTTCTACCATTGATGAGACACTGAAGAAGCTTTTAGAGAACCAGAAGACGATCATGGCAACCTTGGTACAGCACAGGTCAGTGATTGAAGAGCTGGGAAAGGAAGTGGAGAAGATGAGGAAGTCCTATGCCAGCAAGAAATCAGTAGATAAGCTGCGAAGGGAGGTGAGAATGCTACAATCGGAGACCTTCCCTTTGATATGCTGCTTGACCCGTACCAGTCTGCCCCAAATCCTTCAACACCATCTACATTGGAAGCACCAGCTGGCCAATCTGAAGAGCCAGACCTTGTTGCCTACACCACTGAGGCAGTGCATGCGATGTTCTCCAACACAGCTACACCTAGACTTGCAGATGATGTGATTCAGATGGCTGATCCGGAGGGAGATGACATTTCTGGGGACACAGAGATGCCCAAGGAGCCATAGGGAGTTTTGTTCACCCTCTCCTCTTTAGCTCTTATTTTGATAAGCATTAGGGACAATGCTTACTTTTATTTGGGGGGATGGAGTCTATTTGACACATTTGGTACACTTTGATACATTTGGCCTGTAATAATTTGATGATACTTTTTATTTTCTTATTTGTATTTATATATCTTCTCTCTCTCTCTCTTATTATGTATATTGATTATATCTTTAGTAGTTTTGCTTATTAGCTTATTTATCTTTTCCATATTAGTTCTTGTATTGTTAAGTAGCTTATTTTCATGTTTTAGTAGATAATAAGCCTTTGTTTTTCGTAACGCCACGGTTCTTTCCAAAGGTAGTTGTTGTGTGAACCGGGTGACTCATTCCAACGATGGATAACGTGATAACCTTCTTAATGGAATGAGTCAGTTTTTGTGTCTAGGTAATAATAGTAGTAGTAATGAATAAAAAAACCTAATTAAGTCGTGCTAGAAGAGTCAACCATGCTTCAATTGGCACCAACACACTTAACTATGTGCTTATGGTTAGAGAGAGACAAGTATTTTAAAAGAAATAGCTCTAGTTAGTGACTTTGTGACTCTTGAGTTGACTTTGGTAATCATCGAGTGGTTTAATTGGACCGTAGTGATCTTTAAACTTGAATATGGTCGTTGTAGGCTCTCGACTCTATCCTCTTTTACAATCTAGTTGCGTGAGGGGTGAGATAAATTGTTGCTAGTCCAAGTATCCGTGCGAAGGGTCTAGAACTTGCCCCGAATGTGTTTCAAGGTGAAATCCTAAGTTTTGCTTGGTTTGAGAAGTTATTGTAGGCTCTCCTTGGACCGTTTGAGCTTTTTATCGCCAACCAATGTCGTTATCCCTAGTCAACCCCTTTGAGCCTCTAGACTTTCTCATTTGATAACCATGTTATAAGCCTTTACCCGTTTTGTCATGACTCTCTCTTGGCACCCGAACTTTCCTTAACACTCTTGTGAAACAAATGGCTTATAACATAAGTTTAGGGGAAAGATGAGGAATTTGAAAGAGGTATCAAGGCAGTAAAAGAGAAAATAAATGATCTCTATGAAAAAAGAAGGCAAGAAAAGAAAAGAACAAAAAGAAAAATGCAAAACGTGAATAAGCGGAATGGTTGATGGATTCAAAAAAGAGCTGATCCCAATTATTGAGAAATAAAAAATGGAGAAAAAGAACAAAATGATCAAGAAAGAGTGATGTTAAGTCTCTCTAGTTCCTGATGAAAAGAAAGTACCTCTAAGAAGTGACGATTGTGAGCCGAGAAATGAACGATGGATTGCTTAAGGAAAGGTGTAACCACTTACCCATATGGTATCCTACCCTAACCCAAAAGTCTTCACTACATCCGGAAAGAAGTGCTACTTGATTTCAAACCAAGTGAGCTTACATTAGTGGCAATCTACATGAGGGGCAAGCCTATGGTACTTGAAGCCGTACTTGTGACATTCTTTTGTGTGAGATGAGTGAGCCTTTCATGAATCTTCGGATTGAGTGCTAAATTCTTAAGTAAGCTTAGCAAATGGAAAGTAGAGGGGGAAGAGTTTGGAGTTCACCATGGCCTACATGATAGAACAAGAGCCTTTGATGAATAAAGTCAATTCTTGAAGCTCAAATGTCACACTAGAACTATATATGCATGAATATTAGACTTGTTACCTTGTTGATAATGCATGAGTAGTGTGGGTAATTGTTGGTCCCAACTAATGTGTGAATCGCTCGCCTTTGACTCGTTGAAATGACCCTTAACTCTAGGAGGCGGAAACTAATTAATTTTCTTGAGGACAAGCAAAGACTTAAGTTTGGGGGAGTTGATAAGTAGGGATTTTGACTACTTATTAGTACCTTTTTACTATTGTTTTAGTCCGAAAGTATTGATTTATGTTCTCGAAACTAATGAAATTGTGCAAATTGCAGGAATGTTGGAAGTTTGGTCTCCCATGATGAAATCTAACTCAAAAAGGAGTGTTCCGAATCATAAGGCAATAAAGGGCACAGAAGAAAAGAAGTGTGGTCTGCAGAAGAAAGGGCCGATCGCAGAATTCCATCTGCGCCCGCAGACCAAGTAAAAGAACTCAGCAGAACTTTGGTTTATGTGCGACCGCACATGAATTGTGTAGCTGCAGAATAGGGATTTCACTGACAGATGATTCAAAGTTCAGAGAGTGTGCAAAATGCCAAGTTCTGATGCCTTGCTAAAGTGCGGACCGCACAAGAATTGTGCAGCCGCAGAAGATGTTTTGTAGCTGCTATCCAGAAATGTGCGGCTGCAGAATCCTAGTTCCTGCCAATTGAAGAAATCTGCAGACCACACATGGAATTGTTCGGCCGTAGAACCTCTCGAGGGGCATTTTTGTCAGCGAATTTTGGGCCACTATAAATAGACGAGTTTTAATATTTTAACTCAAGTTTTGAAGTTTGAGCTACTGTAGCCGTTACATTTTGCCATTTTAGGAAGTTTGTGATTACTTTAGTGTTTAAACATTATATTTTATCAATTTAATCTTTGATTATGAGTTTAATTAGCTTTTCTTCTTTATTTTCTTCAATTCCCACTATGAGTAGCTAGATTCTTACTAGGGTTGTGACCCAACCCTAGTGTGTAAACCTTATGTGTATTTAATTTAATGCTTGTATATGATTTGGTGTTGATTATTTAGCTTAGTTCATGCTTCAATTTTAAAATTAATGGTTGCAAACATTGATTCATGCCTTTTTGACTTAGTCTCTACCTGAGAAAGAGGGACCTAGTCTAGGATAACTTGGCTAACAAGGAATTGGGCTAATTGAGAGTTTGATTAGCCTAATTAAAGGGTTTAAACTAGATATAGTAAGAACCCGACTTGAGCTCATATCAATTATTTTGTTTGATACCCATTTGGACTTGAGAAAGCCAAATTGGACAAAATCACTCTTTGACCGAGAGGTATTGAGTGGGTAATGTCAAGTTGAGAGCTATAATACACTCCAATCAACAAATCAAGTATTAACGTCTTTAACCATTAGGCGAACACCTCGGTTATGGTTACATCCCTAGGCTTTTTAACTATTTAGAAAAACACCAAAAATAATCGTTCATTTCTAGTTTCTTTTACTTAGCTTGCAATTGTTAGAGTAATAGTAGAAGTAGAAATCAAAACATTTTATGGAAGTGTAAATTTAGTTAATCCATTCGCTCTCTTATATACTCCTAACACCCCTTATAACTCCCTGTGGATTCGACCCCGACTCATAGTTGGGTAATTTATATTGAATTTGACCGTACATATCTCTTATCTTGGACCGACAGGTCCGAAAGTTAAGATCAAAGAACATTATTCAGTGAAGGTTCAATGGAGGAGTCATCCGGTTGAGGAGGCAACCTGGGAGACCGAGCACGACATGCGGAGTCGTTATCCTCATCTATTCACCACTTCATGTATGTCCTTATGCACGTTCGAGGACAAGCGTTTGTTTAAGAGGGGGAGAATGTAATGAACTGATGGATCGTTTTGTGTAATTGCACCTTGTTTCCCTTTTTTATGTTTCACACATGTATGTTTATGATTTTATGACTTACGGAGTTGGTTAGTTTCATTCGGGGAAGCTTTCGGGTTGATTTGGACCCTTTGATTCTTGACTTAGAAATTTGAATTAGAAATATTGACCAAACTTTGACTTTTGTGAAAACAACCCCGAAATTGTGTTTTAATGGCTCTAATAGCTTCGTATTGTGATTTTGGACTCGGGCGTATGCCCGAAATTAATTTTGGAAGGCCATAGGTTTATTTATGTTGATTTGCCGAAATTTGGCAATTTGAAGTTAAAACGTTTGACCATAGGTTGACTTTTAGCTATCGAGCTCGAAATTTAATTTTGGGATATGGAATAGGTCCGTTATGTTATTTAGAACTTGTCTGCAAAATTTGGTGTCGTTTGGAGTTGATTCGGGCGTTTAGTTGTAATTTTAGAAATTCTTGAACTTTACTTTGAAATTCATACGTTTCAGAGTTTAATTCGTAGTTTTAGATGTTATTTTTGTATTTTGATCGCGCGAGCAAATTCGTATGATTTTTGTAGACTTGTATGGATATATGGTTTAGAGCCCCGAGGACTTGGATGAGTTACGGACATGTATCGGAATGGTTTTGAACTTAAAATTAATTGTTGGTATGCTGGTGCTCAGTTATCGCAATTGCGAAGGTGACAGTAGGGGGCAGATGTCGCAAATGCAACTTCCCCTTCGCATTTGCAAAGGCAGCAGGATTTTGCTTGGTTCACAATTTTGCGATGATGGCCAGTTCGCAATTGCAAAGCCTTTTCTAGCAAACTTTGGGTAAGTGATTCTAATCCATTTCTAATTATATTCCATCAATATATCTTAGATTTTAACATCAAAATCATGTGAATCAAAGTAAAAATTTGTGAATCCTTGTCAAGTTTTTGAAAAATAAGAAATTGAGTTTTGAGAGTCGATTTAGACTTAGATTTTGAAACTAATCACATATATGAACTCGTGGGGTCATGCGTAGTAGGAATATACATTGGACCCGAGTTTTGACAGGGTAAGCCCCAGGTTGAATTTTGTTGACTTTTTGGGAAAAGTGTAAAGATCTTATCTTTATCTATTCTAATTGATTTTCCTAGCATTGTTTGATAGTATTAAGTCAATTTGATTAGATTTGAGCCATGTGGAGGCGAATTTTAAGGGAAAAGCTATTTTCGAGTGTTGAATTGGCCTAGTTGAGGTAAGTATCTTGCCTAATTTCGTGCGGGGGAAGTACCACTTAGGATTTGGGATTGATTGTGTCTTTTGTGTGAAACCCGTGTACGCAAGGTGACGAGTGGGTACACGGGTTATACGTGGTATTTGACCAGTGTAGGCTACTTAGACTATTTCCATGCTTTAATTGAAATGTTATATCATGTTCTAAATTATCATAGTCAATCTACCCTTATTTGTGTTAGTTTATCCTTACATGCCTTAATTGACTTGTTTAATACTTGTTCTACATCCTACTTGATAAATTGCTCTCATGCTTTAGTTGAACTTGTTGCCTCTTTTATTGTTACATGCTATCTCTTCAATGTTAATCATCATTGTTTGAAGTTAGTGTTCATGTTATCTCCTTCATTATTGATTATCATTACTTGAATTTATTGTTCATGTTTTCCCTTTTCTTATTGATTTCCATTACTTGAAGTCATTGTTATACGTTATCTCTTCCCTTGTGAGTTGTTCTTACTTAATATTGTGGTTATACATTATCTAATTGTTGAGTTATTGGTGTTGAAGTTGTCAAAATCGTTATCACATTGACGCGAAATTGTTATTGTAGAAACATCTTCCTTGTTGAGCATTTTACATTCATTGTTGTTGTTGATATTCTTGTACCCGTTGCGTTGGAGCCATGGGCTATTGTTGTGGAAATATTGAGATTGTTGATTGTTGGCATGTTGTGATATATGGGCACTTGTGGTGTGAGTTGTTATTGTTATGTGATACTAATACACATGCGGCAGTATAAGGTAGGACTTATGTGCATGTTGCTTGTAAGGGAATTACGTGAAGCCACGAGGCATCATAAGGTGGGCTAAGATTCGTGTAGCTATTTCGGAAAAAATTGGTTTCAAAACCTATTTCAAATGTAAGGCTCGGGCGGCGGTATAAGTAAAGATTGTGATTGAGATTGTGAATTGTGAATACGAGGCGGTACCTCAGTTGTGATTTTTGGTATATATACACGAGGCGGTACCTCGTCGTGATTCTCGTTGTTTTGTTCTTCCTTATTTTCTTTTGCCAATTATTGTATATATATGATCATTGTGGTTCTCTTTAATTGAATTCTTTATGTTATTTCCGTGTTTACAATTTCGGTATTAGTTCATGTTGTTAACTGTGTCGTATCAATTGTTTCTCCGCTTTCTTTTATTTATCTGTATTACGTATTCATATTGTTTATTTATATCCTAGTAGGTGTCTTGACCTTTCCCCATCACTACTCTACCGAGGTTAGATTTGATACTTATTAGGTACCGTTGTGGTGTACTCATACTACACTTCTGCACATTTTTGTGCAGATCTAGGCACGTTTGCTCGTACCAGTCGTTAGTGATGAGTTGTTAGCTGCTTTACGGAGACTTCAAGGTATGCATACTCGGCGTCCGCAGGTCTCGGAGTCACCTTCCTTTATTCTTATTTCCTGTTGTATTTTTCATTCAGGCAGTGATGTACTAGACACTTTAGCTTACTTGTAGAGCTTATAACTCAGTTCCACCGGTCTTGGAGAGTGTATTGTTGTTGAATCTATTTTCGCAAGTTTACATCAGTTATTCATCTTTGTTTTAGTATTTTGTTAATTATTTCTGTCAGATTATTATTAACTGTTAGGTTTACCTAGTCGTAGAGATTAGGTGTCATCAGGACATCCTACGGAGAGGAAATTGGGATAAATGATTCGTCTCAGAACGTATAGACCCTATGTCACATTTATTAAAGATTTATGACTAGTGTATAGGATGTACTCAATATGTTCGAGCCTGACCCACATATGTATTAGAAATGATACCTTGGGACGATTAAACAAATTGTTTTTGCTTCACGAACAGCGGAAGGTGTTGGTTGTAATAAAGGATGCCAATATCTAGAGGTTTAATTATGTTTCAAGATAATCTTTGTTACTAATGCACGTTATCGTATGCAGCCTCTGCATTAAGGAATCATTAATTCCTTATTCCTTGTGCAAACTCAGATTAAAGAATCTGGAAACCTCTAAGTTTTCCCTGCACGTTCAAGATTTTAAGACTATTATTGATATACTGTACTTCTGCGTGTTAGCATTTTGAATGACTTAAGAACTGATAAACATGTTACATCATTTTTATTGTTTTTTTGTTATTATTATTATTACTATTATCATAATAAATGTTATCACAACCACAAGCACTTGAGAGTGCAGAATAACCACTTTGGTCAAGAGACATATGTACCTGGATAAAAACCTCTATGACAGTGGAGGAGAAAGTTAATTTAATGGAAATGAATCCTGAAGGAAAAGGACTTATTTAACCAAGATTTCCAGCTGCTTCTTCCCTTATGAGAAATCTCCTCTGCACTTCCTTCTGTCATCTGGGGCTGTTTTTGCTTCTTGCAAAGAATGAAATTCCTCACCCCTTGTGATCCTATTTCATCTGATGGACCCATAGCTGAAATCAAGTTTAGCAATGTAAAGAGTTTAACTTCTATAAATTAACAAGTTAAATGATCTTTTATACTATTACACACTTAAAGGATAACTACACATACTCGTCCATAGAAAGTGAGACTAGTAAACTGAAAAAATAAAGCAGATTACTTGCTATGTACGATATATAAAATACAGTGTCGATGTACATAAGTTAAAATCTTCTGCAAATGGCAACCAAAGCATCAAATTTTAAATCTAAAAGTGCAAGAAAATATTAAGAATAGAATTTAACTTATATACGTCGCCAATGTAAGAAATTTTTACGTGTTGTAACATAGAATCAATTTTGTTTCAAGATTACAAATCCCGCATCTTAAAAAGGCTTACTTATATAAATCTTTTGGTTGACTTGATTGTGTAAGAAATTTCTGACAGTGATAACGTATATAACTTAAACTCTTCAGAATAACAAAGGATTAAAGAAAGAAATAATTTTACGAGTATCATCAGGTCCAGCGTTAACAGGGTAAAGGAAGAAACTGTCCACATTAGAACCAGGAACTAGCAGTCGTCCCTCGCGAGCATATTTTTTCAAAGCTGTGTCAATGAACCCAGCAATGACATCGACAGTGATCAAGAACCTAGTATTATTCAGCTTCTTCTTTGGCTTCTGCAATGACATCTTTTGAGTTTTTAAAAATATTTCAAGGTTCAAAGTGTAACGACCCGACCGATCGTTTCGAGCATTTGTGCTTTGCTCAGTGATTTGAGGGCATGAGTAGCTCTGTATGATGTATTACGACTTGTGTGTATCATCGGTTTCGGTTTCCAGGTGATTCGAAATTAGTTTGGAAGAATGAATTTCATAGTTGAAGCTTTAAGTTGGAAGAGTTGACCAAGTTTGACTTGTTAGTATTTGACCTCGGATCGGTGTTTTGATGATTCTGTTAGGTCCGAATGGTGATTTTGGACTCGGGCATTTGCCCCGATTTGCATTTGGATAATTCTAAAAGGTTTCGGCACTAATTGGCGAAAGTTTGAAATTTGAAGGTTTAGAAATGTTTATAGGTTTAACCGAGGTTTGACTTTATTGATATCGGGGTCGGATTTTGATTCCAGAAGTTATAGTAAGTCCATTATGTCATTTATGACTTGTGTGCCAAATTTGAGATTAATCCGAGGTGTTTAGGCTTGTTCGCCATTAGTTTTGAATTTTGAAAGTTCATTAACTTAATTAAGTCGATTTAAGGTGCGATTTATGATTTTGATATTGTTAAGTGAGATTTGAAACGTCGAATAGGTTTGCGTTATGATTTGGAACTTGCCTGCAAAATTCGGGGTCGTTCGGAGTTGGTTTGATAGCATTCGGACGCTTGGTTGTAATTTTAGAAGTTCTTGAGTTCTCCCTTCATATTTCATGCGTATTGATATCCGATTCATGGTTCCAGGTGTTATTTTGGTAATTTGATCGTGCGAGCAAGTTCGCATGATGTTTCCAGACTTGTGTAGATGTTTGGCGTGGAGCCCCGAGGGCGGGGTGGTTTCGGACCATTTTTAGGCTATTTTCAGTTGCTGATTTTTGGCTACAGGGGTATGCATCGCGGTCGCAAATATTTGGTCGTGTTCGCGATGAGCAAACTGCAGTTTGTGGACTTGTGAATCACGATCGTGTAAGCCTTTTCGCGATCACGTAGGAGGAATTTCTGTTGCACAAGGTTGACTTTGGAAGCTTATATCGTGCAATCTATAAGGAATTTAGAAATTATCCAAAAATAAAAGTTATAGCCCTATGTGTCTAGGTTTCAGAAAACGAAACCGTTTGGAATGCGGAGTTCTGCACAAAGAGTTATGGTAGATATTCTATAGGCTATCTGGGAAGAGTTTGGAAATCGCTGTTGAAAAATTTGTTCATCGTGATCGCGAAGGGATGTCCGCGATCGCGAAGAAGGAAGCTTGGTAGTGGATTTAATATCCAATTTTGGACCTTTGAGCCATTTATCCATATTTTGAGTTGGGGACCTCGGGATTTAGTGATATTTTAGGCTATTTTCACCATATGGATTGGGGTAAGTGTCCTCTACTCGGTTTTGATTATATTTCATGAATTAATATTCATTTTCAGCGTATGATTATTGATTTTTAAAGAGAAATTAGAGGAATTGTCTATAATTTTATAAAATGAATTTTGAGTTTTGAACATATATTCGGATTCGGAATTTGGTAAATTTGGTATGGTTTTACTCGTGGTTGAATGGACGTTCGTATTTTTGTAACTTTTGTCGGATTCCGAGATATGGGTCTCGCGTTGACTTTTGGTTGACTTCAGGTCATTGATTAAAGATTTGACTTTTATCAATTTGAATTATTTTCTTAGACATTATTTGATGTATTTGAGTTGCTTTTGGCTAGTTTCGAGTCGTTCAGAGGTTGGTATAGGTGGGATGGCATTTCTAGAGTATTGTGTGGCTTGATCGGTATTGGATTCCGCTTGTTCAAGGTAAGTAACGCTTCTAAACTTGGTATTGAGGGTATGAACCCCTAAATATACGTGTTATGTGTTGGTGTTGAGGTGACATATATGCTAGGTGACGGGTGTATGGGCGTGCACCGTATGAATTATGACTCGATTGATTATGTGGTACTGTGTAGCGACATAAACTTGTTCCTATTCATGAAATTTCTACGTGCTAGAGTAATTGAGATCTGATTCATGTTAGAAACCATGTCTAGGCTATATGTTTATCATGTTAGGACTCACTGAGATCATTTCTGATTAGTTATTTGCTTACATTGCAATTACATACTCAGTCATACTCATTCATTTGCATATCATATCTCAGTTTCCATTGCTATTTATTGATACATCATATCATCATTTTTAGGCTGACTTTCAAGACATTGTGAGCCCGAGAGATTGGAGAAATTGATGACTGAGTTGGGGCCTGAGGGCCGGATTGTGAGTGATATTGATTGGATCGGGATGCACGCCGCAACATGCTTTATTGATTCATGCCATGATTGGCTTATTATAGCGATTGGGTTGGATCTGCCCCTCTGGAGTCTGCACACCCACAGTGAGTGCAGTTGCTATTGATTTACGATGGGATCGGGCTGCATGCCGCAGTAGAATTTATTAGCATTTGGGATGGATCTGCTCTTGGTTGGATCTGCCCTATACAATGCTAAGTGACTGAGTGTGTTGAGTGATTGAGCGTGATGAGTGGGAGTGTGAGACAGTGAGACTGAGTACTCTGAGAGTGTGGATACATGAGTTCATCACTGTAGTGCATTGCGTTATCATGTATACTTGACACATAAACATAGAGATGCATTCCCTCATGTTACACGGTTTTGTGACATTTATGACTTCACATGCACATTGACATGTAGGCATAGAGATGTACTTTCCTCATATTTATTGTTGAGGTATTTAGGGAAAAAAGGTTTTGGAAAAAATTACAGTTTTTCAGACTTACTCATATTTTGGTGATTTCGGTGAAGGAACTGGGTTTTACTGTTATACTTGAAAAGCATGACTATTTTCCGTAACTGTAAACGAGCTGAGCATCATACTGTTTAGTCATTACTTGTATAGTTTTTCTTATATTGTTACGAATTGTTCTTGGATATTGGCATTGGACTCTGACCTTTGTCCAAACTCGTCACTGCTTTCAACCTAAGGTTAGGTTTGTTACTTATTGAGTACATGGGATCGGTTGTACTCATTCTACACTTATGCACCTTGCGTGCAGATTTTTGGATGCTGATGTTGTTGTGTATGGGGAGAGCTGGAATTGAAGATGTACTTGCGTTCCGACCATAACTGCTTTTTGTTCTTGGTAGCTTTAGAATTTTTAATCTATTCATGTATATTTCAAACCGATGATGTATTTATTTCATACCAGCTTTGTAAACTCTAAATTTTAGAAGCTCATGATTTGTACTACCAATTCTTGGGAAGTGTATTAAAGTTCAGTTATTACATTACTTATTTTCTCAGTAAATCTCTTTTGAACCGGATTATTGTTATTTGGATTACCTAACGGATTGAGTTAGGTGTCATCACGACTAGTTAAATTTTTGGGTCGTGACACAAGGCCAAAGCTGCGATAGTACCAGGCTACTTTGCAAAAGCCGAAGGATGAAGAAAATGAGGATAGACGAATTGCAAAGCAAAGAAGACGGGACATCAAAGCTCTGATTGGTGCAACCATTGAAGTTGTCTGGGATTCTGCAAGACCTTTCTTGATCAATCCCTTGCCCCTCATTCTTCAAAAAGAAATCACAAGGGTAGTGGCAAAGAAAAGGAGAAAAGACTACTTCAAGAATGGAACTTTTGAGGGGAGAAAAGAGGGGAAGTATTTCTCCAGGGAGGCAAATGCAGAATTTGATCATTATAAATTCAAGTTTTGGGATCCTTTTCATTTACTGGTTTCAAAATCATTAATTTTTATTTAATTAGTGAGTTTTTAACATGTATATAGGATTCAAGTCAAATCTAATATAGGAAGGAACCAATTATATAAATGTTAGATCTGCCCCTGTTCCTCGATATGAACTCTGGATTCTTGGGCAAAGCAATCTTATATATATTTATTCCTTTGTCCATTTTTTGTGACACAATCTTTTTAAAAGAGAAACACATATTTTTCTTTTTAGAAACTATTTAATCTTACCATTCCTATTTTATCGATAATGGCATGACTTGTTAAGATCACTTGATATGAAAGTTCGTTCTTTATATATTATAGGAAAAGCGAAAAAGAAACAAATTGCGAAGCTCTCACTTTAGTGCTTTGCATATATTTGATTTACAAATCAAAAGTTATTTTTAATTTATTAAATTCGTATTTAATCAAACAACTTCATATGAAATGAGACGAAGAAAGTGAAACTGTATAGCTTATTTACATGGTTTCTTCTCATATATGATAAAGAGTAATTACTAGTTAGTACTTAGTATATAATTACTTTTCCTCGTAAACTCCTAATATTTTGTATTGAAATCTATTCATAATTCGAAATGGTCATTACTCTTTAACATTTTTTTCCAATTAAGGAATGCTTGCCTTTAAAGATAAGAAGGTATCTGTCTCCGTCGTTTTTCTTACCTACACTATATGAGCGGTAGCGGTGCTTATCAGGCGGATCGGGCGATTATTTATGTCTAACGGTTCGACTTAATGGTTATCGGTTTATAAATATAGTAATCTGTTAGCCATTGGGTGGATTGGTATCGGATTAACGATTAGCGGACGGTTTATCGCCTAAACCAAATAGACAATAAAAGAGAAGTAAAGAACTAGAAAAATTATCATTTTCCCATAGAAATCATGTGCTAGATTATAAAGAAAGCTTCTTTTTACCCCACCTTTTGATTTCTTTTTGGCAATTACAACTAGCTCAACCATAAGAGTCATCAAATAATCAGTTGCTACATCATCCAAGCTCTTTCCTCAAATTACTAGACAAAAATCCTTCAACAACCTTAGTCAGCTTAGTAACTGGAATTTCCTTGCCCTCCAGGAATGCTAAATAAGAAACTAAGCATTATTTTCAACCAATCTGGTAAGTGTTGGTAACTGAAGTCTAATATGTCAGAAAGCTAGTTTGAATCAGTACCAACATTTAAATTCAAGTTGTCTATAGAGATTTGATAAATTAGGGGTGCTTATCGACTGCTATTGAGACTTGATAGATTAGGGATTTATATTATAGGCCTTAGGGTTTCAAATTATATACATAGGGGTAAAAGTATAAATATAAAAATTCTTAACGGGTTAATATTTAATCCGATAAGGAAATTAAGTAATCTGCTCCCAAGCCATTAATTATAAAGTTTCAATTCGTTCACCAACCGTTACCCCGATAACCCGATACCCATATGTTACCAAATTGAGGTATCACTTCAATGAAACAGTGAATTAATAACAGAAATGAGAGAAGAACAGAAGAGTTGATCGAAAAGAGGCAGAATTTAGAGAAAACAGGAGGAGGAGGAGGAGGAGGAGCGAAATTCAATTCATATATCAATCTCAATGCCTTTACATTTGGTATACCTCCGATTTATAAGATTGTAATGAAGCTAAATGCTAAAATAAAAGGAAAAGGAAATACAGACACGCTCATTGTGTGACACAAACAATAACTACTTTTCCCCCAAAAACGTGTGCAACTACTTTTCAAGAGCTAATGGCTAATATTTGTATCAATACCTCCCCGGTTGAACAACACCCTTGTCCTCAGGAGTGAAGGAAGGGAAACGAGCTTTAAGGGCATAAACTAATTCCCAAGTAGCATAGGAAGCATCCAGTCCAGCCCATTTAACCAAACATTGAACAACAGCCTTGTAGTCCTTCTTGATCAGCCTTCTTTCCATAATCAACTTAGGAACAGGGCAGAATTGACTAGCCAAATCTACTACAAGATGGCGCATTATTTCAGTAGGGACTTCATGACAAAATTTGAGCTGGGATACATGAAATGTGGGGTGGATCAGAACTTTAGGTGGAAGGCAGTTTATAAGCAACAACACCAACTTTCTCAACTATAGGATATGGTCCAAAGTAGCGAGAAGTCAACTTGTGATAGGGAAAGGAGGATAAGGAAGACTATCTATATGGTTGAAGCTTGACAAAGACGCAATCACCAACTTGGAATTGCATGTCCGACCTGTGGGCATTATCTTGAGATTGCATTCTCTGTTGTGCGCGAGTGAGATGAAACATAGCTAATTGGAGCTTGAACTCACAAAGCAGGAAAATGTCCTCAATAGATTCTACCTCTGAATCCCCAGGTAAGTAAGGCAAATGTGGGGGCGGTGGATAACCATAAAGAAGCTCAATAGGTGAAGTTTTAATAGCAGTATGTAGACTGGTATTGTACCACCATTCAATTAAGGCAAGGAAGAAGACCAGTCAGAAATTGAATCAGTGCAAAATCATCGGAGCTAAGTTTCCAAACAACGATAAAGCACCTCTGTCTGACCATCAGTTTAAGGATGGTACGCAATGGAGGTGTTCAAGGTAACTCCTTGAACAGTAAGAAATTATCTCCAAAAAGAGCTAATGAAGATGGGATCTCTGTCACTTATAATGGAAGCAGGAAAACCATGAAGTTTAAAGATATTATCCAAGAAAATAGGGACAAGAGACTGAGCAGTATAAGGGTGAGCCAAAGCAATAAAGTGAGCATGTTTAGTAAGTCGATCAACAATGACCCATATAACTGCTTTGCCTCGAGACTTAGGCAAACCTTCTATGAAATCCATTGTGATGTTTGTCCAAGGAAGAGCAGGAATAGGCAAAAGTTGGAGAATGTCAAGGGATGCACCGGTGTCATACTTATTTCTTTGGCACACAGAACACTTGTGAACAAAGGTCATAATGTCAGTTCTTATCCTCTTCCAATAGAAATAAGTAAGAACCTTCCTTATAGTCGCATCCATACCAGATTGACCCCCAGAGGGAGTGGAATGCTAAAGTGTGAGTATTTATTTTCTCAAAGCAGCATTGTTGCCAACTAGCAGCTTGCCTTTCCTTCTAAGCTGATCATTCGCCCAAGTGAAGTGTTTCTGAGGTTGCTGGTGCAATAAAGTAATCAAAGCCTTCAATTCAGGATCTGAATACCAACTAGCTTGAATGTCTTTTCATAAGTCAGCTTGAAATGAAGAAAGGAGCATGGTCATCAGTGATACTCATTGAACTCTAGATAGCGAATCTTCAGTTACATTCTCCTTCCCATTTTATATTGGATTCAAAATCAAAAGGCAAGAGTTTAGCCAACCACCTAATCTAAGAATCAGTATGGAGCTTTTGTTCTAAAAGATATTTGAGTGCTTTCTGGTCAGTTCTGACAATAAAGTGTTAGCTGAGGATATCATATGACCATGTCACAGCAAAGACTAATGCAAGAAGCTCACTTTCATACATAGACAATGCAGCATGCCTGGGAGCCAACCCTTTACTAATAAAGGTTATAGGATGGTTGTTTTGCGTAAGGACAACACCAATACAAGATCCACTAGCATCAGTCTAAACAACAAATGGTAAGGAGTAATTTGGCAAGGCTAGAACAGGTGCAGTAGTGAGTGCCAGTTTAAGCTCAGCAAAGGCTTGTGAAGCAACCTCAGTCCATAGAAAATTATCCTTCTTCAGCAGGTCTGTGAGAGGTCAACTAATAAGGCCATAACCTCTGATAAACTTCCTATAGTACCCAGCTAACCCAAGGAAGCCTCTTAATTGCTTCAGAGTTGTGGGATTAGGCCAGTGTTGCACAACCTCTATCTTCTTTGGGTCAGTAGCAACTCCTTGTGCAAAGATAAAGTGACCCAAATATTCAATACTTGACACACCAAAAACACATTTAGAATGGTTGCCAATAAATTGTTCTGCACCATAATGTCAAAAACCTGTTGTAAATGAAGAAGATGATCTTGCAAATTCACACTGTAGATTAGAATATCATCAAAGAAAACAAGCACAAATCTTCCGAGAAGCTTCTGCATGGTTCATTAAGCACTAAAAAGTGGAAGGAGTATTGGTCAAGCCAAAAGGCATGACCAAATACTCATAGTGTCCCATATGAGTTTTGAATGTTATCTTAGGTACATCTTCAGAAACCATCCTGATCTGGTGATAACCAGACCTGAGATCAATTTTAGAAAAGATAGAAGCCCCTGATAACTCATCCAACAAGTCATCAATGATAGGAATAGGGAATTTATCTTTAATAGTGCATTGGTTTAGGTCCCTGTAGTCTACACATAACCTCCAAGTGCCATCCTTACCTATCACCACCACAGGTGAGGAGAAAGGGTTGTTACTGTACTGGATGACCCTTGTTGCAACATCTCCTTTACCAACTTCTCAATGATATCCTTCTTTATAGAAGAATATCTATAGGGCCTGATGTTGATTGGTTTGGTACCAGGTTGCAATGGGATCCTGTGGTCAAATGCACCCCTTTGAGGAGGTAGTGCAATAGGCTCTGAGAATACCTGCTTATAGGTTGTTAATAAGTCTCTGAGTGACTGTGGCATTGGCTCATCTGTAGGTAAATGTAGGGCTAGCATAAGTCCATCACTTCCACAAGCAGTACTTGTAGCATATACTACTGAGCATTATCACATTGATACTTGTTGACAGCCTTAGAACTAGAAAGCTTATAATCCTCTGAAACTCCCTTCAAGAGATGTTGTTTGCCTTGGTAGTTAAAGGTCATAGTTAAGGCTGAATAGTCCATTGTGACTGGACATAGGGTCTTCATCCACAAGGCTCCTAAAACCAAATCATATCTACAAACAGGAAAGACAATGAGGTTTGATACATATGTAGTACCCTACAGCATCCACTTAAAATCCTTTACCACTCCAGAAGTGGCTTCAGAGCGTTGTTGCCTAAGCTAACATAGCTTAGCACAGTAGGAGTAACAGAACAACCTAGCTTCTTTGCAGCTGCTGAATCTATGAAATTATGGGTGCTAGCACCATCTAGGAGAATTTGAATGGGCTCTTATCATTGTAACTTGTAACATGAATGGTTTATGCTCTTTGGATACCAGCTAATGCACATAGTGAAATGTGAGGATGTCCTTCTTCAGCAACAGTCCTCTCCTCAAGAAGTTTTTCAGCTTCAGAAATGTTGTCTCCTTCTTCTGTAGGTAAAGTATCAGGTCCTTCAAGCTTTAAGACAAGCAATTGTTTGGGAAGGTTGCATTTGTGGCCTGTAGTATATTTCTCATCACAGAAATAACATAATCCCTGGGCCCTTTTTGCCTGCATCTCAGCTAGAGAAATAGTCCTCCTGCTCCTATGTACCACATCAGTGCTAGCAACATGTAATGGAAGTCGAGATGTATGACTAATTGCTGGAGAGGAAGGAGGTTTAGGGCCTTGATTATCATAAGGAATCTGCTTAGCAGCAGAGTAACCAGCTGAAGTGTGTTTCTGAGCTCTGGCATTAGCAGCGAAAGTGGCCTCAGCTAGCCTGCAGGTTTTAGCTAAAGTTTTAGGCTCATGCATCGTGATAGGATTCACTAATTCCTCTTTCAAACTACCAAGGAAGCAAGAGATAGCTTGCTCAATAGTTAAGTTACATTAAGCTACCAATCTATCAAAGGCAAATTGAAATTCTCTAACAGATCCTGTTTATTTCAATTGTTTCAACTATAGCATAGGATCAGAAAAATCACCACCAAATGCTTTGATTAACTCAGTAATATACTCATCCCAAGAGGGTAGCACAGGTTCATTTCGACATTTGAGGTAGGCTTGGTGCCAAGCTAAGGCCTCATCATCGAGGTTCATAACTACCAGCCTCACTCTCCGATTGAGAGGAGTATCATCTTCTAAAAAATACTGCTCAATCCTATATAATGTGGTTTTCATATTTTCCCCATTGAAACGAGGAAAAATCAAAATATGAACTCGATTTGTATTACCACAATAAGGATTAGGACCTAATATACCTTACCCTGATTGTAAAACCTTATCCCTAGCAGTCGAAGTAGAAGCATTGTCCTTCGATTGTTGGTTCAATTGCAAATCATCGAAGGAAGTTTTTAGAGAACTTACCATATGGAGCAGCTCAGCATGGCTTTTGTCCAAATCATCCATGAGTTTTTGCTGTTTCTGAGCCATTTATGCCCTTAGATCTAACTGTTGAGTTGCTAGATCTTCATATTGCTCCTGCAAATCCATGGGTTGATTGCTAGTTACTACGTCGACAGCTCTATGTGGTCCCATCGTCTAACGAGCTCTAATACCAATTGATATCAAATTGAGGTATCACTTTAATGAAATAGTGAATTAGTAACAAAAATGAGAGAAGAACAGAAGAGTTGATCGAGGAAAGGCAAAATTTAGAGAGAAGAAGAGGAGGAAGAGAGAAATTCAATTCATATATCAATCTCAATGCCTTTACATTTGGTGTACCTCTTATTTATAAGATTGTAATAAAGCTAAAATGCTGAAATAAAAGGAAAAGGAAATACAGGTACGCTAATTGTGTGACACAAACAATAACTACTTTTCCCGCCAAAACGTGTGCAACTAATTTTCATGAGCTAATGGCTAATATTTGTATCACAATAAGCCAATAAATCATTTTTCGATTAAGTTAACGATTACGGTTCGATTTTGAACAACCCTAATAAGCTGGACCCAAAACCCAAAATAAAGAAAAAGATTTAAAAAAGAAAATCTAAGACAAATAACACAAGGGGGAAAACAACCGTCAACGGAACGACTAAGCTAAACGCTGCTCAGCTCCATCTACTCAATTGCAAAAATATAAGAAAATTGTCGCTGAATTATTTGTTCTCCTTTCAGATCTCTATATTTTTCACTCTCAGTCGAAACCAGTAGGGCAAAATATGGCTAGAGCCGACAGAATTACCAACGCCATGAATGTAGGTATAGCAGTCCAAGCCGATTGGAAGAATCGTGAATTCATTTCTAACATCTCCATTAATGTCTGTAAGCTTTTCGACTTCCCTGTCCAATTCGGTAACTATTCTCTAACTCCTTAAATTTCATTTGAGTAATTTTTCAGTAATTAATGTGTCCGGTATTTATACCAAATTAAGCAATTTAACCTTAGTAGTTAAAAATTAAAGTAAAAATTTACATCAGTTAACACATGTACTGGTTTGGTGTGAATACCGAGTACTGGTTAGATTTTATCATTTTTTTCCTTTTTTTAATAGTGTGACGGTTAATTTTGTTGTAAATTTAGAGGCAACGACAAAGAGTAAATTGGCGACACTAAATGAGAAGCGTGATACACTGGAACGTCGTTTGGAATTGCTTGAAGTCAAGGGCGGATCTATGGTGGTATGCCACCCGATCGCTCGAGTAAAATTTTATATATGTACTGATATTTTTCTCAAAATGTTGAACATATATAACGAGTGGCACCCCAAGTCACAAAATGACTGGATTTGCCACGGTTAAGGCACTGGAACTCCACATAAAATGCTCAGGATCGTGACTCTAATGTGGTCCTAGTTGTTTTGTTGTTATCTATTTTCCCTTTCCTTTCTTTTCCTTATGCTCCTTCTTTTAAATTATTTTAATTAATTTCTTCACCTTTGTTATTCACTCTATTTGTACAATCTCCTTTTTATTATTTATTTAAATTGTATATTTGCTTCCTTTTTTCTTTTTCTAGATCTTCAAATTTATTTGAATGTGATTTTAATTATTTCCTCTTTTTGTCCATCTAATAATATTTTATTACGTTTAGAAATTAGAGTGATGCATCAAAGACATAATATTAATCGAGCTATATGTAGATTGAAGTGGTGTATTTTCTAATTTAAAATTTTATTTTTACTTTTTATTTTCTAATCATATTAATCGAATTTGAATCCAGAGACTTAGACCGAATTGGACAGAACTTATTCGATTTTGTGATCACATATTCATTTATGCATAAAATAATCTTTTAAATTGAATTGAATTAATTCAAAATGGACCGAACCGAATCGAACCGAATTAATCAAAAATGGATCGAACTGGCTAAATGTACACCCAAGTTCAATCTCTTAGCATAAATTTTTATTAGCGGTGTCAAAATTTATAGAAGAACAGAAATAATAACTTTAGTTATCATACTTCTAGACAAGAAATAGTTTTAGTCTATTGGTTTTGTTGAGCCTTAAATTAGAAAAAATTATGAATTAAATTGTACTTCATCACAATTTTTAATCACATAGATTCTCTCAAATATTTGCAAACACGTTGTGTTAGTTGAGGTTTGAACCTCTAACCTCTTAGAGCAAAATAAGTACACAATCAATGCACCAAGAGACAACTTATGTCAATTGGTGTCATATTTTCCTACTTATTTGTTTCCTCACAGTATTAATACATATATTTAATAAAAAAAATCCAACGAAGTGGTATCGCGTGACACCGCTTCGATAAATGTGTATCTGCCCCTGAGTGACACCTGTAACAATCAAATACTGGATCCGCATCTGCCTGAAGTACAAGTAAGCACAGCCACTGCAAATCCAGCTCTGTTTAATGTTTGAAAGGATGATGCAACATTTTACAAATGCTCTTTTTCTGTAAGCTACTTTACCCCTGTATTTTATAAATAGATTGCTTAGTTTTGAAGATCATATTTGTGAAAACTCCTTATATTTATGAATATCAGTTAATGAATCAATGAATGTGCCTCGATCCCGAATTTCTTAAGTTAGAATTTATGAATTCCGCTCTATTCAAGCCACTATATTTCAACAGAAAATACTTTGATGCAATTCTTCTCCAAATGGTTGGTGGAATTTGAGTAACTGAAAGTGTGTTGTGTGCATACCTATTGGATCTACAGTTTCTTTATTCTGCTTCCCACCAATCCAATTTATATAATATAGTTTGACTCAGCATGGAGTTATAAGAAAGAAAAAAAGATTTTTGAAACTTATGGTATTAAACATAAAAAAATTTCACTAAGAGTAAATAGGAATTTTAAAGCTAAAATGTTGTCAAATATAGTAATATTGTTATAAAATAAAAACTGTAAAGTAAATAAATCGAAGACAAGTATAGAGGGAGATTGACATTTTTATTCAACTTCAAAATTCTGTACATAATGAACTGAAAACTCCTCTATTTATAGAAGAAAGGAAGCAGCTGCGAGGCTTTTCAGGAAGCAGCTGCAAGGCTTTTCTTTAGCTGCTTGTAAGTTGTCTGCATGAGCTGCTTGCAACTTGCTTGTTTAATAATAAGCTGTTGCAAATCATTTCATTGAGCTGCTTGCAACCTGCCTGCATCAGCTGCTTGTAGATAAATTTCAACAGAGTACTAAATGGATAATCTTCTTCAGGAAGATTATCTATAGCGGAGTAATAAATGGACATCCAAAATATAATTATTTTCATAACACTCCCCCTTGGATGTTCATTAAAAGGTATTGTGTCTCGTTAAAACCTTACTAGGAAAAATCCAGTGGGAAAAATTCTAGTGAAGGAAAAAGAGTACACATATTTAGTAATACACATTTCTAGCTGCCTCATTAAAAACCTTATAAGGAAAACCCTGTGGGAAAAAACCTTAGTAAGGTAAAAATAGTACATCGCGTATTTTACTCCTCCTGATGAAAATCTTGTTTCAAATATTTGAGTCTCTGCATTCCAATCTTGTATACCATCTTCTCAAAAGTTGAAGTTGGCAAAGATTTAGTGAATAAATATGTCAGATTGTCACTTGAACGGATTTATTGCAAATCAATGTCACCATTTTTCTGAAGATCGTGTGTGTAGAATAATTTTGGTGAAATATGCTTCGTTCTATCTCCTTTTATAAATCCTCCATTCAATTAGGCTATGCATGCAGCATTGTCTTCGTATAAAATTGTGAATTTTTTCTCACATTCCAAACCATATTTTTCTCGAATAAAATAAATTATTGATCTCAACCATACGCATTCCCTACTTGCTTCATGAATAGCTATTATTTCAGCATGATTTAAAGAAGTAGCAATAATAGATTGCTTTGTGTAGCGCCATGATATGATAGTACCTCCACATATAAACACGTACCTGGTTTGAGATCTATCTTTATGGGGATCAGATCAATAACTTGCATCTGCATAACCAACAAAATCTGCACTATCTTTGTTAGTATAAAACAAACCCATATCAAGAGTTCCCTTTAAATATCGTAATATATGCTTAATCCCGTTTCAATATCTCCGTGTAGGAGAAGAACTATATCTTACTAGTAAATTAACAGAAAATACTATGTCAGGCCTTGTAGCATTAGCAAGATACATTAGTGCACCAATTGCACTGAGATAGGGTATTTCAGGACCAAGGAGTTCCTCATCCTCTTCTGGAGGTCAGAACGGATCCTTATTCACTTCAAGTGATCAAACACCCATTTGGTGTACTTAATGGGTGCGCTTTGTCCATGTAAAAGCCTTTAAAGACTCTTTCTATATAGGCAGATTGATGGATAAAGATCTCGTCTGCTAAATATTCAATTTGCAGACCAAGACAAAATTTTATTTTTCGAAGATCTTTCATCTCAAATTCTTTCTTAAGATATTCAATTGCCTTTTGGAGCTCTTCTGGAGTTCCAACAAGATTTATGTCATCAACATAAATAGCAAGTATAACAAATTGTGATGCCATTTTCTTTATAAAAATATATGGACAAATATCATTTATGTAACCTTCTTTTAGCAAATATTCACTGAGGCGATTATATTACATGTACCCAGATTGATTTAAATCGTACAAAGACCTTTGTAATATGATCGAGTACACTTCTCGAGACTTTGAACTATATGCTTCAAGGATCTTCATATAGATTTAATCAAATGAGTCATATAGGTTATGACTTGCATTTAAATGGCATGACATCTTCAGGTGTCTAGACTGCAGGTCCGATCCTCACAAACTTTTACAATATTGCGCACTATATTGTATCAAATATATCGTCGACGATTATTTCGTATCGGTTCCTAAGCGACATAACTTGTTGAGATCTCATCACTTTCTTTATTTTTAGGTACCTGAACTTCTTCTGGAGTTTCATGAAATATTATGTCGTGGGCTCTTCTAGAGACCATTTCCTCCTCATTATGATCATTTTGATCATTTGCTCCTATTATTTTTCAAGGATTGTTAACTTTGGAACCGATCAGTTTACTACGCTTCATGCGTGCAGTAAACTTTATCCTTCAGGGACTTTAATTTTAATAGGAGCATTTGCAGCTAAAATATGATATTTAATTTTGGATCAACAAATGCTTCTGGTATTTGAATTGAATTATCTTCTAAGTGAGGATCATATTAATGATAATTCGATTCATATAGCATATTTTCGAGCTGTTTATTCCATCCCCCAAATATTAGAAAAACTAACTCATATCCACAATCTTCTTTGGGAAACATATCTTTGTGTATTGTGGTAGAGAAATTAATCATATAACATACATCAAAAGTTATTAGATAGTAAAAAAAAATTGATTTCTAATCCTAAACCAATTGTGAGGGGAGGACTTATCATATTTTATTGGTCTGATGCATACAAGTGTTGTTGTATGCAATTTATAAAATATTAGACCAACACATGAGGTTTTGTTCTCATAAGTAATAGTTTAGCCATTAATAGGAGGTGTTCAATGCTAAACTAGCTTGGATATAAACCAGCATCATCAAGATGAACTATCTTGATTTCATAATCTGAAAATTATGCTCTTAATTGAGAAAGGCAATTTCAAATGTCAAATTGCAGGTTGACAATAAACACACATGTAACCATCCCATATATGCATCTAAAGTGGTTCACATGGTAGGTGAATGAGCCCATATTCACCTTTTATATATTCCAGAATTCGGGGATTTTAGTCCCAACTTTAGCTGGTATAATCAAGTTATTATGAGAACAAGCAACACAAGAGAATTCTTGAAGAATCTTCTAGTTCTTCAGTATATGCTTATCTGAATTCTCAAATAGCTCATTTAAAAATGGCAAATGAAAACTTCAAGTTTATCATGGCATGTGCTATCTCTAAGTAAACTTCTGATTTACTATGACATAAACTTTTGCATCAGTAAACTTCTAATTTACTGTGATTACTTTTGTATCAGTAAATTTCTGGTTTACAATAGCTACTTTTGCCTCGGTAAAACTTCTGATTTACTGTGACTGCTTTTGAATTAGTAAACTTCTGGTTTACTGTGATACATGATATAGTACAAATTGAAGAATAAGGCGGGTAACTTCTTACATACATATTATTTTACCCTCTATGATTGTAGAAACATGAAGATTTTCAATCTTCCAATCATTTGTGATCTCAATATGATAGTCATTTGTATTAGTAAACTTCAGGTTTACTACAACATATGTTTTGACCATATTCATATAATATGAATGACATATTTGTATATAAGCTCTTCGAGAGCCTTCATTTATTATCCACAATCTAATATTTATCAGACACTACTGGTGTCATGTGTCTTCTAGACAAACGGTTAGTTCTCCACGCGTTTTTGATACATTTTGTACTATCAAATATTTCTCAGACACTTCTGGTATTATGAGAGAAAATCATAATCAAATTAACAATATAAAGACAATTCTAAATCTATTAAATGACGAAAATTAAGAAATATAATATTTCTACCACTACATAATATTTTCCTGCTTCAGGAGAAAATTTTAATTGCTTACTACTTCAGGAGCAAATTTAAAATATAAAATATTGAGTATATCATATTACCTCTTCTGGAGGTGAGTTATAATATATTCATATCAAGAGCCCGTTCATATTTACACGCTTTATTAACATTGTCACATTCACTTATGAGAATAAATCAATATTTATCAAAAATTCTCATCCTTCGGGGAATATAATATAATTATCTGAACGTGCATTAACCAAATCACATTGTGATGATTCGAACCTCCTTTTAAGATATTTGCTACTTCAGGAGCAAATCGAAGCATGTATGTAATATGGAGAATTTTCTTTAACTTATCTTCAATTGTAACCATAACAAGCCTAAATTATCACTTTTGGTGGTCATAGGCATATACCACTTCTGGTGGTCATAGGCATATGCCACTTCTGATGGTTAACACAATTTAGTTACAATGAGATATATGAAATATAACCACTTCTGATGATTGTACTCGGCTAGAGTTCAAGTGAACTATGAAGTTAAGTTATAACAAGACTTAGAAAATATTGCCACTATTGGTGGTTATATATTTCTTACAAACTCTGTCGGAGTTTAAATAAATCTAATAATGTCATCCACTTTATAGTTTCCTATGCAATATTACTCTTATGGAGTAAAATTTGAAATCCTAATTCGAAAACGTGTAAGTGAAAACCGGAAGATATGCAAATTATAGTGTTTTAAAATTCATAGAATGCTCCAGAATCTCGTCCAATGATTATGGCTCACTTACTAGGTTCCTAAATACTTCTTTTTTTTTAAATTGGCAGTAGCATATATAGCAAGTAAAGCACATGATAACTTATCGTTTATGGTGTCTGCTAGACCCATTACATCGAGATGAATTTCAGCATCAAATACTCAAGATATGTAATTTTGCCCGATATATCCGGTGCTACAAATTCACGTTTAGAAAAAAATGATATTATTTACAAAAATAAAGTTCGTACCTTTGATACTTTCAAAGTATTTGCTCGAAATGGCAGAGTCTTGTGCTTATAACGTGTTATAAAATAAAAACTGTAAAGTAAATAAATCGAAGACAAGTATAGAGGGAGATTGATATTTTTATTCAACTTCAAACTTCTGTACATAATGAACTGAAAACTCCTCTATTTATAGAAGAAAGGAAGCAGCTGCGAGACTTTTCAGAAAGCAGCTGCGAAGCTTTTCAGGAAGTAGTTGCAAGGCTTTTCTTTAGCTGCTGGTAAGCTGTCTGCATGAGCTGCTTGTAACCTGCCTATTTAATAAGAAGTTGCTGCAAATCATTTCGTTGAGCTGCTTGCAACCTGCCTACATCAGCTGCTTGTAGATAAACTTCAACAGAGTACTAAATGGATAATCTTCTTCAGGAAGATTATCTATAACGGAGTAATAAATAGACATTCATAATATAATTATTTTCATAACAAATATGTCATTCTTTTTTAAATGGACTAGTGAGCATTGGAAATATTGTTATATAAATTGGAATGAAGGGAATATATTTTTTGTTTAGTACGTTGGCTCTTGCAAAGAAGCCTTGTACTATCGTCGCATTGGTCTTGACCCTTGAATTTTCTATATCACATACATATCTTGTACATTATATTCAATAACTATAAATTTGTAGCTTAACTGTGATTAACTAGAGGCATTAGCTGATTCAGAATTTAAATTTGAACGCTTCACTCTTAAAGTTTTATCTTTGAATCCATAGCACCTTTGAAATTATGAGTTCAAAATTATTTTTCAAAAACTATATTTATGCTCCGTACTGAAAATAGTAGGATATGGAGATAAAATATAAGAAAATATTCCCGTAAAAGATTTTATTGCAGAAGCCAAAGAAGAAGCTGATGAATACTAGGTTCTTGATCACTGTCAATGTTCTCGGAAGTACTGGACCTTATGGTATTCATGGAACTATTCTTTCTTTAATAATTTGTAACTTTGAATATAATCTTGCACTTTTACGCTTAAATGTTTGGTACTTTAGTTGCCATTCATATAAGGATTTACTTTATGTTCATTAATAAGAAAATTCCCTTCCCTGCTTTAGGAAAGAGCAAATGATCAATAACGCTGTAACGGGGTCTATACGATTATGAATAAGCTATATATTTTTCGTCCTTTTGAATAAAAAACCTTTTGGAACGATGATGGCTGAGTAGTCGATCTCATCTCGTGCAGGGGCGGAAAGAAATACCATCGTTGAGGTAAGAGAGGGTAACTTGCCAAGCAAAAGCAATCTATAGTAGTTTCTTTTTTTTTTTTTTAAATAATAATAACTGGAAGGGCAGTATAAAGAAAATTTACATTATCAACGTATTTTAGATGTTGTAGCAGTAATCTACCTTATTATTTAAGTTACTAGTCTCACTTTTTATTAACGGTTATTAGTAGTTATATCTTTTAAGTGATTGTAAAAGTTCTTTTACGTTGTCGGTGTGTTAAACATGATTTCAGCTCTGGGTCCATCAGATGCAATAGGATCACAAAGGGGTGAGGAATTTCATCCTTTGCAAGAAGCAAAAAGAAAGAAGGGAAGAGGGGGATTTCCCATTGAATTAACTTTCCACTCCATTGTTATAGAGGTTCTTATTAACGTATAGAAGTCTCTTCACCAAAGTGGCTATTCTGTATTATCAAGTGCTTGTGGTTGTGCTTACAATAATTATAACAATAATAATTACAGCAAAAAAACTACAAGAAATAATGTAATATGTTCATCAATTCATAAGTTATGAGAAATGAAGATCTTTTGCTGCATTTTGTTTGTTTTCTAATCTTTCCTTGCTTTCTTTTTTCTTCTGAGTGTATTCTAGGGAATGGGCAAGAGGTGATGAACCAAAGGAGAAGTATAGTATATGATCTAATATGTTGCATCGTTCCCTTGGAAAGAAGAAAATAAAAAGCAATCTCCACCCTAGGAAATGTTTAGATTTCTCAATGAATTTGCCTTATATTCATTCGGAACTTAAAAGAACTTTCACAATCTTACACCCAATGTTACATGAAAGCTTTTATAATTTGTGCAGTCACAAGATTTACAAGCCACTGGACTACAATACATAAGATACTACAACAATAACAACAACTACTACTATGCCACAATCTCAAGCAAATCGAGGTCTGCTGTATAATTCCTTGTTGACCATGTCGCTCCAATTAAGCTCATTATATTTCAGACCAATATCATAATATTGCAAATAATTAACGACCCACATCAATGCTTGTGTAAGTCATTGTAGGCTCCCCCGAGCTAACTGCTGGCTCACCAGAACTAGGTAAATAATACACAGGAACTGGCATCTTTATTGGTAGATTAGGCAATGCTGCCTCAAAATTTAGAACATGTATTGCTTGTCTTATGGATGGCCTCAGATTGCTCTCCGGATGAGCACACCATAACCCGGTAATCATCAATCGCTCTACTTGTTTTGCGTCAAAATCCAGGTTTAATTTCTCATCAACAACAGAAGGAAGTTGTCCTTTACCATAAAGCTCCCAAACATACTCCACTAACCCTGCATCAGATTTTCCCGTCCCCAGATCTACTGATTTTCTTCCAGTTGCAATTTCTAGTGCAACTACTCCGAAGCTGTATACATCTGACTCTTTACTTGCTCGGCCTGTCTTTATGTATTCGGGAGCCAAATAACCTAAAGTTCCAGCCAACCCTGTAGTCTGGGGACCTAATTCATGGTCCATTAGTCTAGCTAAGCCAAAATCTCCAAGCTTGACATTAAAACTTGAATCGAGCATTACATTACTCGATTTGATGTCTCTGTGGATCACACACTGCTCCCATTCTTCGTGTAGATAAAGCAAGGCGGATGCTAAACCGAGTGATATCTTATACCTCGTATTCCAACTAAGAGGATTCCTTTTACCAAATAAGTGGCAATCTAAGCTACCATTTGGCATGAATTCGTAAACAAGTAAGAACTTACCTTGGTCATGACACCAACCAATTAGCTGCACAAGATTTCTGTGTCTTAACCGACTTATAACCTTTACCTCGGTTATGTATTCCTTTTTCCCCTGCTTAGACCCTCTCGAGATCTTCTTCACAGCAATCGCGATATCAAGATCGATGAGGTAACCTTTATAAACTTCTCCAAATCCTCCTTCGCCTAACTTTCGTTCCTCTGAGAAGTGATTGGTTGAAGTATCCAGCTCTTCGTAAGAAAACTTTTTCGGTCCTGCTCCCTTTTCAAGATCATCATTGAAAGATGTTAAGCTTATTGTCTCTGGATTTCTCTTCATCTTTCGTCTTCTCCATTTCCTCAATATTACTAAAGCCAAAATCGCGCTCACAAACAAAACTCCCCCTAATGCTGTTAACCCTGCAATCAATCCAATCTTTCTGCGACCATTTCCCCCTAACTCTGTTATATCAAGACTCGAGCTGAATTCCCACGATTCAAGTGTATGTCTTTCAACATTTTTACCCGTTGCAGCAGAGAATCCTATGGTTATCCACGAAGGTAGAACTTCTCTAAGGTTTATTATATAAGATATGCTGGAATTGAAGCCTTTTCCATAGTTCCAAAAGACACTTAGATTTTTTGTCGTAGAATTGTAAGTAATCCATGCATCAATAGTCTCTCCACTATGTAAGCTAACATTCCAAGGAGCTGTCACTGATGAAGCAATAGAATTTTTGTTTATACCAACATGTTCGAATGGAGGATCCCATTCGGGATTTGAAAACGAGTCGAACTCAACAACAACAACTTGGTTTTGAGCTGAATCACTGGTGGTAGTATTGAACAGTCCAAGAAAACCACCATCTGAGTTAGGTGGAATCTGAAAACCAACCGGAGCGAGGAAAAATGCAATGCCATGGCCATACAAAGAACGATTTAGGGTATCAATAGTGAATGAAAAATGTGTGGAGAAATCAGCAAGTTTAGTAGAGTCAGGATCCCAAATTGGTACTTTCTCTCTGTAGATAGCATGTGCAACGCGACAAAGATAAGTAACTTTGGTAAACTCAATCTCTCCTACAGAAGCAACTGCATCTCCTTCATAGAGTATATCAGTCACGTCCGGACCAAAACGTGGTATTTTAAAGTAGACTGAACTTACAAACGGAATTAGAAAGAAGGTAATAAAGAGAGAAATAGAGTTTATGTTAAAAGACATAAATAGTACCATTTGTAGATTTTAGGAAAAAATGTCCGTGCCCCTTGCCTTGCCAAAAAGAGTAGGACATAAATGTTTGAATTGAATGGATTTGATCGAAGTGACAAAAGGCCGTGTGAATTCGTGCAGCTTCAGGGGCAACAACTTGAGTGGTAGTTGTAATTCACGAACTTTACAAAAGTCTTTGTGCGTATGCATAAAAAATGCTACTAGTCTTCTTCTTGATAATAACGCTTAGCTACCAGCTTGATTTTATAATCATAAGATGTTTCATTATATGTACGAACTGAAGATAAAGCAACGACTTAGCCGGCCGGCAATCTTCTACCTTAAACAATGTAAGCTCCAACTAACCAAATATATAAGTTAGTTAGATTGTGACCTAAATTATTTTTATGTTTGTAATCGCCTAAATTCCAGGTTGTGTCCCTACAATCATGGAAATTCTACAAAGTAGCCTTATTGGCTATTGAAATTCTACTCTCCTTTGATATTTTGAGTCACTTCCTTAGAAGGTCATTCAAGTATTGAAAATTATTCAAGAAAGTCACTTTTATTTATTTTAGGACAAAAAAATTACTTAACTATATCTTTATCACTTAGAAATCAAAACCACCGAAAACCCCTTTATTAGTTCTTAAGAAGAAATACTCTGTGAAGAGCAAAAATGGGTAACCCTCAGTCGCCTTGTACTCTATAATTATAAATCAATTAAATTTGATCAAATCAACCCATATGATATCTCTCTATGTAGAGCGTCCACTGAGAAGGAATAGAAAGATCTAAAATCGTTGTTTAGTTCACTCGTTGCACAATATCAAAGCAATCGAAATATCAAATTTATGTCTTTATCCTTCACTTTATTCTTTTTCTTTATGAAGTTTCGATGTAAAGATTCCTCTACTAATGCATTTAACTCCATTTGTTAGAATAGCTTTCGTTGAGTCTTGTACCTATTCTTTCGTTTTTTTTTTTCCAAAGAGATCATGAATTGGATATAGGTATATACGGTACATAGGAGGTGAAGAGTCGTTGGGGGGATAGAATGTTCGATTTGGTTTTCCAGAAGGATTAGAAATTTACATTTGAAGATCCTGTGATTACTAAAGCGAGTATTTTCAGCTCAAGTTCTTGAATTAATTACTCCAAAGTTTTCTAATATGTTGATGGTAATGCATAGGCTTTCTTTTTTTCTTTTTTTAAAATCCGTTTATTTAATGGCTTTTTCAAATTATACTCTAGTGTATTTTGAGTTAAATGGGTCATACAATTAATCTTAACACTAAGCTAATATATTGGTGAGAATAAGGGACTTTCTGGTGTGTTTTAATTTTCTTAGTAATAAAAGTATAATTCAATCACTTTCTTAAAATAAACAAAGTGACTTTGTTGAGTAATTTTTAATACTTGGATTTAAGGAATTGACTCTGATGTTTTGAGGCAGATGCAAACTAAGAAACAAATTGACAAGAATTTATTCTCTGTCTATATATATATATATATATATATATATATATATATAAGCCCAATTATGTCTTGATTCGACATTTCCGAAGAATCAACTTAGTGAAATCTTCTACTTCGTATATTGGAAAAAGAATGATTTATCGAAGTCAGGATTGCTCTCTCGTAATAGATCATATTGTAGGAATATCAACCCCTTTTCTTCCATTTATTCCTGTTCTAATCTAAGATTTAAATTCTTTCGTGTTTCGGTAGTAACATATTCTTCCATGGAGCTAAGGTCCAAAATATGAAAGAAATAAGCGTTTTCACGACTCTACTACTCAATCAATTTTGTTCCACTTAATCCCTTTTTCATGGAAACATATTTTTCCAACTAAAAAAGCCCCTCACTTTAACCCATTATGAAAATATTATTAGGGATAATTTAGATAAAGACAAAATGAGTACCTTACTAACTTACTACCTTCGTATAGTATGTCAGTAAGATTCTATGTGCGTCTGTAAAATAAACATATAAAACCACTCGCACCATTTGAAACTTGACATTCTCGTCTATGACAGATTCACCATGGACAAGTATTTTGATTGGACATATAAAATGCCCCAATTTCTAGTTCTCCTTCTTCGGCCACTTCTATAGCGCTTATTTTTGCACATGCATTCTTCTCTTTGTTCAACTCCGCAGCAAGTAGAGCATTCACCTCCGTTTGCAATGAGCAGTCTCTCTTCAAGTGTGGCCTTGATAAGTGTGGATTTAAACCACTTATAAGTTCTTTCTTGCTATAATTTTTAGTCTGAATGTACTAATTCATCCCCTAATCTAATGAAAATAGCTTAATTGCATGTGTGCTGGAAAGTATAAGGTCAATAGAGAAGAATGACTCAAAAGGAGATGATTCTATCCATTTCAGTTAAGAGGAGAAGTACAGAGAAAAGTGCGGTCCGTAGAAATGTAACTGCAGCCACAAAAGCGATTGCGGTCCACAAAAGAAGAAATGCGGCCGCAGAAGGAGAACTGAAGCTTCAGGAACTCCAGGCATAAGTGTGTTCCGCATAAGAAAATATGATGTCGCACTTTGATCTGCAAATTGGTTCGTACTGACAAACTTGAAAGATCAGAGAATGAGCAGTTGGTCGATTCTGAAACCTCCTCAAATATGGTCCACGAAATTAAAAGTGCGACCGTAAAAGTTGATGTGCGCCCGCAATGCTTGAAGTGCAACTGCAAAACTTCATCCACTAAAAGCACAGGAAATGTCAATCCAGCAAAGTGAGGACCGCAGAATCCATTTGGCGGCTGCAAACCCTCCGAATGGCATTTTTGTCAAAGACTTCGGGAGCCCTATAAATAGAACTTTATAGCTTTTTAGGGCATCTTTTCACTGTAGCAACTTAGAGTTAGTTACCTTTAGCTATTTTGAGCAAATATAAGATACAATTGGAGAAGATCTTCCACTCTTTCTTTTATTTTTGATTTTATCTTATTCTCTCTTTCCATGACTTGTAGTATAAGTAGCTAAATTTTTATCTAGGGTTATAATCCAACCCTAGTATGTAAATCTTATGGGTCATTAATATTATGCTTGTTACTGATTTGGTTAAGTGTTATTTAGCATTATTTATGCTTTAAAATTAGAATTGATAGTTGCAAACATTGTTCATACATTTTGTTCTTGCTTGAGAAAGAGGAACTAAGTCTAGAAAAACTTGGCTAACAAGGAATTAAACTAGTTGAGGAATTGATTAGTTTAATTAACGGATTTGGACTAGAGAACTTGAGCTCATAATCAATTATAGTTATAGCTACCCATTTAGTTTTGAGAAAGCTAAATTGGGCATAATCTTTTTAATCGGGAGGTATTGAGTGAGTACTTGAGTTTTGTGAATCATAACAAACCCCGATCTATCAAGCAAGCATAATTGACTTTACCCATTAGGTTTACACCTAGGGTAGGACTACAACTCTAGGCTTTTCTCCATTTGTTGCAACTTCTCGAATATATTGCTTATTAAGTGTTTGTTAGTTTACTTCATAAAAGCATCCTAGTTCAATTAATAGATTTGACACACCATTATTATTTGAAAGTTAATCTAAGTATATAAAGTTGCTTACTTAAATGTTTGCCGTAACACTCTTATAAACTTCTTGAGGTTCAACCCTGTAATGACCCAACCGGTTATTTTACTTTCTATATCCTCGTTCTCCTATTTAAGACTTTCCGTATGTGATTTTACTATTTTATGACTTACGGGGATGGTTGGTTTAGTTTTGGAAGGGTTCGGGTTGAAATCGCAACACTTAGTTCCTTAATAGTGGCCTAAGATGGCCAAGTTTGACTTAAGTCAATATTTTGAGTAAACGACCTTGAAATCGGGGTTTTATGGTTCTGATAGCTTCCTATAATGATTTTGGACTTGGGCATGTATTCGGATCAAGCTTCGAGCGATTCAGGAGTGTTATGGCGTTTAATGTTGAAAGTTCGCGCCTTAAAGGTTTTAGAGTTTATTAAATTTGGTTTGAAGTAGATTTTGGTGTTATCGATTTTTGTTTGAGATTTCGAGCCTATGAATTGGTTAGTATGGCGATTTATTACTTTTATGCAAAATTTGACGTCATTTCGAGTTGTCTAAGTATGATTCGTCGCATTCGGAGCTAGTTGAAAAGGTTTGGAGTTCATAAGTTGGTTAATTTGGTTTTAGGGTGCGATTCTTAGTTTCGATGTTGTTTTATGTATTCCGAGACCTCCAGCAGGCCCGTATTATGTGGAATTCTTTAAAGAAAGTTGTTACCTATAACTTCACGAACTCAAATATATGATTTTTACTATATTCCATAACTAATTTCGTGGTCAAATCCCATTTTTATCCAAAATCTTGGTTTTCATCCAAGCCCTTGATTTTACCAAATTTATACATGTTAATCTACCCATAATCTATGTATTTAACTCACGTTGTGTAGAAATTAATTACCTCAATGTGCTAGGTGAAAATGCCCATTCCAAGAGCTCCAAAATCGCCCAAGAGATGAAAGAAAATGAGCTATATGGCCTAAGTCCCGCATTTAATAGAGTTGAGCATAGGTCTCAGATGTCGCATCTGCGACACCTGGTTCGGAAATACGAAGGTCGCAAATGCAACAAACTCATCGCAAATGCAAACCTGGCTCCCACTGCCAAGGTTGCAAATGCGACCAAGGGGTTGCAAATGCGACCAAGGGGTCGCAAATGCGAACACTGCCAAGGTCACAAATGTGAACACTACCAAGGTCGCAAATGCGAACATTGCCTAGCTCAGGCTTCTTTGAAATTGCGAAGCCTTCCTCACAAATGCGAACAAATTCTCACATTTGCGAGACCTGCAACAGCTGCCAAGAAACACCAGAAAAACTAAAGTTTTTCTCATCCTCCCTAACGTCCGAAACTCACCCGAGTCCTCGGGGCTCCACACCAAACACCCACACAAGTCTAACAACATCATACAAACTTGCTCGAGTGATTGAAACATTGAAATAACATCAAAAACCACGAATCGTATGCCAAAATGCATGGATTAACTCGTGAACTCAAAAACTTTAAAATAATACTTCCGCGCGTCCGATTCCTAACAAATCAACTCGGATTAATGCCAAATTTTGCGTGCAAGTCTTAAATGACATTACGAACCTAATCCAAGTACTGGAACAGGAATCCGAACCCGATATCAAAAAGTCCACCCTCGGTCAAACTCTCCAAAAACTTCAAATTTCCATTTTTTGCCAAATGACCCCAAAACGACCTACAGACCTCCTAATCCACTTCCGGATGCGCCCCTAAGTCTAGAATTACCATACGGAGCTATTCCTAGGCTCGAAATCCCAAACGGACATCAATAAAAGTGAAATGCACTTCAATCGAAATTTATGAAATCCTTTGAAAATGCCAACTTTCCACAATAGGCGCTGAAACGCTCCCGGGTCATCCAAAACCCGATCCGGACATACGCCCAAGTCCAAAATCATCATACAAACCTGTTGGAACCTTCAAATCCTAATTCTGAGGTCATTTACCTGAAATCACACCTTAGTAAATTTTTTCAACTTAAAGCTTCCGAAATGAAAATATTCTTTCTAAATCAACTCCGGACTTCCCGAAATTCAATTCTGACCATACGTACAAATCATAATACCTGAAATGAAGCTACTCATGGCCTCAAACTGCCAAATGGCACGCTAGGGCTTGAAATGACCGGTCGGGTCGTTACAGCAGCCTAGTGTTGTGATCCTTCTTGAGCCACTATTTTTATCTCCGGTGTATGTAGCTCATATGGCTTGAACAATCACTTTGTTCCTTTGTATATATTATCATGAATCCTTTTCATCGTCTAGTAACATGAGAGCATATTGATTTGAATGACAAGTTTGTTGTATCTCTAGTCCTCTCATATAGGATGAACTATCAGGAAGGGTTAAGCTGTCAGAATGATAATAATCTCACAAGTGTTCAACTTCTTTTTCATTCTCATGGGCTTGTGGAATAGATTCCTTGTGCTAGTTACCGTCAAGAGCATAATGCAGTTTCATGTATTTTGAAACCCATATCACATTCAGAGTGCCAGAATATTCTCATTTCGAGTTAAACTGATTTTTCCTACATTATCAATGCCTACTAGGCAACTTTATGCTTCATTTGTTGAATTGATGATTTCGTCACAATGATTAATTGTGGCAGCACTATTGGTGGTCACCCTCATGTCTCTTAGAATATGACCTCTTAAATACCCTTCTCGGCACGTTGATGGATTCTTGAATAATTACAGCCAAATCTCGAACCTTGTTGTTCTTATTGGTAGTAACCCATGGGGGTTGAAGGATTCAAACATGTCAAAGAAGAAGCATCATCCCGTGATCAAATATATTGGATAGATAATTTTATGGTCATATTCATGCTAGCACATCTTAGAGTAATTGTTGGAGGTCGCCAAAGGTTTAGTTTGGGTGTTCGGCGTAGAGATTTAGAGTTGAAGAAAGTGAACGAGTTATTCTCAATATTTTCTCCATGAGGATGCTATGTGAATTGTTAATAAAGGTAAAGTATGTGTAGTCACATTAGGCCTTATGAAATCTTGAAGGAAATAGGCCAAACTATGAATATGATGTTTCCCTATTATTGTACTTCGTGTACCCAGTGTTTCATGTGTCTATGTCTAAGAAGGTAGTTGGAAATACTTTGTCTATCGTTTTGGTGGAAGCTAGCGAAAGTGAAGTTAATGGATAATTGGATTATGAGGGGTATCTATTTGTCATCCTTATTAGATAAGATTGGGAGTTGAGATTGCCTCCGTTAATGTGTTATGACAAATTCTATGAGTCGAGAAGGTCACCTTGAAATCCGAAAGTGTTGTGGAAAGAAAATGCTTTCTCTTGGTTGTATAGCAAAAGGTTGTGATTTGAAAGGTACTTTCTATGTATTATGATTTAAATATTTGCAGCTTATGTCGAGATATCACTCTTGATAATATAATGCCTGTAATGTTGAGATTAGTACTATTGATATACATTGTGATGCTTTTTCGAGTTGTGGATGTGTTGATAGGGTGATTTTGGTGATTCTCTGACAGGTGGATAGGCCCAGTTACAGGGAAAACTCTACTGAAATATTTACGAATTTGTACTGATAGCCAAATTTTAAGGGCCATAAGTAAGTTGAAATTTTGGAAAGGAAGTATGAGATCGATGTAGTCATAAGTGCCTATGTATAATGGTTGGAGGTAGAAGGATAACTCTATTCTTTAAAGTGACTTGTGAAACATTCTAGGACTAATGCTCTTAAGTAGGGGAGAATGTAACACCCCGAAAATATTTGAAGTACTTATGTGTGAAGATGAGGACTATTAATAGGATGGATATCAATTGGATATGATAATAAGTGTACGAGGCATATTATAAGTGATGTGGGGTCTAAGGAGAGCCCTAAGTCCAAGTCAAGTATGAAATTTCATGATAGACTAATGTTTCAAATGAGTACGCACAAGACCAAACCTTGGACGAGCATATCTACATATATATAAGGCGTTATGTGATGAATGACCTATAAAATTAAAAGGAGTTATGTGATGGATGACCTATCAAATAAAAGGTCTTCTAGTCTAGTTTCTAACGCTTCAAACCGTTTGTCATTTGGACACCTCTACAAGAAGTTATGACCAAATTACCAAAGGCTGGAAGAATGTGATTCTGCGGTCAGATGTGCGACCGCAAAATCAGTATGCGATTGCAAAAGTGGTTATGCGACCACAAAATGGTCGCAAAACCTGGCCAGCGCAGCCCAGTTCTGGGCACCAATTTTGTGGTCCATTGTGCAACCCGCATACCAATTGTGCGGTCCATTGTGCGACCACATACCTAATTTCGGAGGGTCCATTTTCCTATTTTCAAAACCTAACTACATTTTGATAAATAGGCTTTGGGGCTTATTTTGGGGCAATTATCTAATGATTTTAGAGAGAAGTAAGAGTATTCTAGAGGGAGGAAGAAGCTCAAATTCCTTGTTCATCAATATCTTGTCCAAGCTTTAAAATCCAACAAGGAAAGCTCACAAGTTCGTCATCTAAGAGGTAAGGTTCCATACCCTAGTCTTTAATTTCGAATTTGGATAGAAGATGGTTGATTAGGAGTATGATTCTTGGGTATGAAAGTATTATTAATACATGCATGTACCAATAAGTTTTGTGGGAAGATTGTTGAGCTTAAATTAGTAATGATTGGGTTGTGGAATAAAGGAAATCTTATAGAAGAACCTTGTAACCAAATTTGCACACCTAGTGTTTGATAAAATGCTAAAATGAGCTGAAACCATGAATACCTTCCTAATTTATGATCAATTTTGTTATGTCTCAAAATAGATTGGGATTGCTAGAATTTCCGGAACGTTGTAGTAATTAAAGGAAAGCTCAAAGCGAGGTATTTTGGCTAAACTACTCTCTTAGAATTGAATTCCATGATGTTCCCGTAAGTTTCAAGTATGGTTGTATCAAGTTCTTTATTCTATGTTCCGAGATGTTCCTAATAAGTTCGATTGTCCCGAATAAGCAAAGTGTCGAGAATTATGTATTCAAAACGTGTTATGAATGTTCCTATCACATTATGTTATCCTTTGGGAATGTGTTCAAGAATGATATATGTATTAAAATGCTATGTCTTTGAGTCATGGTTCAAATGAAGGCTATGATGCCAAATTATGTGAGAAAATCTCAATATGCTTAAGACTATTAATTGCTCGTATATATACCTAAAGTCTTGATTAGAAATGTCTTATTGTTGATAATCTATAAAGAGAGTTGGAAGTTAAATAAGTGAATTGGGACATAAAGACTGGCCAACATGCCAAGAGTGAAAGTTATACTTGTGGCCAATGGTGCCAATGAAATGAAATGATGTGAGAAATGTTATGAAATGAGCCTTGATTCAACTATTCTGAATTGACTTTGAAAATAGAATAGCCTAAAAGTGTCACGACCCAAAACCAACCGTCGTGATGGCGCATATCGTGGAACTAGGCAAGCCAACTATTCAACCAGTTCAACCAAATAAAAGATTTGAAAATTATACGGAAGCAGTTAATATTTAAGAAAACCTTTTAAAAAAACATAAATAAATCCACAACGTAGTACAAATCTTACCCAAACCCAGGGTGTCACCGAGTACACGAGCATCTATACCAGGAACGGTCTACTACAATGTCTAAGGAATAAGAACTTAAATGCAAATAAAGATAATGAAGGAGAGTCAAGGCCTGTGAATGCCATGCAGCTATCTCGATAGTCTCCGGGATCAGCTACTCAAATATCAACACTCGCTATGACCGGGAACACCTGGATCTGCACACGAAGTACGTGGTGTAGCGTGAGTACAACTAACTCAGTAAGTAACAATCATAAATAAGGAACTGAAAGATAGTGACGAGCTACACAATTATAGTTTGTTTTCTATAATCTAAGCAAGAAAGTAGACATGCTTTCAAATCCTGCAGTTTAAGTCAAATCAGTTTATACATTACAAAATTCAAGTAAAATCGGATACAATATCTTCCAAGAGTTTCAAAACAGTGACATATAGCAGCTAAGTGCAACAACTAATGAAAGCAAGTACAGCCTCTCAGGGCAACAATCACTCAAACTTTCTCAATAGCTTAATCACTCGGCTCTTAGCTCTCAACACTCACACTTAATAGGTACCTGCGCTCACTGGGGATGTACAGACTCTAAAGGGGGTCTTTCAGCCCAAGCGCTATGCTGGTGCGGCGTGTAGCCCGATCCCATATAAAGAGCCATAAGGCTCGTTGCGGCGTACAACCCGATCCATATATATATATATATATATATATATATATATATATATATATATATATATATATATATATATATATATACACACACACACACACACACATGCTACCCAATCCATATACATATACAATCCTAAGGCTCATTGCGGCGTGCAACCCGATCCATATATATAGCCCTAAGGCTCATTGCGGTGTGCAACCTGATCCATATATACATATAGCTCACATCTCGGCACTCAGGCCCTAACTCAGTCACCAACCTCTCCAGTCTCTCGGGCTCTCAGAAATCATAAATAAAACCAACCCAAACAAAGATAATATAATGTATCAGTAAAAAACAAGAAGAGACTGAGATATGATACACAAGTGAATCGTGACTGGTTACAAAACAACAATTAGCAATTAATTCAACGAGGACACGATATCTGCGGGTCCCAACAGTGTAATCGTATAGCCTAAGCATGACTCCTAACATGATTTGCAGCCAAATTTCTATAACACAGGGAGAGCATATAGGTAACGACAAGTTCTTCAACTTTACAGTTCCACGGAATGGACCAAGTCACAATTTTCACTGTGCACGCCCACATGCCCGTCACCTAGCATGTGCGTCACCATCAAACAATCATATAACAACAAAATTCGGGGTTTCATACCCTTAGGACTAGATTTAAAACTGTTACTTACCTCAATCCGAGCCAAAACTCTAATCCAAAATTCCCTTGCTTCTCGAATCGGCTTCCAAACGTCCCGAATCTAGCCACAAGTAATACAATATAATCAATACGGCTAAAGCAATTAATTCCATAAGAAAAATACGAATTTTAAGCCAAAATCCAAATTGGTTCAAACCCGGCCCCTGGGCCTGTGTCTCGAAATCCGACAAAAATCACAAAACCCGAAAGCCCATTTACTCACGAGTTTAACCATACCAAATTTATCAAAATCCGACATCCAATAGCATTCAATTCCCCAAAATTAACTCTCCAAATCACTAACCTCAAACCCACAAATTTCACCTCAAAAACTCACCAACTAGGTGTAAAATCAGTGGGAAAACAAGATTATTGACCAAGAACGAGTACAAGAAGCTTACCTCAAGAATCCCTTCGAAAATCCTCTCCAAAATCGCCTAAGACCGAGTTCAAAATGTTGAAATGAAGACAAAATCGCGAACTCTCATTTTTTAAACATTCTGCCCAGACCTTTCGCACCTGCGGCCACTTATCCGCACCTGCGGAACTACTTCTGCAAAGTCCACTTAACCAGCAGCCTCCGCTTCTACCAGCACGGGACTGCATCTGCGTACATCGCAGGTGCGAAAAATGCCATCGCCCCTGCGGAACCAGCCACATCTGCGCCCTTCTGCCCTCTTCCGTGACCACGCAGGTGTGGGAGAATCTTCGCACTTGCGATCTCTGCTACCTCTCCCTTGGCCGCTTTTGCAGACTCGCACCTGCGGTTCCCACTTCGCAGCTACAATTACACCAGCAGCAACAAAACTTTAGCTGCTTCTCAAATCAAACTCCAAGTCCGTTAACCACCCGAAATCAACCCGAGGCCCCCGTACCTCAACCAAACATAACAACAAGTCTTATAACCCAATACGAACTTAGTCGAACTCTCAAATCACCTCAACCAACATTAAAAACACGAAAATCACCCGGATTCAAGCCTAATGAACTTTGAAATTTTCAAATTCTACAAACGACGTCGAAACCTATCAAATCACGTCTGATGGACCTCAATTCTTTTACACAAGTCATAAAATGACACCACAAACCTACTCCAACTTCCGGAAATCCAATCCAACCCCGATATCAAAAAGTCCACTCCCGGTCAACTTTTCAAAATTCCAACTTTCGCCATTTCAAGCCTAATTCTACTTCCGACTTCCAAATCTTAATCCAGACACGCTCCTAAGTCCAGAATCACCCAACGGAGCTAACAGAACCATCAAAATTCCAATCCGAGGTTGTTTACACATAAGTCGACGTCCGATCGTCTTTTCTAACTTAAGCTTTCAATTAAGAGACTAATGTCTCAATTCACTCTGAATTCTCTCTGGACCCGAACCAACTAACCCGATAAGTCATAAAATAAAAGTGAAGCACAAAAATGAGCAGAAAAGGGGAACTAGGCTACATCTCTCGAAACGACCGGCCGGGTCGTTACAAAAAGCTTATGAACTCAAGTCATGCCCATATGTGGTTGTTTTAACAAATACTATGCTTTGTGAGTATTTTCAATGTGTTTTGCATTCTTACATATTTGTGAGTGGAAATTGTGTATTGCCCTTTTTGGGAAAAGGTATTTCAAGAATAAATGATGTGTTACTTGTTGATGATTTTAACTTGTGCCTCAATTGCCAATTAATTTACTCCATTTCTCGGAAAGAAATCTATTGTGCTTAAATTGTTCATTTCTAATGAACTTAAAGTTGTGATTTCCGGAATTGTATATATGTTGATATTTATGATGATGATACATGAGAGGGAAGAAATAAAAGTGTGGAATATCAAATACGACCACCGTGCCTTGAATAAAGAATCTTGTGAATGGCCAAAAAAGCCAAGGAGATATTGTTGTTGTTATTGGTTGAAAATACTAGTGGAGATTCATACAAAGTGAAAGATGATGAGGTAAATACATTTGTACCTATGTTATTTTTGTGAATTATTCACCTTATTTGGGATGAGATTGATGTGATAAAATTATTTTTCTTATTTGGGATGAGATTGATGTGATAAAATCATTCCCCTTATTTGGGATGAGATTGATGTGATAAAATTATTTTTCTTAATTGGGATGAGATTGATTGATAGAAAATAATGATGTTGATCCACACGGCATTGTGGTGAGACGGTCTAGCTGATCGGGTCATGATCGGACACCATGCCGCACACATGGTGGTGATTGTGCTGAAAATTGTAATTTAAATTGTGATTGTGGTTGATGTCTCTAATGAGATGGCCTAGCCGATCGGGTCGTGGTCGGACTCAATGCTAAGATTACGATGATATTGGTATTAAGAGTGATTGTAGTTGATATCTCTAATGAGATGGCCTAACTGATCGGGTCGTGATCGGACTCCGTGCTAAAAGTACGGTAGTATTGGTATTGTAAATATTGGTATTGTAAAAGGTGATATTGTGAACAGTGATATATCGGTGCTAAAGATCTCCCAACAAAAAATAATATTATCATCATTTTTTGATTATCACTTCATAGTGTTATCTTCATATTTTAGAATTATTATGTTTTAACTTGGCATTTGAATATCATTGATTGTTGATTGTTGTTTTCACGGTTTTTCCTTTCTTACATTGGCATTCTATTTTGAAAGAGGACAGTTATCTTTACATACTAGTACTATTCTATATGTACTAACGTCCTTTTTGTCAGGGGCATTGCATCTTTAATAGATGCAGGTGGTTCATCAGCGGGCAGCTTTGGTCCTCATTAGCAGTCGCTCTCTATTCAACAGATTTTGGTGAGCCCTACTCTATTCCAGGCCTGATATCATTCGAGTTGTACATTGTGTTTTGAGGTATAACCGGGGCCTTGTTGCCGGTACTTCCATACTACTCTTCTGTTTTACGTAGAGGCTCCATAGACAGGTTCTGGGTGGTAGTCGATGTTGGGAATTGAACTAGAAATATTAGTATTTGGTAAACATGTTTTTCATTATATTTATAAACTTGCAATATTTTGGAAGTTATGAATGAATCTGCTAATAGAAGTGAAATGGGAGTTGTTAATGAAATCTTTTCAATGTTTGATTAATGGAGTACATCTGCTCTTTATTCATGAATGAGTTTGGGTAGAAGGAAATCTAACATGCTTGCTCGGCCAGGTTTACTCGGTTGAGCGACGACCGCGCTCCCCGAGTTTGGGGCGTAACACCCTTTTCCTATTTGGTTGAGGTAATGATTTACTTAGGGCAAAAGTTTATTCCAAAATAAACTTCATGGAATATTTTGTGGAAAATTCGTAATCCCATTCTCAATGGGTTTTCCCGTGGCTGTCGATCATGGACTTTCCATGACGTCCAATTCCAAGCATTGGAATTTTCCTATTAAAATATGAAACCAAAGTTTTTGTTGTCAGACGTCCTTTTATGGACTTTTATTTCATGTCCCAAAGAAACCGTTGAAATCCCTTTATAGAATTTCATGTCCAATTCAAAATTGGATGGTAAGAATAAATTAATATTAAATATATAACTTTTATATATAAATATTAATTACGAGTACTATATATATAGTAAATGGGGGAACAAGGTTGTAATACTCAAAACGACCGGTCGGGTCATTACAAGAAAACTTCAACTTGTTCAAAATATTAATTATATCCTTTGTGCTACCAAAGAATATAATAATATTTCATTTAAAATAATAACTAAATTTATTTGACTAATTAAATTCTTTAATTGTCGTTTTGAGAGTAATAGCCATGATCCCCTATTTACTGCTTCTCCCATATCTATTTATGCTATTGTGACTTGCCGGGAGGTTTCATTTTAGTTTTTGGAGTGTTTTGGGACACTTAGTCCCTAAATGGAAGCTTAAGTCTTAGGATTTTGATCGTAGTCAGAAGTGTGTGAAGACGACTCCGAAATGGAGTTTCCGTCAGTTCCGTTAGCTCCATAGGGTGATTTTGGACTTATGAGCGTGTTCGGACTGTGAATTTGAGGTCTATAGCTAATTTTGGCTTGAAATGGCGAAAGTCGATTTTTTGGGAATTTTGACCGGGAGGTTGACTTTTTGATAACGAGGTCAGATTCTGATTCTGGAAATTGGAGTAGGTCTGTAATGTTGAATATGACTTGTGTGCAAAGTTTGATGTCAATCCGACGTGGTTTGGTAGGTTTCGGCGTCGTTTGTGAAATTTGAAAATTTAGAAGTTCTTTAGGCTTGATTTAGAAGCTCTTTAGGCTTGAATCCGGGTGTAAATGGTATTTTGATGTTGTTTTGAGTGATTGGAAGGCTCGACTACGTTCGTATGGTGTTTTGGGTTGTGTTGGTATGTTTTGTTGTGGTCCCGGGGGCCTCGGGTGAGTTTCGGGTGGTTAACGGATCATTTTTGAACTTGGCTAGATAGCTAAAGTCTGGTTGCTGTAGGTTTTGGTTTCCTTGTACGCAATCACGGGGATCCATTCGTGATCGCGTAAGCTTATTCAGGGCAGAGGTGAATTTCCTCTATGCGATCGCAGAGTAAACGCGATCACGTATGTGTGCGAAGTTGTGTTGCGCGAACGCGTGGCTATGGTCACGTTCACATAGAAGGATTTGAACAGGAGGGGAGGTGTAGCCAATGCTCTATGCGATCGCGTGACGCAGGATGCGATCGCATAGGTATGAGAGACAGTGATCCGCGATCACGTGGGTGATTCCGCGATCGCGTAGGGTAAAAATCCTGGGGCAGCGAAGTTGTTCTTCGCGATCGCGAGGCTATTTCCGCGATCGCGATTAAGGAAATGTCTGGGCAGTATTAAAGTTTCCAAAATGAGGGTTTGAACTCATTTTGCATATTTTGAGCTAGAGAACACGGAATTGGGCGATTCTTGAAGGGATTTTCGTGGAGTTGATTGGGGTAAGTAATTCTTACTTGGTTTTGGTTAAATCCTATGATTTCATCTTTAATTTTATCATCTAATTTGTGATTTGGGATGAGAAATTGGGCAAAAAGAGGAAGAACTCTTGAGTGGGATTTTTGAGGTTTTGAATGGGATTTTGTTATCGGATTTGAGTAAATTTGGTATGGTTAGACTCGTGAGTGAATGGGCTTTCAGGTTTTGTGACTTTTATTGGATTTCGAGACATAGGCCCGGGGGCCGGGTTCGGGCCAATTTCGGATTTTTGGCTTTAATTTAGTACGTTTCTTGGGGAATTGATCCATTTAGCCTATATTGATTGTATTGTTCTACTTATGGCTAGATTCGGGACGTTTGGAGACCGATTTGAGAGGCAAAGGCATTTCGAAGTAGAGATTTGTTTGGTTTGAGGTAAGTAACAGTCTTAAATTTGGTTTTGAGGGTATGAAACCCCGAGAATTTGTATCATGTGAATATTTGGAGATGACGCACATGCTAGGTGATGGGCGTGCGAGCGTGCACCGTGAGGGATCGTGACTTGTTCCATCTCGTGAGACTGTAAAGTTTAATAGCCATCGTTATTACTTGTTTTCCTTGTCTTCGAGCAATTGATTGCCTTTCATGTTAGAAACCATGCTTAGGCTATATGATATCACTATTGGGACCCGCAGCGATCGTATACTTGTTCAATTGACTGCTAATTCATGTCTCGTACTCAGTCACAGTCTTACTTGTGTGTTATATCTCTGTTTCCTCTCATTTCTTGTTGATACTTGTTGTATTTTCTGTCTGGGATGGTTATTATGATATTATGTGAGCCCGGGGGCTGGAGAGGTTAGTGACTGAGATAGGGCCTGAGTGCCGAGCTGCGAGCTGTGAGGTATATGGATCGGGTTGTACGCCGCAACAAGCCTTCGGGCTATATATATATATATATATATATATATATATATATATATGGATCCGGTTGCACGCCGCAACAATATTGGATCAGGTTGCACGCCGCAAAAATATTGGATCGGGTTGCACGCTGCAACAATATGGGATCGGGCTGCGCACCGCCGCAATATAGCGCTTGGGCTGAAGGAGCCCCTCCGAAGTCTGTACACCCCAGTGAGCACAGGTACCTATCGAGAGTGTGTATTGAGGGCTGAGAGCCGAGGGTATGACCTGTTGAGATGAGTTGAGTGATTGCTGCCTTGAGAGGCTGTACTTGCTTTTATTTATTGTTGCACTAAGTTGTTATCTGTTGTTGTGGTGAAATTTCTGGAAGATTCATATCTGTTTTACTTGAGCTCGAACTGATTTTACTTACACCACCGGATTTGAAAGCATATCCACTCTTTACTAAAAACTTATGAAATGAACTGTATTTTTATAGCTTTTCACTGCTTCTCAGTTCGTTATTTAATTCTGTTACTTGCTGAGTTGGTTATACTCATGCTACACCCTGCACTTCATGTGCAGATCCAGGTGTGTACGGTTCTGACGGTCGCTGAGTTCATGCGTGAGCTGACTATTGGAGACTTACGAGGTAGTTGCCGGTATCCGCAGTCCTTATTTCTCCTTTTTTATTATCTTTTCTCTCTTGTATTGGCATTTGGCACAGACTGTAGTAGACTCTATTTTCTAGATTGGTTGTTAGATTCTCGTGACTTAGTGACACTCTAATGTCGGGCTATTTTTCTGCACTTATGTTTTAATTGGGTTTTACCCCTGTTTTTATGAAAAACTCCGGTTATCTTAAACATCTTAGTTCATTTCTGTTAAATTTTGAAAGTATTTTTGAAAAGGTCGGCTTGCATAGTACCACGATAGGCGCCATCATGACGGGTTAGGTTTTGGGTCGTGATATTGATTAATTAAATTCATTAATTTAATTACCAAATAATAAAGTAATTAATCCTTTAGCAAAGATCCGAATACTCGTTAGTATGCGACCCCATAGGTTAATACTAATACAGTAGTAAATTGATCACATCAATATACTAATCAAGGGCGGCGTCTAGCAACACTCCTTAACGGCCAGATAGAATGAAGTATACAATTTACTCTCAAGAACTAGTAAAAGAATAATATAGTAATTCCTTCTGTCCTTATAGCTCTAAGTCACTCTAGGATATGGTTTAACTGTCAAATCATAATAGGCGACCAACTATGTGTTCATGTCAAATATAATCATTTATTGAATTACCTAAGAAACTCTTTTCTTCTTTCATTTAATTGCCCTGGCCAAGGTCTTAGTTTGGTCGTTTATAATCGATCACAACACGTAGCTTAAACTCATTACCAAGATTTGACAGATTCTATCTTGATCAATCACTAATTCTACAAGCATTTAATCATACCCAATATCCTTTCAACTATCGCCCTAGGGCCATAGGTGTCTAGTATCAAAGCACAATAAATAACTTGTCAATTACTATTACGATCTCACGTCAAAGGAAACTCTTACATCACATTCTTCAAGAGAATATCCTATTGACAGTTTACGGTAATTCTAACCATTAGAAATTATCCAATGAGTCGGTTCAATGATCATATCTCTATATGCATCATCTATCTATGTGATTTAGTTAGTGAGATCAACTAATCTTTATCCAATAGAGACAATCACAAAAATATTGATCTAACCGGATTACTAATGTCTAAATTAATAATCCTATGATCAAGAACAAATTTAGATTAAATTATAAGAAACTCCACTCTTATTATCATGATCCCCATCACAATGTCAAGTCTCAAAATTTAATCAATGATCTTATCAAGTTAATGAAATAATTAATAATAACTATGATAAAAATAAATATCAGATGCCATATATTTTATATCAAATAACGTTCACAAAAATATGTTCAAATCATCAAATATGAGATTGGATCTAGGGCATATCTACGATATCCCTAAAATTGATGAAACCAAAGAGTCTTTACAAAAGATTCATGTGTTTTTCCCCGAATCCAAGTATTTTCTATATTCCAAAAGTAGTATCTCCTCAGATCAGAGGATCAAATGGTTTCTGTTAGATGTAATTGTCTGTACAATGTCTGTTTTTTTGAGTTGCCTAATGCACATGCTAGAGGAAATTCTGGTCGAGATATTCTTATTTTGAATTTAAGTTCCACACATTGAGATGTGTAATAATCTAGTTTGTTGTAAAGTATTATAGTTATATCTCATTAAAAAATATTAATTCATAACCTAGCAAAAATAATAACTAACCTACTACATGATAGTATTCACTTATAGTGTAGAAAACATATTTACACTTTCCATGTATACAACTTAAATTCTTTTAGCTTTCGGTTTATTATTCGATAATAAATGTGGCTCCGATTTTATTTTCATCCTATATATATTGTCATGACCTCAGTTTCCCTCCGTAAGATTTCATGATGGCACATAGTTTTTAAAACTAGGTAAGCCTAATAATTTGCGGAATAACTGAATAAAAATTGAACTCAAACCATAACATATGAAATATAAACTAGAACTGCAATTTAAATAATTACAACTCCCAAAACTCGATAGAAATAAGTCCCAAACTTCTAAGAGAAAATACTAAGTGTCTTTATACATCATAGTCTAAAGAGAATAAGAAAAATAACATAATAAGGATAGAGGGGGACTCCGAGGTCTGCGGACGCTGACAGTTGTACCTTAAAGTCTCCACGTACAAGCTATCTCACTAGTAGCTGGCCTGGTAGGAAGAACATGGATCTGTACAAAATGATGTGCAGAAGAGTAGCGTGGGTACACCACAACGATGCACAGTAAGTGCCAAGCCTAACCTCGGTAGAGTAAGGACAAGGTCATGTCGGGGCCCTACTGGAATAAAAGGAAATGAGGCAAAAAATATAATAATACAATGAAATGACTGAGAAATGAACAACGAGAAATTACAGAAAGGTAACATCACAGCAAATAGAGGTAAACAACAGGGGCGCTCCCGAAGTACCACCTCGTACTTCCAAATGTGAATACACAACAGGGGGATCTCCCGAGGTACCGCCTCGTAGTCCCAAAAATAAATACACGACAGGGGGAGCTCCTGAGGTACCGCCTCGTAGTCCCAAAAGTAAACACACAACTCAAAACCTATGGAACAATGACCTTACAGCAAGGAATCTTACAGTTAAAGACTGAATACAAGATCACGGAGGCAAGTAATTCAACTAAGCATGTTGCACAAATTTCAAGTGAAGTTAAGACACGTAGACATGTGATACTAGGCTAAACATAACAGCTACACATGCTAAGTGTCATGATCCAAAATCCAACTAGTCGTGATGACACATAACCCAACCCGCTAGATAAGCCAGTTAACCACTAATCAATTCCAATAACAATCAATAAGGCAATTAAGTTAAAAAAAATATCTAAATCTTATACATTCCCCAAGGACTGGTAGTACAAATCATGAGCTTCTAAGAATAGAATTTACAAAGCTGAAATGAAATAAATACATCGTCTGTTTGAAAAGTACATAAACATAGTTTAACAGATCTAAAGCTACCACGAACAACAGAAGGCTACAACCGGGATGCAGGTACATCTTCAATCTACCTCCCATCGATCACAGCAATATCAACATCCAACATCAAGGTGCAGAAGTGTAGTATGAGTACAACCGAACTCATGTACTCAGTAAGTAACAAACCTAACCTTAGATTAAAAGTAGTGACAAACTAACAAAAAGGGGTCGGGTCCAACACCAATATTCCACAACAGTTCATAACAGCATAGTACAAATAACAAACGAGTATCTCAGAAATAAAAGGCTCAGTTCATTCATAGTTCCAGAAAAATAGGCATTTCTTTTCAAGTATCTCAGTGAAAATCCAAATTATTTACCGAAAAGCCAATATACGAGTAAGTTTGAAAACTGTGATTTTTCCCAAAACTCATTTCAACAAATAGTAAGATGTTTCATTTTCAGATACCATGAGGAAGGTACTTCTCTATGCCTACATGTCAAGATAAAAGTAAAATCATAAATGTCCCCAAAATTGGGTAGCAGAAGGAAATGCACCTCAATGCATGTATCTCAAGTACCCATGTCAAATGCAATGCATCTCGATGATGAGCACATCTACTCACACTCTCAGAGTACTCGATCTCACTATCTCGCATTCTCTCGCACTATGCTTAGCACACTCAACCACTCAGCGATGTACCATACCCGCTGCGGCGTGCAGCCCGATCCCTATTTATAGTCGACTGCAATCACCGGGGGGTGTGCAGACTCCGGATGGGCTCCTTTCTACCCAAGCGCTATAATTCGCACGGACAACTCACGTGCCATAATATCAATATCTGGAATCGCACGGACAACTCACGTGCCGCACGGACAACTCACATGCTATATTATCAACATCTGGAATCACAAGGACAACTCATGTGCTGCACAGACAACCCACGTGTTACAGTGAAAACATCCTCACAAACCAGCCCCCGGTCTCACTCAGTCATCAAAATCTCCAGTCTCACTCACGGGCTCATAGTGTCATGAAACTAGCCCGACAATAATGATATGATGTATCGCTAAATAACTGATACTGAGATATGATATGAGTGCATGAATATGACTGACTACGAAATATTAATGAAATCAGTGAGATGACAGTAAGAAACGACCACTATGGGTCCAAAAACTATCGGCAAAATGCCGAAACATGATATCTAGCATGATTCACAGCTTAACTACTTTATCACATGATGAAAACATGGATATCAATAAAGTAGGACCACTATACAGTGCCATGGAAATAACAGAGTCCCAATTCACATGGTGCACGCCAACACGCCCGTCACCTACATGTGCGTCACCTCAACACTAATCACATAACACGTATTTAGTGGTTTCATACCCTCAGCTTCAAGATTAGACGAGTTACTTACCTCGAACAAGCCAATACCAATACTGAGCAAGACAAGCGATGCTCCAAAGATTCCATCACGTGTGTTCCGACCTCCGAACGGCTCGAAACTAACCAAAAACGACTCAAATACATCAAACAATACTAAAGGAACCAATCCCGATCGAAAAAGAACAAATCTTGAATCAAAAGCCCAAAATAGGCCAAAAGCCCAACCAGAGCCCACACCTCAGAACCCGAAAAAATTTACAAAATCCAACAATCCATTCATTTACGAGTCCAACCATACTAGTTTCACTCAAATCCGACTCCAATCCGATGTTCAAAACTCAAAAATTCATATTATGAAACCTTAGGCCTTTCCTCTTTAAAATTCACCAACCAAATGCTAAAATCGAAGATAGATTTATGAAATATAACCAAAACCGAGTAGAGAACACTTATCCCAATTCAAAAGGTGAAAATTGCTTCAAGAATCGCCTCAATCTGAGCTCCAGAGCTCCAAAAATGAAGAAAGAACCAAAACCCTCGATAATATAGCTTCTGCCCCAGCGATTCCGCATTTGCGGACAATTCGTCGCATCTGCGACCACCGCTTCTGTGGTAAAAACTTCGCTTCTGTGAAAATAACCTTGCCCAGCAACCCCCACACCTGCAGATATCAAATTCCGCTTCTGCGAAGATTTTCGCAACTGCGCTTCCAATCTCGCATCTGCACGCACGCAGGTGCGCTACAAAAATCCGCTTCTGCAGTCTTTCTCACCCAACCTCTTCTCGCTTCTGCGACTCCACTAACGCTTCTGCGACCATTGCACCTGTGCAATACTAGTCGCAGGTGCAGAACACCAGAACCAGCAGCTTAGCAAAATTCCAAAATACAATGAAATGATCCGAACCTCGTTCGAAACTCACCCGAGCTACGTGGGACTCCGTCCGAATATATCAACAAGTCCAATAACATAACAGACCTACTCAAGGCCTCAAATCACACCTAACAACATCAAAACAACGAATCACACCTCAACTCGAAATCAATGAACTTGGAAACTTCAAACTTCCACAACCGATACCGAAACCTATCAAATCACATCCGATTGACCTCAAATTTTGCACATAAGTCACATTCAACAATACGGACCTGCTCCAACTTCTGGAATCATAATCCGACCCCGATATCAAAATGTCCACTCCCAGTCAAACTCAAAATCACAATTCATACGCACTCCTAAGTCCAAAATCACCTAACGGAGCTAACGGAACCATCAAATTTTCAATCCGAGGTCAAATACTAAAAAGTCAAACTTAGTCAACTCTTTCGAATTTAAAGCTCCCTAGTTGAGAATCATTCTTCTAAATCAGTCTTGAATAACCTGAAAACCAAAACCGATGATTCACACAAGTCAAAATACATCATATAGAGCTACTCACGCCTGTAAACTACCGAGCGAAGTGCAAATGCTAAAAACGACCGATCGGGTCGTTACACTAAGGCAACTCAGTTAAGGAATTTAAAAGAAGACTACTCAGCAAGGACCAAAATTTTCACATTTAGCCCGTGTATGCACTCATCACCTCGCGTACACGTCGCTCACATATCACAAATTATTACAACAGTACCAAATCCTGGGGGGTTCTCCCACACAAGGTTAGACAAGTCACGTACCTCAAATCTCGCTCAATTAGTCAATAAGAATGCCTTTCCCTCGACTTTCCGACACCGAACGGCCAAAATCTAGCCAAAAGCAATTACATACTATAAATACAACTACAAGGAACTAATTTAAATAATGAAACTTCGACTTTAGCAAAGAATTAAAAACTCGGCCCAAAAGGTCAACCCGGGCCCACATCTCGGAATTGGGTAAAAGTCACAAAATACGAACACTCATTCGACCACGAGTCCAACCATACCAATTTTAATAAAATCTGACACCAAGTCGCCACTCAAATCTCCAAACTAAACTCCCCAAATCCCTAACCTCAAACTCCTAAATTCTACCTCAATACACACAAACTATGTGGGAAATTCAATGGGGAAACAAGATTATTGATCAAAAATGAGTACAAGAGACTTATCTCAGGAAATCCATCGAAAATGCTCTCAAACATAGCCAAGACTCGAGCTCAAAATGTTTAAAATGAAGCAAAATCGCGAACCCTTGTATTTAAGTGTTCTGCCCAGCACTTCCGCTTCTATGGAAATTTAACCGCATCTGCAGTCTCGCAGATGCGAGGTCCTCCCCGCTTTTGCATCTTCTTACGATTCTGCGGCCGCATTTTTGCGGTTGCCACTGTCGCTTCTACGGAACCAGCTGTCCTCCTTCACTCCGCATCTACGGCGCCTGACTCGCACCTGCGGGCTCACAGATACAGAAAGCTTCACGCACCTGCGACGCATCCCCAGGCCAACACCAAATCTGCTTCTGTACCTTGTCAGCCCTGCGACGCAGCCCCAGGCCAAGACCAAATCCGCTTCTGTACCTTGCCAGCCGCACCTGCGGCAGCGCACCTGCGAGAATAGTTCTGCAGGTGCGATTGCACCATGAGACAGAAAATCACATATTTGTTCTAAGTCTGATATCGATCTGTTAACCATCTGAAACTCACCCGAGGCTCCCGGGCCCTTAACCAAACATATCAACAATTCCAAAAATACCATAAGAACTTAGTTAAGCCTTTAATTCACATCAAACAATGCTAAAAATATGAATTGCACATCGATTCAAGCCCAATGCACTTTAAAACTTTTAACTTGTACATCCGACGCCGAAACCTATCAAATCAAGTCTGATTGACCTCAAATTTTACACACAAGTCATAATTAACATTACAGACTTACTCCAACTCCTAGAATCAGAATCCGACCCCCATATCAAAAAGTCCACTCCCGGTCAAATTTCCCAAAAAACATCCTAATTCTCCAACTTTCCCCAATTGACGCTAAAATGACCTACGGACCTCCAATTCAACATCCGAATACGCTCCTAAGACCAAAATCACCCTACGGAGCTATTGGAACCATCAAAACTCTATTCCGGAGTCGTCTTCACATAATTCAAGCTACGATCAATTCCTAGAACATAAACTCCCAATTTAGGGACTAGGTGTTCCATTCCACTCCGAAACCAAAAACAAATCCTCCGGGCAAGTCACATAACCCAAAAATAAAATAGAGGGAGCAATAATTAGGAGTTCGGGGCTAATACTCTCAAAATGATCAGCCAGTATATATATATATATATATATATATATATATATATATATATATATATATATATATATATATATATATATATATATATATATATATATTGAAAAACATGTAAAAAAGAATAAATTATTGAAAAATAACAATTGATGTTAAACTGAATGCAAAATTTGTTCAAATGATCAAAATGAATGTAATTACATCAATACAATAGTTGAGTTCAATATCTTCAAAATATATAAAGATGATGAATTTAGTTGAATTAATTATATAGTATTTGGAGTATAGAGATTTTATCATAATTATATAAGATATAAAATATATTTTGTCTTTATATCTCACATGTAATGAATCGGCCGGTCATTTTGAGTATTACAGCCATGTTCCCCCATTTACTGCTTATCTTGTGTTCAATTATAAATATATGACTTGTCGGGGAGGTTTTAGAATGAATTTGGAATACTTAGTTCCAAGATTTAAAGCCTAAGTTGAAACAGTTGGCCGGATATCAACTTATATGTAAATGACTCCGAAATAGAGTTTTGATGATTCCAATAGTTCCGTATGATAATTTTGGACTTGGGAGCCTGTCCGGAAAATATTTTGGAAGCCTATAACTAAATTAGGCTTGAAATGGCGAAATTAGGAAGTTTAAGTTTGGAAGTTTGACTAGGGAGTTAACTTTTTGATATCGGGGTCGGAATCCAGTTCTAAAAATTTTCATAGGTCCGCTACGCCATTTATGACTTGTGTGCAAAATTTGAGGTCAATCAGACTTGATTTTATAGGTTTCGACATCAAATGTAGGAGTTGGAATTTCTTAGTTTTATTAGGCTTGATTGGGCTATGATTCGTGCTTTTAGCAATGTTTGAAGTGATTTGAGTTTTTGACTAAGTTCGTATGATGTTTTAAAACTTATTGGTATTTTTGGTTGAGGTCTCGGGTGAGTTTCGGAGGGTTAACGGATCAATTCTTGGACTTGGGATTTTGCCGAAATTTTGTGATGTCTTTATCTGGTTTCCTACGCGATCGCATAAACTTGTACGCGATCGTGTAGGCTTAGCTGGGCAGTGGAGAAATTGTTCTTCGCGATCGCGTGAAGAGAGATGTGATCGCGTAGATCTAGGATTTTGTGATTCGCGAACGCGTGGCTATGGTCGCGTTCACGTAGAGGATATGGAGCAGAAGTGGAGGTCACGCATTTGTGCTTCACGATCGCTTGGACGAGTCCGCGATCACGTAGGTCTGTGAAGTTGAGCATCACGATCGCGTGGACAGTTCCGCGATCGCGTAAGGTTTAAATTGGTCTTGGGCAAACTGTGCTTCGCGGTCGCGTGAGATTGTCCGCGATCACGTAGAGCAAATGACTGGGCGGAGAGTTTAAGTTCTGAGAATAGGACTTCGTCCCATTTTCCATTTTAACGATTTGGAGCTCGAGGAGAGGCGGTTTTTGGGAGCTTTTCAAGGAAAACAACGGGGTAAGTGTTCTTAACTCAATTTTGGTTAAATTACCCGAATATATGGTTGTTTTTGACATTTAATTGGTGGTTTAAGTTGAAAAATTGTGAAAACTCTCTTGGTTAAATTTGGATATTTGAGGGTTGAGTTGATGTCGAAATTTGGTCAAATTGGTATGGTTGGACTCGTGGTTGAATGGGCGTTCATATTTTATAACTTTTGTCGGATTCTGAGAAGTAGGCCCCACGAGCGATTTTTGAGTTAAATTTTGGATTTTGTTGGAAAATTAGTATTTTCATATGGAATTAATTCCAATAATTTGTATTGACTGAACTGAATTAATTATGACTAGATACGAGGCTTTCGGACACTAATTTGTGAGGCAAAGGGATAGCGGAGTAAAGAATTACACGATTTGAGGTAAGTAACACTTTTAAACTTGGTTCTGAGGGTATGAATCCCTGAATTTCGTGTTATATGAATTATTTGGAGGTGACGCACATACTGGGTGATAGGCGTGTGGGCGTTCACCATAGAAATTGAGACTTAAATAAATTCTATGGAGTTGTATAATTAGAGAATCATGTCATTATCCGCATATCCTCCACGTGTTAGAGGAAATTGAGCTGGGGCTCATGTTAAAGATAATGATTAGGCTACGCACCGATATTTTGGGACCGACAGGGTCGTGTTGCTGTTGAATTATTTGATTAAATTTATAATTTTATACTCAGTCACATTTATCATTTGCATATCATATCTCAGTCTCTGTTATCATTTATTGATACATCATATCATCATGTCGAGTTGATTTTCATGTCATTTAGAGCCCGAGAAATTGGAGATTTTGAATGATACTTATGGGATCGGGTTGCACGCCGCAGCATATTTTATTTATTTATGCCTAGATCTAGCTATTACAGCACTTGGACTTAAGGAGCCCCTCCGGAGTCTGCATCCCCCACAGTGAGCACAGTTGATTTATATTGAGGTATGGATGTTCCCCGGGCATGGATCTTGCCCGAAGTATTTATATTAAGGGATGGATCTTCCCTGAACATGGATCTTGTCTGAATCATTTATATTTGGGGATGTATCTTCCCCTGGGTTGGATTGGGCTTATACAGTACTGAGTGACTGACTATCAGTTGATGTATATATATTCTGAGAGTGTGAGTACACGAGGTTTCCATTTTGGTACATCACATACAACATATATTTTGGCATATAGATATAGAGATGTCATATTTCTCATATCATGCAGATTTTATCTATTTTTCCTGTACTAAGTTCAATTGTTGAACTGGAAAGCATGCCTACATTTCTGTACCATTATTTATACTGGATTGTATCTGCGGAGCTCGTCACTACTTTCAGCCCTGAGGTTAGTCTTGTTACTTATTGAGTTGGTTGTACTCCTACTACACTCTGCACCTCGTGTGCAGATCCAGGTACTTCCAAATACGGCGACTGCCAAATTTGAGGATTTATCTGTTGGATACTATCAAGGTAGCTGCTTGGCGTCCGCAGACCTTAACTCTCTTTCCTTTCAGTTATAGTACTGTTCTATATTTTTAGACAATGTTCTTATCAGTCAGACCTTGTTATTATTTAGATACTCATGTACTCAGTGATACTGGGTTTTGGGAGTGTATTTATAACAGTAGTTGTGGAATTTTTTATTAAATTGAAATATTATGTTTTCAAACTTAAAAGATTTTTGTGGTTTATTGAGATTGGCGACTTGCCTAGTATTGAGATAGGCGCCATCACGACATTGTTGATTTTGATTCGTGACATCACGCAACATCTCTTTTATTAATGTTATATTCATAATATCATAATATAAGAAAATAATAAATTAGTTATTACTTAATTAATTGTCAATTTTGGACAAACATGTTTTTTATGCAATTAAGCGCACAGTCTTTCAGTTGGTATAAATGTGTGATGACCCGATAGGTCATCTTTAAATTTAACTGTAACGACCCGGCCGTTGTTTTGAGAGTAATAGCCCCGATCCCCTATTAACTGCTTCCCTCGTATCTTTTTCTACTTATGTGACTTGTCGGGAGGTTTTGTTTTTGGTTTCAGAGTATTTTGGGACACTTAGTCCCAAAACGGAAGCTTAAGCCTAAGAATTTTGACCATAGTCAGAACAGTGTGAAGACGACTCCGAAATAGAGTTCTGTTGGTTCTATTAGCTCCGTTGGGTAATTTAGGACTTTGGAGCGTGTCCGGACTATGAATTTGAGGTCTATAGCTGATTTAGGCTTGAAATGGCGAAAGTCGAATTTTTGGAGATTTTGACTGGTAGTGGACTTGTTGATATCGGGGTCAAATTTTGATTCCAGAAGTTGGAGTAGGTCGATTATGTCGAATATGACCTGTGTGGAAAATTTGAGGTCAATCAGACATGATTTGGTAGGTTTCGGCATCGGTTGTAGAAGTTTGAAGTTTCAAAGTTCATTAAGGTTGAATTGGAACGTGATTCGTGTTTTTAGCGTTGTTTGATGTGATTTGAGGGCTTGACTAAGTCCTTATGGTGATTTAGGATTAGTTGGTATGTTTGGCTGAGGTCCCGGGGGCCTCAGGTGTGTTTCAGATGCTTAACGAATTGAGTTTTGGACTTATGTAATTGCTGAAGCTATCTGAGTTCTAGTGTTTTCGCACCTGCGGTGGGGAGACCGCAGGTGTGGGATCGCACGTACAGAGTGAAGGGCGCATGTGCGCTTTTGGTCAAGAAGGTCTGTGAGCGCAGATGCGAGAAGGGAGTCGCATCTGCGCATCCGTAGATGCGGAATGATGGTCGCAGGAGCGGGCTCGCAGGTGCGCCCAAAGCTCGCAGATGCGGTCCCAGCCATTTAAGTCATTTTCGCACCTGCGATGGTTTTCCCGCACGTGCGATACTGCAGGTGTGTTTGAAGGCTCGCAGAAGCGAGTTTACTTCGCAGAAAATAGGATTTCGAGGGTTGATTTCCTATTTCGATTTTGAGAGTTTGAGAGCTCGGTGTGAAGTGATTTTTCAAGATTTCTTCAAGATGATTGTTGGGGTAAGTGGTTCTAACTCGGATTGGATTATGTTTCATGAATCTATTGCTATTTTCATCTTCTAATTAGGTATTTGAGTTGTAAATTTGGGGGATAATGGTAGAAACTTCATAGGCTATAATTTTGAGTTTTGGAAGGCGATTTGAGGTCGGATTCGAGTAATTCTTGTATGGTTAGACTCGGGAGTGAATGGGTATTCATATATTTTGTGACTTTTACTCGATTCCGAAACATGGGTCCGGGGAGACTTTTTGGGGCGATTTTCTAATTTCTCGCTTTAGCTTTGATTTCATTAACTAGATTCGTTTCTTATAGTTATATTTATGATATGTAATTGATTTTTGCTAGATTTGGGCCATTCGGAGTCGGATATTCATGGAAAGGCATTGTTACCGATTGATTGAGCTCAGTTCGAGGTAAGTAGCTTGCCTAACCTTGTGGGGGGGGGGGGGAAATAGGATTTGGTATTGTCGTGATATGTGAGCGCCGTGTACGTGAGGTGACGAGTACGTACACGGGTTATTTGTTGAAAATCCCGATTTATTTTACTGAGTAGCAACCTATTTTTCCTTTAATTTGAGTTATACCATTTAAATGAGCATTGATCTGTTTTCATTCTTAATTGAGTTATTCCAGCATATGTAGTTATCATGTTTAGTCTAATATCGCATGTCTACGTGCTTTAACTACTTATTTGAACTCTGTGAAGCATGCCTAGTTGATTTCTTGCTTTTCCTTGTTCTTTATCAGTCTTAACTGTAGAATTCTTGCTATTAACTATGGTCTTTATCAGTTGAGCTGTGTGTTTACTTTTGAGACTACGAGGCGGTTCCTCGGGAGTTCTCCCTGCATATTTACTTTTGAGACTATGAGGCGGTTTATCCGGAGTTCTCCCTGCATATTTACTTTTGAGACTAGGAGACGGTTCCTCGGGAGTTCTCCCTGTATATTTACTTTTGAGACTACGAGTCGGTTCCTCGGGAGTTCCCCTATATATTTATTTTGGGACTACGAGACGGTATCTCGGGAGATCCCCTGCTATTTATCCATGTGTGTTGCATTGTTATATCACTGTGTTTTCCTTTTTGTTAAATTCTAGTCTTTTATTATACTGTTATATTTTCTTACTTTATTTATTATATACCAGTGAGCCTGACCTGACCTCGTCACTACTCTACCGCGGTTAGGCTTGGCACTTACTGGGTACCGTTGTGGTGTACTCATGCTACTCTTCTGCACATATTTTTGTGTGCAGATCCAGGTACTTTTTATCAGCCCCACTACTACCTGAGAGTGCTTGCTGCTGCAACGAGATTTCAAGGTGCATCTGTCACATCTGCAGACCTCGGAGTCCCCCTCTATTCTCTCCTATATCATTTACCTTCCGTACTTCTTTTGTTAGACTCTGGTTTATAGAGATACTATTTCCTTCTGTAGCTTGTGACTTATGATGTTCCGGGTTTTGGGAAAAGCTGTGTACGTCTAACATTTTGGTTATTGTACATGCCAAGCGTCATTGTTATTGGTTATTCAGTATCTATTGTAGTTAGTTGATAAGTTTTGTTTTCGTTTAGTTATTTTCCGCAATTTGTTAGGCTTACCTAATCGTAGAGACTAGGTGTCATCACGACGTTATACGGACGGAGTTTGGGTCTTGACAAGCTGGTATCAGAGCTCTAGGTTCATAGGTGTCGTGAGTCACAAGCCGGTTTATTAGAGTCTCGCGGATCGGTACGGAAACATCTGTACTTATCTTAGGGAGTCTATGGAACTGTTAGTAAAAAAAGTTATACTTCTTTGATTTCTTGTCGTACGAAATTTGTTGACATCAAAAATTCTAAACTTCTATATTTTATTCTCTCACAGATAGTGAGGACATGTACAGGTGGATCTGATGACCAGTCACCCGTGCCCCCTACTAGAGCCACGAGAGGCAGGGGCCGGGGTAGAGGCCAAGGACGTCCTTGCAGTGCAGCCAGAGCACCCGCACGAGCTGCTACAAAGGAGCCCCCAGTAGCTCCAGCTGGAGGGCACACACCTGAGGTGCCTATTGCTGCACCAGCTCTCCAGGAGACTCTAGCCTAGTTTCTGAGCATGTTCAGCTCCTTAGCTCAGGCTGGATTGATTCCACTTGCTCCTGCCACATCTCAGGCCGAGGGAGGAGCACAGACTCCCATCGCCGGTACTCCAAAGGAGCGGGCTCAGGTCGACCAGGCCCCAGAGTTCATCCCTATGCAACCGGTAGCTCCATTTCAGCACGAGATTAGGACAGCCACTTCTGAGGCAGAGCAGCTAAGACTTGAGAGGTACAAGAAGTACCACCCTCCTACCTTCAGTGGATTGGCGTCAGAGGATGCCCAGGGTTTTCTGGAGGAGTGTCACCGTATTCTCCGTACTATGGGTGTAGCGGAGTCGAGGGGGGTTTCCTTTACTGCAATCTAGCTTAGAGGAGTAGCCTATAAGTGGTGGCGTGCTTATGAGTTGAGTAGTCCGGATAAGGCAGCTTCTCTTACATTGAATCAGTTCTCAGACATGGTTTTGAGAGAGTATGTCCCTCAGAGACTCAGGGATGCATGGCGCGCGGAGTTTGAGCAGCTGCGCCAGGGTGCTATGACTGTATCAGAGAATGCAGTTTGCTTCAGTGATTTGGCCCGACATGCACCAACCTTGGTTGCCACTGTTCGAGAGAGGGTTCGCCGGTTTATTGAGGGACTCCACCTCAGTATCAGGATTAGTATGGTTAGGGAGATGGAGATAGATATTTCTTACCAGCAGGTTGTAAGTATTGTCGGGAGATTGGAGGGAATGCTTGCCCGGGATACAGAGGAGAGGGAGGCCAAGAGGTCTCTAGAGTCTGGCACTTACATCAGTACTCGTTCCCCAGCTGCAGTTCGACATGGTAGGGGTTATGGAGTCACCTCATTCATTCAGCTCTTCCAGCCGCTAGCGGTATTCCGGTCCCTTCTAGGCCCTACGAGCCTTATTATGCACCGCAAGTATCTAGCGTGCCTCCTACTCGGGGTGCTTTTAGCGGCCAGTCCAGCAGACTTGACCCGAGTCAGTCACAGTAGCCATGCCCTCCGAGGGGTTGTTTTGAGTGTGGCAACACTCGCCACAAGGTGAGGGATTGCCCCAGACTTGTGAGGGGTGCACCTCCACAGACTTCTCAACCACTACATGCTCCACCGGGTCCTCAGGCTATGATTCCAGCCCTAGCTATAGCCCCACCTACTCAGCCAGCTCGAGGTGGAGGTCGAGGAGGTCGAGGTCGCCCTAGAGGGGGGCCCAGGCAAGATATTATGCTCTTCCGGCTCGTACAGAGGCAGTTGTTTCCGACTCTATCATTACATGTATTGTTTCGGTCTATCGTAGAAATGCATCGGTATTATTTGACCCAGGCCCTACATATTCCTATGTGTCCTCTTATTTTGCCCCGTATTTGGGCGTATCTCGGGATACTTTGAGTTTCCCTATTTATGTGTCTATTCCTGTGGGAGATTCTCTTATTGTGGACTGCGTGTATCAGTCGTGTTTGATTTCTCTTAGTGGTTTTGAGACCAGAGCCGATTTATTATTACTCAGCATGGTAGACTTTGATGTTATCTTGGGCATGGACTGGTTGTCTCCCTATTATGCTATTCTTGATTGTCACGCTAAGACCGTGATTCTAGCTATGCCAGGTTTACCGCGATTAGAGTGGAGAGGTACCTTAGACTATACTCCCAGCAGAGATATTTCATTTCTTAAAGCTCAACGAATGGTTGAGAAGGGGTGTGACACGTATCTAGCTTATGTGTAAGATGTCAGTATTGATACCCCTACAGTTGAGTCAGTTCCAGTAGTGAGGGACTTTCCAGATGTGTTTCCCGCTGATCTTTCGGGCATGCCGCCCGAAAGAGATATTGACTTTGGCATTGATTTGTTGCCGGGCACTCAGCCCATCTCTATTCCTCCATATCGTATGGCTTCTCCTGAATTGAAGAAGTTAAAGGAGCAGTTACAGGAGTTGCTTGATAAGGGCTTCATTCGTCCCAGTGTGTCACCTTGGGGTGCTCCTGTCTTATTTGTGAAAACGTAGGATGGATCTATGCGGATGTGTATCGATTACCGCCAGTTGAACAAAGTCACAGTGAAGAACAAGTATCTATTGGCTCGTATTGATGACTTATTCAATCAGTTACAGGGTGCCAGAGTGTTTTTCAAGATTGACTTACGTTCAGGCTATCATCAGTTAAATATTCGGGAGCCAGATATCCTGAAGATTGCTTTCAGAACTCGGTATGGTCACTACGAGTTTCTTGTGATGTCATTTGGGCTGACCAACGCCCCAACAGCATTTATGCACTTGATGCACAGTGTGTTCCGACCCTATCTTCAGTCATTCATCAATGTGTTTATTGACGACATTCTGGTGTACTCCCGGACTCGGGAGGATCACGAGCAGCACCTGATGAATGTGCTTCAGACCCTGAGAGAAAAGAAATTATATGCAAAATTTTCAAACTGTGTGTTCTGGCTAGACTCAGTGGTATTCTTGGAGCATGTAGTATCGAGTGATGGGATCTAGGTGGATCCGAAGAAGGTTGAAGCAGTGCAAAGTTGGCCCAGACGGTCCTCAGCTATGGAGATCTGGAGTTTTCTCGGTTTGGTGGGGTGTTACCGTCGATTTGTAGAGGGTTTCTCAGCTATTGCAGCACCTATGACCAAGCTGACCTAGAAGGGTGCTCCGTGCAAGTGGATAGAGGAGTGTGAGGAGAGCTTTCAGAAGCTCAAGACAGCTTTGACTATAGACTCAGTATTGGTACTGCCTACAGGTTTGGTGTCATATACTGTGTATTGTGATGCGTCGCAGATTGGTCTCGGAGCGGTATTGATGCAGGACAGTAGGGTGATTGCCTACGCGTCCAGACAGCTGAAGGTGCATGAAAAGAACTATCATGTCCATGACCTTGAGTTAGCAGCTATTGTTCATGCCTTGAAGATATGGCGGCACTATTTGTACGGTGTTCCTTGTGAGATCTACACCGATCACCGGAGTTTGCAGCATCTGTTGAAGCAGAAGGATCTTAATTTGCATCAGAGGAGGTGGTTAAAGCTGCTTAAGGATTATGTATCACCATTTTGTGCCACCCTCCCAAGGCCAATATGGTGGCCGATGCTTTGAGTCGTCGGGCAGGCTTTAGCCAGCTAGTTTGTGAGATTGGATATTTCTAAGCCGAGTTGAAAATTGGCTTGTGTGGTCTCTCGGTCTTCACATTATGATCGTATCAGGGAGCGTCAGTATGATGACCCCCATCTGCTTGTCCTTAAGGACACGTTCCATCACGGTGATGCTAAGGAGGCCACTATTGGGGATGATGGTGCATTGGGGATGCAGGGCACACTATATATGCCTATTGTGGATGGTTTGCGTGAGTTGATCCTCCAGGAGGCTCACAGTTCGCGGTACTCCATTTATTCGGGTGCCACAAAGATGTATCAGGACTTGAGGCAGCATTACTGGTGGAGGAGGATGAAGAAGGACATAGTGGAGTTTGTGGCTCGGTGTCTAAATTTCCAGCAGGTTAATTATGAGCATCAGTGGCTAGGTGGATTGCTTCAGAAGATCGAGAGTCCAGAGTGGAAATGGGAGCGGATCACTATGGATTTCATAGTTGGACTCCCATGGACTCAGCGGAAGTTTGACGCAGTTTGGGTGATTGTGGATAGGCTGACCAAGTCAGCTCATTTCCTTCTTGTGATGACTAGCTATTCTTCCGAGCAGCTGGTTCGAATTTATATCCGCGAGATTTTCAGGCTTCATGGCATACCGGTATCTATCATCTCTGATCGGGGTACGTAGTTTACATCACGGTTTTGGAAGGCTATACAGCAAGAGTTGGGTACTCGGGTTGAGTTGAGCACAGTATTTCACCCTCATACGGATGGACAGTCCGAGCGCACTATTCAGATACTGGAGGATATGCTCTGTGCTTGAGTGATAGATTTTGGGGGTGCTTGGGATAATTTCTTGCCACCTGCGGAGTTTGCCTACAACAACAGTTATCAGTCAAGCATTCAGATGGCACCGTATGAGGCTCTGTATAGTAGGTGATGTCGGTCTCCAGTGGGTTGGTTCGAGCCAGGCGAGGCTAGATTATTGGGTACGAACTTGGTTCAAGATGCCCTGGATAAGGTGAACGAGATTCAAGATCGACTTTGTACAGCCCAGTCCAGACAGAAGAGTTATGCTGACCAGAAGGTTCGCGATGTTGCATTCATGGTTGGAGAGCGGGTCTAGCTCCGGGTTTCGCCTATTGTCACGACCCAAACTGATGGACCGCGACGGATGCCTGAGTCCACCCTGTCGAACACCCTTAAGCATACGTCTAAGATATAAACATGAATAGTGTATGTAAGGAAAACCTGCCCAAAAGACATATATAGATAGACATACAAAATACAAAGGGGCGAGCCGGCAAGGCTGCTATAGACAACTATATATACCCAAAACTGGAAGCCGACAAGGGCACATACTATCAAACTATACATAACTGTCTACAGACCTCTAATAGAAAATACAACTATAAAAGGACGGGACTGGGCCACGTCATACCCATATATGTATACAAGCATATCATACCAAAATCAAGAGCAGCTCCAGATCAAGTGGAGCACGTCAACTCTCGCTGATCGGGGATCCTAAGAAGGGGGACCGTCGACTTGCCTACTTGCACCTACGGGCATGAAACGTAGGCCCCGGGAATAGGGCGTCAGTACGAATAATGTACTGAGTATGTAAGGCATACAAATCAGTACATAACAGACATAGATGAAACATGGAATAAGGAATTCCGACTGTAAGTCTAAATCACTTTGTAAATCCTGAAACATTTATAATGTCATGCATGTGCGTATAAATGTATAGGTATAGGTGTACATAATATCATCAAGCCTCGGAGGGCATCTCATCATATTATCTCCGCTATTGTGGGAAAAATCATCAACGTATACCAACTGATCAGGTGGTATATATATATATATATATATATATATATATATATATATATATATATATATATATATATATATATATATATATATATATATATATATATATATATATATATATATATATATATATATATATATATATATATATATATATATATATATATATATATATATATATATATATATATATATATATATATATATATATATATATATATATATATATATATATATCAATGTACATGTATAAATGAATGAAATGCATGGAAATATGTTAATAATCTCAATATTCTTTTCGGATAAACTTTATCAATTGCGTATGATTCTGAGACCCATGAACAGAAGATATAATAATATGTCACATGGGGAATCAAGAACATAGAGACCCCTAGTATTTCTATGAATAGAGTCGTTTATGAAAACTGTGTGTTTGCTCGTTTCTTCTGTATAATTTGAATCATACCAAAAAGAAAGTAGGGATAGCCTTAACATACCTGGAGTAGAGAAAAATCCATATGATATTCTTGGAAAAAGTTGCACCGTACTCCTTTAGAACCGTAAAATTTTACTTTGCTAAGGTGCTAATAATTCTTGCTGGAAATGATTTGGTCGCAAGAAATTTTGTTGGATTGAGTTTTAGCGTCTGGTTGGAAAATGTTTTGAATTTGAATTACGAAGAAACCAAACTTGTAAGAATTGCTAACGTTCTGATTGTAGTGCTTTTGTATACAAAATATAAGAAATGAAGTGTCTTTTAATTAACAATTAGCTTGCCACCTAATCAAAAATGACTAAGAGCCATTTGTTTAAGAAGTGGCTTGCTTCCACGTGGGGGTGTGGGTGGGGAATTTTAATCTTTATCCAATTTATTAGTTAATTAGGTAATGTCCCGTTACCCGATAATTAACCAATTACCCACATAATTAAACATTATCTCAAATTACTTAAAATACTACTCATTTTTTAACATACTTTATACATAATACTATTATGGTCATATGGTACCTTGTATAGTACTAGTCCATACATATCGAGTATTATAGCTCGGGCCGTATTTTATCCCAAATCGGTGACCTTCAACGAACTGCATTTTCTTTGATTTGTGTACCATTTACCCTTCATGGCACTTACTTATCGCTTGTGATAAATATCATAAATACGTTAATCTCAAGATAATCTCATCCCCGAGTCTACGTCGATTAACCGAAGACAAAACTTTAACGTATGAAAACACGAGATGTAATATCATTTCCCCCTTAGAAACATTCGTCCTCGAATGTTTAAGTCCCCGGGATCTATATAACTTTGGCAGAGTCGCCTTTGAAACAATACTACTACCAACCCTTCCTGTAGAAACTCAATAATTCAATGCCACCTAGGACCACAATCATCAATAACGACAATGGCCTCACACGACCAATGACAATAACTAACACAAGAATCCATACACGTACCTTAAGGTTGTGATGTCTCAGTCGGACCCTTCTCTGGAGGAGGAAATAAGTAGGGATATCTAGACTTCATGTCTTCCTCCGCCTCCCAAGTCATTTCTTCCACATTGTTGTTTCTCCAAAGTACTTTCACTGAAGCTACATCTTTAGGTCTCAATCTCCGAACCTGTCTGTCTAATATACCTGTACATATGATAGCTGCTCGGTGACCTGAACGTCATCAACTAACACGATTTTGGAAGGATCTTTGATACATTTACGGAGCATAGACACATGAAAGACTGGATGTACAAACTCCAAGTCCAAAGGCAAGTCTAACTCATATGCTACTTGGCCTACCTTGCGTATGATCCTATTTGGTCCAATGTACTGAGGGCTAAGTTTTCCTTTCTTACCGAACCTCATGACACCTTTCATCAGTGATACCTTTAGGAATACCCAGTCATTAATCTGAAACTCCAAGTCTCGCCGTCGATTATCCGCATAAGACTTCTGACGGCTTTGAGCTGCTAATAGCCTTTCTTGTATAAGCTTAATTTTCTCAATTGCCTGATGTACCAATTCTGGTCCTACTAACATAGTTTCCCCAAGATCGAACCACCCTATAGGCAATCTATACTTCCGTCCGTAAAGATCTTTGTATGGAGCCATCTCAATATTGGAATGGTAGCTATTATTATATGTCAACTCAATAAGCGGCAGATGATCATCCCAGCTACCTTTGAAGTCTATCACACAAGCCCGTAACATGTCTTCAAGTGTCTGACTAGTACGCTCAGCCTGTCCATCTATCTGGGGATGAAATGTTGTACTAAGACTTACTTGAGTCCCCAATCTTTTTTGGAAGGACCTCCAGAAGTTAGCTGTAAATTGAGCTCCTCTATCCGAGATAATAGATACAGGGACACCATGCAGTCATACTATGTTACACCCTATATTTTCGTATGTAAAAATACGTCGTAAGCAAACTAATGTAGGACAAAAAAAATGAGATAATATTTAAAAGTATATAAAGTAAGTTAATCATGTTACCTCTGAGGTTACAAATATTGAAGATCATGAACAACAAGTACAAAGAGGGTTGGATAGTTCAGAAGCTAAAGCAATTGAAGAAAATAATGTTTCGTCGAAAGTCGACAAGTTGGGAATGTTATAACATATACCTTTGGGGTGAGACTAGGGTGCTTAACATGATAAGGAGATTATGTTATGATTTATATTAGTCGTATGACATCCGTGTGTTATGTTTTGAAGTCAAGAGAGTTGTGGAACAAAAGTCGATGAAAGTCATCACAAGTTACATTCATAAGTTTTACTGAAACTTTGGGTCAAATGTAACTGTAATTTTCTCCCAATATACTTAGAGTTATGGGGTGTTCCACCCATCAAATTAAAGATCTATGAGTCTAGTTTCCAATGCATTAAACCGTTTGTCAATATGACATCGGAGTAATGAGATATGGGCATTTTTGTGATACTGCGCAAGCTGCTAGGTGACAAGTAGGTGTGTCACCTACTTGCTTAAATGAAAGCCCAAAACTGGGCCATTTCGGGTCGTCCAAAGAGGCCTTTTAAGGGCCTGTTTTCTTCATATATTAGACTTAAAATAGAGCATAATAACCAGACATAAGCTCTGCAAAGAATCCTCCCAAAAATTTCTCACAAACCCTAATTGATTTTCTCTCCCTTTCAAGTTCTAATTGGAGGTAAAACCTAGATTTTGAAGAACCAAGATAGGAGCTGAGTTATCCAACAAATAAGGTGAGTTTACTGCTCTCTTTCATCCAGTTTTTCTTCTGTAAATTCATGGTAAGTCGTTCTATACTTGTAAGAACTCATGGGACGGTGATCGGAAGCCGTGAGTTCGAGTTATTCACTTGTAGCGGACTGTTTTGTGGACTGTTTTGTGTTGCTGTTGGGCTGCGTGTTTTATTAATATTTTGTGGAGTTTTGGAGGAGGAAGGGGGTTTATAAACACCATATAAATGTAGGGTGGTTGGCTGGTCGTTCGTCATAACATTTTCGGGTCGTTTGACACTACTACAGTGGTCGTTTTGTGTACGAAGAGATTGGGGTGTGTTGGGCTGTTTTGTAGTATTTGATGGTGTATATAGGGCTGGAAAATGATGTATATATGTTGTTATTGTTCTGTCCTTGTATTGTTGGTGTTATCTTAAAGTTGGAGGAAGGGCATATTATAGGGGAGATGCTGCCCGTTTTAATACAAAATAGGTTTGTCGTTCGTTGTGCGATAGTTGTACCTTTCGTAACTTAACGATAGTATTATTATCATTCTTGTAGATTAAGGTGCGAAGAGGTGAGTTCAACTTGGTGATTGAAAAGATTGTGATAAGGTATGTTAAGGCTAAGCCTTCCTTCATTTTGGCATGATCTCGTAGCTACATGTGTTAGTAATGAGACAAAAGAGAAGTTCATATTCATGAATTTATTCACACTATTCTAGTCTCATAAGTTACAATATTATTCCTTATCGAGACTCTATATTCAATTTTAGTATTGTCTTCTTCCAGTCAAGAGAGCAGCAAGCCTATATATACAGTATTACAGTATTTTCATTACCATCGAGCTATAATCGATGGGCAGGCCCCTATTGGGCAACCTCTGATCAGATGGAAAGTTATATACCGAGCCTACTGTGGCCGAGCGCCTATAAGCGAGCCCAGCATGGTCGAGATACATAGCCTAGTATGGCCGAGCGCCTATAAGCGAGCCTACTATGGCAGAGCAGTTATATATACCAAGCCTTATAAGGCCGTACAATTATTTTACTTACTATATTGAAGGAGTTGAGTCAGTATCAGCAGGTAAGTATATCTCCAGATCATCTTTGACTCCCAGTTAATTTCAGTTATCATATTATCAGTTCAGTTTCAGATTTCAGTTATTTTATTGCCTTACATACTCGGTACATTATTTCGTACTGACGTCCCTTTTTGGGGGCGCTGCATTTCATGCGTGCAGGTTCAGACAGACAGACGGGTAGACCTCCTCAGTAGGTGTTTCCCGAGTTCCGCCTGATCGGTAAGCTCCACGTCTTTCGGAGTTGCCAGGACTAGAGTTTTCTGTACATCTTATGTATATCTGTATATATGTTATGGGTAGGTCGGGGCCCTGTTCCGATCACAGTACATCTATCAGTAGAGGCTTGTAGGCATATCCTGTTGGTTAGTGCAGTATGTTGGGTTTGTATAAATTGGTGGTTTGTCAGCTGTAGTAGCTATGACGGCCTTGTCGGCCTAGCTTTATATTGATATTTAGTTAGTGCTAGTTTCCATTCAGTTTTATATTTTGCTTCGCAAATTGTCTTGCAAGGTGGCCCCATGGCCAAAGTATGACATTATGTGTTCAGAGTCCCTTAGTCGCAATTTGGTACGCCAGGTTAGGTGAGGCACGGGGTGCTTGTCTCGCTCCTAGGTTCGGGGCGTGACAAACTTGGTATCAGAGCAGTTCTGTCCTAGGGAGTCTACAAGCCGTGTCTAGTAGGGTCTTGTTTATAGATGTGTTGTGCACCACATTATATAAGCAAGGAACTACAGGGCATTTAGGAGTTGGTTACACTTCTTTGAAATCTAAATCGTGCTATAGAACTGAGTTATAGGAAATTTGAATTAAACTTATGTGTTGGTGTTTGCATGCACAGATGACGGTGACTAGGAAGACTACGGCTAGCCAGAGGAGAGATACAGTAGTAGGTGAGGGGACCAACAGGGTACCCCCAGTAGATGGGGCCCAGTCTGAGGCTCAAGGGGAGACCCCTACTCAGCCATTACCGGCTCCTCCACCAACTACGGAGATTCCTAGGGAAACCGCACATCCAGTTCCCCCTCCACTTCCATCAGATCAGGACTTAAGGAGTGCGGTGCATTTGTTGACACAGTTGGTAGCTACCCAGCAACATGCTAGGGCATCAGCTAGTGCAGGAACTTCTGAGGGGTCTGGGAGTTCAAGGGTCCGAGAGTTTATTGCTTTGAGTCCCCCAGAGTTCACGGGGACAGATCAGAGGGAGGACCCGCAGGATTTCATAGATCAGCTTCACAGGATCTTTCGTGTTATGCATGCCACGGAGAAAGAGGCAGTTGAGCTAGCAGCTTTTCGACTCCGAGATATAGCCATCCTTTGGTATGAGGGATGGGAGAGGTCCAGGGGACGTGATACACCTCCAGCTATTTGGGAGAATTTTTCAGATGCTTTCCTTGACCAGTACTTACCGCGGGAGATCCGACAGGCTCGAGTCGATCAGTTTCTAGCCCTCAAGCAGGGTAATATGAGTGTTCGAGAGTATAGTCTCCGTTTTGACTCATTGGCCAGATATGCACCATCCATAGTTTCTACTATGCGGGACAGGATTCACAGGTTTATAGCAGGGTTAGCCCCAGAGTTAACCGAGGCATGTGCCACCGCTGCATTGCAGGATAGTATGGATATCTCCCGGATTCAGGCATTCGCCCAGAATATAGAAAGGGGTAGGCGTCGGCAGCAGGGTACAGAGAGGGCTGAGCAAGGGCAACGTAAGAGGATGAGATTTCCCAGGTCTCAGGAGCAATCTCAGGGTAGTTATAGGACCCAGTACTTCGGACGGCCACCTAGGCCTCCGCCACCTCAGTTACAGGGTTACGGGTATGACCGCTATACTCAGTCAGGACCAGGTGAGAGCTCACGGGCGTCGGGTTTGCAGCGACAACGAGGTTCTGCGCAGACATGGTCATTTCCTCCGCGGTGTGACATCTGTGGTAGAGGACACTTGGGTCAATGCCGAGCAGGTTCTGATGCTTGTTATACATGTGGGCGTCCGGGGCATATGATGCGAGATTGCCCAAATAGAGATTCTGGGGGAATGGCACAACCAGCGAGTTCAGCAACAGGATCGTCTATGTCCGTGCATCCTTCAAGGCGTGAGTCTCAGTCTTCGGCTGGTAGAGGTCGAGACAGAGGTAGAGGTTCCAGTTCAAGTGGTAATCAGAACCGTATCTATGCTTTAGCGGGTCGACAGGACCAGGAGTCTTCACCAAACGTTGTGACAGGTATATTAACCATTTGCTCTCACGATGCTTATGCTTTGATAGACCCAGGATCTACTTTATCGTATATTACCCCATTTGTCGCGAGGAAGTTTGGTATAGTGCCTGAAATACTAAGTGATCCTTTTGCGGTATCTACACCGGTCGGAGAATCGATTATTGCTAGACGGGTTTACCGAGGTTGTACGGTGACAATTTGTAGTCGTCAGACCTCAGCTGACCTAGTTGAGCTAGAGATGATGGACTTTGATGCTATCATGGGCATGGACTGGTTGGCAGCTTGCTATGCCACAGTTGATTGCCTAGCAAAGGTAGCCAAATTTCATTTTCCGGGTGAGCCAGTCCTTGAATGGGTAGGTAATACACCAACACCCAGAGGTAGGTTTATTTCCTATCTGAAGGCGAGGAAAATGATCGCAAAAGGGTGCATTTATCATATTGTGCGAGTTAGAGATGCAGATGCTGAGATACCTACACTTCAGTCTATTCCCATAGTCAAAGAGTATGCAGATGTGTTTCCAGATGAGCTTCCAGGTATTCCTCCAGAGCGAGAGATTGATTTTAGCATCGATTTGCTTCCAGGAACTCAACCAATATCCGTCCCTCCGTATAGAATGGCACCTGCCGAATTGAAGGAGTTGAAGGAGCAGTTAAAAGATTTGCTGGAGAAAGGTTACATTAGGCCCAGTACCTCACCTTGGGGTGCACCGGTACTATTTGTGCGGAAGAAAGACGGCTCGCTGAGGATGTGTATCGATTATAGGCAGTTGAACAAGGTAACTATTAAGAATAAGTATCCACTTCCAAGGATCGATGACTTGTTTGATCAGTTGCAGGGAGCTAGATGCTTTTCCAAGATTGATTTGAGGTCGGGGTACCACCAGGTCAGAGTTCGGGAAAAAGATATTCCGAAGACAGCCTTCAGGACCCGATATGGCCACTTCGAGTTCCTTGTCATGTCCTTCGGGTTGACTAATGCACCCGCTGTATTTATGGACTTGATGAATAGCCTATTCCGGCCATTTTTAGATCTGTTCGTGATAGTATTTATTGATGATATTCTGGTTTATTCCCGTTCAGAGGATGAGCATGCGGACCACCTGCGAGCGGTACTCCAAACCCTCCGTGATCGTAAGTTGTATGCTAAGTTTTCTAAATGTGAGTTCTGGTTGAAGTCTGTAGCATTCTTGGGGCATATTGTATCAGATGAAGGGATAAAGGTGGACACTCAGAAGATTGAGGCCGTGAAATCTTGGCCTAGACCTACCACTCCGACAGAGGTTCGTAGCTTTCTAGGCTTAGCAGGATACTATCGGAGGTTCGTAGAGGGTTTTTCTTCCCTTTCGGCACCATTGACGAAGTTGACACAGAAAGAAACTAAGTTTCAATGGACAGAGGCTTGTGAGCGGAGTTTCCAAGAGCTTAAGAACAAGTTGACCTCAGCTCCAGTTCTAACACTTCCAGAGGGTCTAGAGGGTTATGCCGTGTATTGTGATGCATCAGGTGTCGGGTTAGGATATGTCCTGATGCAACATGGGAAGGTAATTGCATATGCTTCAAGGCAGTTGAGGAAGCACGAGAGGAATTATCCGACCCACGACCTCGAGTTAGCTGCGGTTGTCCATGCACTTAAGATATGGCGGCATTATTTATATGGTGTTCATGTTGATATATTTACTGATCATAAAAGCCTACAATATATTTTCAAGCAGAAAGAGTTGAATTTGCGACAGAGGCGATGGCTTGAGTTATTGAAAGATTACGATGTTAACATTCTCTACCATCCAGGGAAAGCTAATGTTGTAGCAGATGCCTTAAGTCGCCGATCTATGGGTAGCTTAGCACATGTAGAGCCCGAGAAAAGACAATTAGCTAGAGATATTCATCAATTGGCTTCGTTGGGGGTTCGGTTAGTAGATTCTGAGGATGGTGGAGTTGTAATCCAAAACACTACAAAATCATCCCTCATAGCTGAAGTCAAGGAAAGGCAGTACGAGGACCCAGAGTTGGTCGAGTTGAGAGAGCGAGTTCCGTAGCAGAAGAAGCCATTGTTAGAGCTCAAGGGAGATGGGGTTCTCAGATACAAGGGTCGTTTGTGTGTTCCAGATGTAGCAGGGCTACGAGACAGGATTATGTCAGAGGCACATTATTCATGGTATTCCATCCACCCTGGATCGACGAAGATGTATCATGACATTAAGGATATGTACTGGTGGAATGATATGAAGAAGAACATTGCTGAGTTTGTCGCCCAATGTACTAGTTGCCAGCAAGTGAAGGTAGAACACCAGAAGCCCGGAGGGCTAATGCAGACTATAGAGATCCCGACATGGAAATGGGAGGCGATAAACATGGACTTTATCATGGGTTTACCTCGTTCTAATCGTAAGTTCGATTCCATATGGGTGATAGTCGATAGGCTCACAAAATCAGCTCACTTCCTACCGGTCAGATCTACATATACAGCAGAAGATTATGCAAAGTTATATATTAAGGAGATAGTGCGGCTACACGGAGTACCAGTTTCTATTATATCTGACCGTGGGGCTCAGTTTACAGCACATTTTTGGAGGTCATTTCAGAGAGGTCTAGGGACTCAGGTGAATCTCAGCACAGCTTTTCATCCACAGACTGATGGACAAGCCGAGCGCACAATTCAGACGCTCGAGGATATGTTACGAGTATGTGTGTTGGATTTTAAAAGAAGTTGGGATGAACATCTACCTCTTATCGAGTTTGCATATAATAACAGTTACCACTCCAGTATCCAGATGGCTCCGTACGAGGCTTTGTATGGGCGTAAGTGCAGATCTCCTATAGGGTGGTTTGATGTTGGAGAATCTGGGTTACATGGGCCAGACCTGGTTCAGCAGGCCATAGAGAAAGTAAAGGTTATCCGGGAGCGACTGTTGACAGCTCAGAGTCGTCAGAAGTCATATTTTGACGTGCGGCGACGAGACTTAGAGTTCAGGATTAATGACTGGGTATTCTTAAAGGTATCACCTATGAAGGGCGTGATGAGGTTTGGCAAGAAAGGAAAGCTTAGCCCACGGTATATTGGGCCTTATAGGATCATTCGGAGAGTGGGCCAACTAGCTTATGAGTTAGAGTTGCCCTCAGAATTGGAGTCTGTCCATCCGGTTTTTCACGTATCTATGCTACGGAAGTGCATTGGCGATCCTACCCGAGTGGTGCCCACGGATGATGTACAGATTACAGAGGACTTGTCATACGAGGAAATTCCAGTTGCCATCCTAGACCGACAAATCCGCAATCTACGAAATAAGGAGGTAGCTTCCGTAAAGGTTTTATGGAGGAGCAAGAATGTAGAAGAGATGACGTGGGAATCGGAGGAAGAAATGAAGTCTAAATACCCCCACCTATTTCAAAATGAAGATATGGTTCGAGATGGGACGCTACAACATAGCTCTATGTAGGCTAGCAGGTCATCAGGTAAGCTTTTATTTTTCACTTTCAATATTTATGATTTACGGTCGGTGAGGCAAATTGCTGCTATTTATAAAGATTGGCCATGTGTGGCATGCATAGTATGTTTCTGGCTACGTGCAGGTTGGTTTTAACCTAGTGTACGAAGGATACTCTGGAAAAAGTTTCCAAAGTCTCCAAGAGTAAACATTCGAGGACGAATGTTCCCAAGGGGGAGTGATGTTACACCCTATATTTTTGTATGTAAAAATGCGTCGTAAGCAAACTAATGTAGGACAAAAAAATGAGATAATATTTAAAAGTATATAAAGTAAGTTAATCATGTTACCTCTGAGGTTACAAATATTGAAGATCATGAACAACAAGTACAAAGAGGGTTGGATAGTTCAGAAGCTAAAGCAATTGAAGAAAATAATGTTTCGTCGAAAGTCGACAAGTTGGGAATGTTATAACATATACCTTTGGGGTGAGACTAGGGTGCTTAACATGATAAGGAGATTATGTTATGATTTATATTAGTTGTATGACATCCGTGTGTTATGTTTTGAAGTCAAGAGAGTTGTGGAACAAAAGTCGATGAAAGTCATCACAAGTTACATTCATAAGTTTTACTGAAACTTTGGGTCAAATGTAACTGCAATTTTCTCCCAATATACTTAGAGTTATGGGGTGTTCCACCCATCAAATTAAAGATCTATGAGTCTAGTTTCCAATGCATTAAACCGTTTGTCAATATGACATCGGAGTAATGAGATATGGGCATTTTTGTGATACTGCGCAAGCTGCTAGGTGACAAGTAGGTGTGTCACCTACTTGCTTAAATGAAAGCCCAAAACTGGGCCATTTCGGGTCGTCCAAAGAGGCCTTTTAAGGGCCTGTTTTCTTCATATATTAGACTTAAAATAGAGCATAATAACCAGACATAAGCTCTGCAAAGAATCCTCCCAAAAATTTCCCACAAACCCTAATTGATTTTCTCTCCCTTTCAAGTTCTAATTGGAGGTAAAACCTAGATTTTGAAGAACCAAGATAGGAGCTGAGTTATCCAACAAATAAGGTGAGTTTACTGCTCTCTTTCATCCAGTTTTTCTTCTGTAAATTCATGGTAAGTCGTTCTATACTTGTAAGAACTCACGGGACGGTGATCGGAAGCCGTGAGTTCGAGTTATTCACTTGTAGCGGACTGTTTTGTGGACTGTTTTGTGTTGCTGTTGGGCTGCGTGTTTTATTACTATTTTGTGGAGTTTTGGAGGAGTAAGGGGGTTTATAAACACCATATAAATGTAGGGTGGTTGGCTGGTCGTTCGTCATAACATTTTCGGGTCGTTTGACACTACTACAGTGGTCGTTTTGTGTACGAAGAGATTGGGGTGTGTTGGGCTGTTTTGTAGTATTTGATGGTGTATATAGGGCTGGAAAATGATGTATATATGTTGTTATTGTTCTGTCCTTGTATTGTTGGTGTTATCTTGAAGTTGGAGGAAGGGCATATTATAGGGGAGATGCTGCCCGTTTTAATACAAAATAGGTTTGTCGTTCGTTGTGCGATAGTTGTACCTTTCGTAACTTAACGATAGTATTATTATCATTCTTGTAGATTAAGGTGCGAAGAGGTGAGTTCAACTTGGTGATTGAAAAGATTGTGATAAGGTATGTTAAGGCTAAGCCTTCCTTCATTTTGACATGATCTCGTAGCTACATGTGTTAGTAATGAGACAAAAAGAGAAGTTCATATTCATGAATTTATTCACACTATTCTAGTCTCATAAGTTACAATATTATTCCTTATCGAGACTCTATATTCAATTTTAGTATTGTCTTCTTCCAGTCAAGAGAGCAGCAAGCCTATATATACAGTATTACAGTATTTTCATTACCATCGAGCTATAATCGATGGGCAGGCCCCTATTGGGCAACCTCTGATCAGATGGAAAGTTATATACCGAGCCTACTGTGGTCGAGCGCCTATGAGCGAGCCCAGCATGGTCGAGATACATAGCCTAGTATGGCCGAGCGCCTATAAGCGAGCCTACTATGGCAGAGCAGTTATATATACCAAGCCTTATAAGGCCGTACAATTATTTTACTTACTATATTGAAGGAGTTGAGTCAGTATCAGCAGGTAAGTATATCTCCAGATCATCTTTGACTCCCAGTTAATTTCAGTTATCATATTATCAGTTCAGTTTCAGATTTCAGTTATTTTATTGCCTTACATACTCGGTACATTATTTCGTACTGACGTCCCTTTTTTGGGGGCGCTGCATTTCATGCGTGCAGGTTCAGACAGACAGACGGGTAGACCTCCTCAGTAGGTGTTTCCCGAGTTCCGCCTGATCGGTAAGCTCCACGTCTTTCGGAGTTGCAAGGACTAGAGTTTTCTGTACATCTTATGTATATCTGTATATATGTTATGGGTAGGTCGGGGCCCTGTTCCGATCACAGTACATCTATCAGTAGAGGCTTGTAGGCATATCCTGTTGGTTAGTGTAGTATGTTGGGTTTGTATAAATTGGTGGTTTGTCAGCTGTAGTAGCTATGACGGCCTTGTCGGCCTAGCTTTATATTGATATTTAGTTAGTGCTAGTTTCCATTCAGTTTTATATTTTGCTTCGCAAATTGTCTTGCAAGGTGGCCCCATGGCCAAAGTATGACATTATGTGTTCAGAGTCCCTTAGTCGCAATTTGGTACGCCAGGTTAGGTGAGGCACGGGGTGCTTGTCTCGCTCCTAGGTTCGGGGCGTGACATACTATCTCCTTAATATAAAGCCTAGCATAATCCGCTATGGAATATGTAGTCCTAACAGGCAGAAAATGGGCTAATTTTGTAAGCCTATCAACAATCACCCATATAGAATCGAACTTACGCTGGGTACAAGGTAAGCCTACGATGAAATCCATATTGATTACTTCCCACTTCCAAGTCAGAATCTCCATAGCCTGCAATAATCCACCGGGTTTTTGATGCTCAATCTTGACCTGCTGACAGTTAGGGCACTGAGCAACAAACTCTGCTATATACTTTTTCATTCCATCCCACCAATATACTTCCCTGATATCATGATACATCTTTGTTGCTCCTGGATTGATAGAATAATGAGAATAGTGAGTTTCTCCCATAACTTGCCGACACAGCCCTGCGACATTAGGGACACATAATCGTCTTTGATATCTGAGGACCCCATCTTTTGTAATTTCAAATGGTGTATTCTCCTTTTTTAGGGTGGTATCCTTATAATGAACTAATACAGGATCCTTGTACTGGTGTTCTTTTACTTCAGTTACTAAAGAGGATGTTGTCGTATCCTTAATAGTAATTCCAATATCACCTGAGTCCAGTAGTCGAACTCCAAGACTAGCTAGCTGATGAATCTCATGGGCTATTCCCCTCTTTTCTGGCTATAAATATGACAGGCTACCCATAGATCTATGGCTTAGGGCGTCGGCTACTACATTCGCCTTCCCCGAATGGTATAAAATATCAACGTCATAGTATTTAAGTAGCTCTAACCGTCTCCTTTGACATAAATTCAATTCCTTTTTCTTGAAGATATACTGGAGGTTCTTATGATCCATATAGATATTAACATAAATTCCATACAAGTAGTGCCTCCACATATTTAGTGCATGAATTACTGCGGCCAACTCTAAATCGTGGGTCGGGTAATTCTTCTCGTGCTTTCTTAGTTGTCTAGAAGCATAAGCTACAACCTTACCATGTTGCATCAGCACGCAACCCAATCCAATGCTTGAAGCATCACAATAGATAACATAACCATCGGTCCCTTCTGGGAGCGTTAGAACCGGTGCAGAAGCCAATCTGTCCTTCAATGCCTGGAAACTCCGTTCACAAGCATCAAGCCATTGAAACTTTGATCCCTTATGAGTCAACTTTATCAAAGGTGCTGAAAGGGAAGATAACCTACCAAACTGAGAAAGCTACGAACCTCCTCATTATTTTTTGTATCAACCCGGATACCTTCACTCGAAATGATATGCCCAAGAAAAGCTACAGAGTTCAACCAGAATTCAAATTTAGAGAATTTTGCATACAACTTCCCTTTTTGTAGAACTCTGAGCACAGTACGCAAATGATCTGCATGCTCAGCCTCTGAACGAGAATAAACCAATATATCATCGATAAATATAGTTACGAACAGATCTATAAAGTCATGAACACACAGTTCATCAAATCCATAAATACTGCTGGGGCATTGGTCAAACCGAATGACATAACACGAAACTCAAAGTGCCTGTATCTGGTCCTGAATGCTGTCTTCGGAATATTTTCCTCCTTAACCCTTACATGATGGTACCCGGACGTCAATTCTATCTTTGAAAAACACTTGGCACCTTGCAATTGATTAAATAAATCATCAATCCTCGGGAACGGGTACTTATTCTTGATTGTCACCCTATTCAACTTTCTATAATCAATACACATCCGTAAGGAACCATCTTTCTTCCTCACAAATAACACAGGTGCTCCCCACGGTGATGTACTAGGTCTGATAAAGTCTTTTTCAAGCAAGTACTTTAGTTTTTCCTTTAACTCTTTCAGCTCTACGGGGGCCATTCTATAGGGAGAAATAGATATTGGATGAGTATCTGGTAGTAAGTCAATAGCAAACTCAATTTCTCGCTCTGGCGGAAGACCCAGAAGCTTATCAGGAAAAACATCGAGAAGCTCATTAACCACAGGGATGGACTGAATGGTTGGTGACTCTACTTCCATATCCTAAACCCGAACTAAGTGATAAATACAGCCCTTTCTGATCATCTTCCTTACCTTGAGATAGGAAATAAATCTATCTCTCGATGATGCCGTATTAACTTTCCACTCCAAAACGGGCTCCCCTGGAAATTGAAATCGGACTACCTTTGATCTACAATCAACATTGGCATGACAAGAAGCCAACCAATCCATACCCATTATAACATCAAATTCTACCATATCTATCTCGATTAGGTCCGCTACGGTAGATCGACTATGAACCACTATTATACAACCCTATTTACTCTCTTAGCTACCACTGAGTCCCCAACAGGTGTAGACACCTCAAAGGGTTTAACCAATTCAGGTTTTATTATGAACTTACTAGCAACCAACAGAGTAACATATGATAAGGTAGAACCTGGGTCAATCAGTGCATATACATCATATGAGAAGACTGATAATATACCTGTAACAACATCAAGCGATGACTCATGATCTTGTCGTCCTGCCAACGCATAAATGCGGTTGTGAGGACTGCTCGAGCTAGATGCTCTGCTTTTGCCTCTACCACGACTCATTGGTGCTTGTGAACCTTGCCCATGGGGGCGTACTGATGATGACGAACCAACTACAGATCCTGTTGGCTGAGCTATGCTTGCATCACCTCTCGTCGGACAATCCCTCATAACGTGGCCCGGATAACCACAAGTATAAAAAACACCCAACCCCATACGGCACTGCCCGACATGCTGCTTACCACATTGTGCACATCGTGGCAAGGGCGGCCTCATCTGACTTGACTCACCCCTATACTGAAAACCTGAGGCACTGAAATTCTGACCAGGCCCTGAATATGTGGAACGAACAAATCTCTTACCGCCAAACTGAGGGGCACGCTAGCCGATGACTGGTCTGGATACCTCAGGTATTATGGTCTTTGACCACCTCAAAACTCACCAGAAGGACCCGAAGACCTCGTTCTCTTATTATGGGCCCTATCATACTCACGATTGGCCCTCTGCTTCTACTTACGCTCCTCTACACCTTGAGCGTATGCCTGAATACAAGAAATATCCATGTCTGGCTAAAGTGAGACCGACATACAATCGTTAAGCAAGTGCGGCTCTAATCCCATCATGAACCGGTGAACCTGATCCTCCATCTTAGATACAATATTGGGAGCATACCTAGCCACGAATCAAACTGAAGACTGTATTCTCGAACACTCATGTTACCCTACCGAAGGGTCAAAAACCTATCAACTCTGGCCTGTCTAAGCTCTGGTGGCAGATAATGATGAAGAAAAGATTTTGTAAACTCCTTCCATACTGCTGGAGGGGTATCCTCACCTTTGAACAATTCCCAAGACTCGTACCAATTAACTGCAACATCTTAGAGTCTATAGGAAGCTAGCTCAACTGACTCAGTCGTAGTGGCCTTCATTACCCTTAACGTCCTCTGCATTCTATCAATAAATACCTGAGGGTCCTCGTTTGGATCTTCCCCCGTGAATACCGGAGGGTCTAAATTAATGAAACCATGAACCCTCGCACTGACGGACCTATCTGCATGACCAATACCTACTTTCTGATGCTGATCCTGTGCGGCTACTAATCGAGTTAATAGCTGAATAGCATCTCTCATCTCCTGACCCGGTGCATCCGGTTGAGGGGCGGGCGCTGGAGCTATTGCCCCTCGGAGCTCTCCTGGAGAGGGCGGGTATATGAAGTCTGAGATGGAATCTTACTATGAGACTCTCCCCGAGCCCTGGTCATTCATGGCGCTCGACTAGTAATCTCACCAGCCACGGACTATCCCTTCTGCGTGGCTGTAGTCTTTGGAGGCATTGCTAAAAATATAACATATCGTTAGGAACATGAATTCTTATATCGCACGATCTAAGATAAGAAAATAGGATAACAGCCTATATGTCCTGTAGCCTCCTATTTATAAGTGTGGTGCACAACACACCTATAAATAAGACTCTACTAGACACGGTCTGTAAACAACCCTAGGATAGATCTGCTCTGATACCAGTTTTGTCACGACCCAAATCGATGGGACACGGCGGATGCCTGAGTCCTACCTGTTGAACACCCTTAAGCATACGTCTAAGATATAAACATGAATAGTGTATGTGAGGGAAACCTGCCCAAAAGACATATATAGATAGACATACGAAATACAGTAGGGCGAGCCGGCAAGGCTGCTATAGACTATATACCCAAAACTGGAAGCCGACAAGGCCACATACTATCCAACTATACATAACTGTCTACAGAGATCTAATAGAAAATACAACTGTACAAGGATGGGACTGGGCCACGTCATACCCATATATGTATACATGCATATCATACCAAAATCAAAAGCAACTCCGGATCAAGTGGAGCACGTCAACTCTCGCTGATCGGGGATCCTAAGAAGGGGGACCATCGACTTGCCTACCTGAACCTACGGGCATGAAACGCAGGCCCCGGGAATAGGGCATCAGTACGAATAATGTACTGAGTATGTAAGGCATAAAAATCAGTACATAACAGATATAGATGAAACATGGAATAAAGAATTTCGACTGTAAGTCTAAATAACTTTGTAAATCCTGAAGCATTTATAATGTCATGCACGTGCGTATAAATGTCGTGTCATGCATAGGTATAGGTGTACATAATATCATCAAGCCTCTGAGGGCATCCCATCATATCATCTCAGCCACTGTAGGCAAAATCATCAACATATACCAACTGATCAGGTAGTGGTGTGTATATAATGCCGTAACCTTTTTCCATATCCCATATACATATATATACATATAAATACACGTATATAACGCCATCTGGTCATGGGTCAATGTACATGTATAAATGAATGAAATGCATGGAAATATGTTAATAATCTCAATATTCCTTTCGGATAAACCTTATCAATTGCGTATGATTCTGAGACCCATGAATAGAAGATATAATAATATGTCACATGGGGAATCAAGAACATAGAGACCCCTAGTATTTCTATGAATAGAGTCGTTTATGAAAACTGTGCGTTTGCTCGTTTCTTCTGTATAATTTGAATCATACCAAAAAGAAAGAAGGGATAGCCTTAACATACCTGGAGTAGGGAAAAAGTAGTATGATATTCTTGGAAAAGGTTGCACCATACTCCTTTAGAACCACAAAATTTTACGTTGCTAAGGTGCTAATAATTCTTGCTGGAATTGATTTGGTCGCAAGAAACTTTGTTGGATTGAGTTTTAGCGTCTGGTTTGAAAATGTTTTGAATTTGAATTAGGAAGAAACTAAACTTGTAAGAATTGCTAACGTTCTGATTGTAGTGCTTTTGTATACAAAATATAAGAAATGAAGTGTCTTTTAATTATCAATGAGGTTGCCACCTAATCAAAAATGACTAAGAGTCATTTGCTTAAGAAGTGGCTTGCTACCACGTGGGGGTGGGGGTGGGGGTGGGGAATTTTAATCTTTATCCAATTTATTAGTTAATTAGGTAATGTCTCGTTACCCGATAATTAACCAATTACCCACATAATTAAAAATTATCTCAAATTACTTAAAATACTACTTATTTTTAATATACTTTATACATCATACTATTACGGTCATATGGTACATTGTATGGTACTAGTCTATAAATATCGGGTATTATAGCTCGGACCTTATTTTATCCCAAATCGACAACCTTCAACGAACCTTATTTTCTTTGATTCGTGTACCCTTTACCCTTCATGGGACTTACTTATCGCTTGTGATAAATAGCATAAATACGTTAATCTCAAGATAATCTCATCCCCGAGTCTACGTCGATTAACTGAAGATGAAACTTTAACGTACGAAAACACAAGATGTAACACCTTTGAAGGGCGTTATGAGGTTCGAGAAGAAGGGCAAGCTGAGCCCAAGGTTTATCGGCCCATTTGAGGTATTGCGACGTGTTGGGGAGGTTGCTTATGAGCTTGCCTTGCCTCCCAATCTTGCAGGGGTCCATCCATGTTTCTATACTCTAGAAGTATCATGGCGATCCGGCTCATGTGTTGGATTTCAGCTCAGTCCAGTTGGACAAAGATCTATCTTATGTTGAGGAGCCAGTGGCTATTTTGGACAGGCAGGTTTGAAAGCTGAGGTCAAAGAACATTGCTTCCGTGAAGGTTCAGTGGAGGGGTTAGCCGATTGAGGAGGCAACTTGGGAGACTGGTCAGGATATGCACAGCTGTTTTCCTCATCTTGTCACCACTTCAAGTATGTCTTTATGCTCGTTTGAGGACGAATGTTTATTTTAAGAGGGGGAGGATGTAACGACCCAACCGGTCATTTTATGAGTAACAGCCTTGATCCTCTATTAACTGCTTCCCCCATATCTTTTTTTGCTTATGTGACTTTTTGGGAGGTTTTGTTTTTGGTTTCGGAGTGTTTTGGGACACTTAGTCCCTAAACGGAAGCTTTAGCCTTAGGATTTTGACCGTAGTCGGAACAGTATGAAGACGACTCTAGAATGGAGTTCCGTCAATTCCGTTAGCTCCGTTGGGTGATTTTGGACTTAGGAGCGTGTCCGAACTATAAATTTGAGGTCTGTAGCTAATTTAGGCTTGAAACGATGAAAGTCAAATTTTTGAACATTTTAACCAGTAGTGGACTTTTTGATATCGGGGTCGGATTCCGATTTCGGAAGTTGGAGTAGGTCCGTAATGTCGAATATAACTTGTGTGCAAAATTTGAGGTCAATCGGATGTGATTTGGTAGGTTTCGTCATCGGTTATAGAAGTTTGAAGTTTCAAAGTTCATTATGTTTGAATTGGAGGGTGATTCGTGTTTTTAGCGTTGTTTTATGTGATTTGAGGGCTCGACTAAGTCTGTATGGTGATTTAGGACTAGTTGGTATGTTTGGTTGAGGTCCCGGGGGCCTCAAGTGTGTTTCGGATGCTTAACGGATTGAGTTTTGGACTTATGCAATTGCTGAAGCTATCTGAGTTCTAGTGTTTTCGCACCTACGGTTGGGAGACCGCAGGTGCGGGATCGCACGTGTGGAGTGAAGGGCGTAGGTGCGTTTTTGGTCAAGAAGGTCTGTGAGCGCAGGTGCGAGAAAGGAGCTGCATCTACATATCCGCAGATGCGGAGTGATGGTCGCAGGTGCGGCCTAAAGATCGCAGATGCGGTCCCAGCCATTTAAGTCATTTTCGCACCTGCGATGGTTTTCCCGCAGGTGCGGTTGAAGGCTCGCAGAAGCGAGTTTACTGGGCGGAAAATAGAATTTCGAGGGTTTATTTCCCATTTCGATTTTGGGAGTTTTAGAGCTCGGTGTGAAGCGATGTTTCGAGATTTCTTCAAGGAGATTGTTGGGGTAAGTGGTTCTAACTCGGATTGGATTATATTTCATGAATCTATTGCTATTTTCATCTTCTAATTAGGGATTTGAGTTGGAAATTTAAGGGATAATGGTAGAAACTTTATAGGCTATAATTTCGAGTTTTGCAAGGCGATTTGAGGTCGGATTCGAGTAATTCTTGTATGGTTAGACTCGTGAGTGAATGGGTGTTCGTATTTTATGACTTTTACCCGATTCTGAGACGTGGGCCCGGGGAGACGTTTTGGGGCGATTTTCTAATTTCTCGCTTTAGCTTTGATTTCATTAACTAGATTAGTTTCTTATAGTTATATTTATGATATGTAATTGATTTTGGCTAGATTTGGGCCATTCGGAGTCGGATATTCGTGGAAAAGGCATTGTTACCGATTGATTGAGCTCCGTTCGAGGTAAGTGTCTTGCCTAACCTTGTGTGGGGGAAATCCCCTTAGGATTGTCGTGATATGTGAGAGCCGTGTACATGAGGTGATGAGTACGTACACGGGCTATTTGTTGAAAAACTCGATTTATTTTACTGACTAGCAACCTGTTTTTCCTTTAATTTGAGTTATACTGTTTAAATGAGTATTAGTCTGTTTTCATTCTTAATTGAGCTATTCCAACATGTGTAATTATCATGTTTAGTCTAATATCGCATGTCTACGTGCTTTAACTGTTTATTTGAACTCTGTGAAGCATGCCTAGTTGATTTCTTGCTTTTTCTTGTTCTTTATCAGTCTTAACTGTAGAATTCTGTTGTTAACTATGGTATTTATCGGTTGAGCTGTGTGTTTACTTTTGAGACTACGAGGCGGTTCCTCGGGAGTTCTCCCTGCATATTTACTTTTGACACTACAAGGCAGTTCCTCGAGAGTTCTCTCTGCACATTTACTTTTGAGACTACGAGGCGGTTCCTCGGGAGTTCTCCCTGTATATTTACTTTTGAGAATTAGAGGTGGTTCCTCGGGAGTTCTCCTAGTATATTTATTTTGGGACTACGAGACGGTATCTCGGGAGATCCCCTGCTATATATCCCTTTGTGTTGCATTGTTATATCGCTGTGTTTTCTTTTTTGTTAAATTCCAATCTCTTATTATACTGTTATATTTTCCTGCTTTATTTATTAAATACCAGTGTGCCTGACCTGACCTCGTCACTACTCTACCGAGGTTAGGCTTGGCACTTACTGGGTACCGTTGTGGTGTACTCATGCTACTCTTCTGCACATATTTTTGTGTGCTGATCCAGGTGCTTCTTATCAGCCCCGCTACTAGCTGAGAGTGCTTGCTATTGTACGGAGACTTCAAGGTACATCTGCCGCGTCCGCAGACCTCGGAGTCCCCCTCTATTCTCTCCTATGTCATTTACCTTCCGTATTTCTTTTGTTAGACTCTGGTGTATAGAGATACTAGTATCCTTCTGTAGCTTGTGACTTATGATATTACAGGTTTTGGGAAAAGCTGTGTACGTCTAGCGTTTTGGTTATTGTACATGCAGAGCGGCATTATTATTGGTTATTCAGTATCTATTGCAGTTAGTTGATAAGTTTTGTTTTTATTTTCTTATTTTTCACAATATTTTAGGTTTACCTAGTGGTAGAGACTAGGTGTCATCACAATGTTATACGGAGGGAGTTTGGGTCATGATATTAACATTCAATTCAGTTCTTTGTAACCTCGAATAGAACCATTCACCATTCCTCGACTTGCGTGCGCAGTCAGTATATTTTTCCGAAAAACTTTTATGTAAAACATTGACAAAAATATGAAATAGTGCTTTAAAACTCATTTGAGTTGACTTCGGTCAATGTTTTTAGCGAACAGACCTGGATTAGAATTTTGACGGTCCCAGTGGGTTCGTATCGTGATTTGGGACTTGGGCGTATGTCTGGAATCGAATTCGGAAGTCCCTAACTCGAATTATCACCATTTGACGGAAATTAGAAATTTAAAGGTGTAAAGAATTCCTAAATTGGCCATCATTGGATTTTTGTTGATACCAGTTCCCGATTTTGATTCTGAGAGTTTGATCAGCTTCGTAACAATATTTATGACTTGTGTACACAATTTGAAGTTATTCCGAGGTGCGTAGGCACATTTTCCGTTAGTTTTTGAAAAAAATAAAAGGTTTGATTTTATAAAGCTTGAATTTCTTAAGTTTGACCGGAGATTTGACGTTCGTGTAAACGACTCTGAAATGGTGTTTTGAGGATTCTAATAGTTTCTGATGGTGATTTTGGACTTAGGCGTATGTCCGGATTTGGATTTGAAAGTCCGTAGGACAATTCGGCGCATTTTGGCGAAAAATTGGAAAGTTGAAGTTTCGAAATATTTATAGGTTGACCAAAAGTTGACTTTGATGATATAGGGTTCGGATTATAGTTCCAGAAATTTCAGTAGCTTCATTATGTCATTTGGGATATGTACACAAAATTTGAGTTCATTCCGAATTGATTTGACATGTTTCGGCGCGAGTTAAAGAATTGAAAATTTCATAAACTCACAAGTCCGAATCGACGCGCGATTTGTAGTTTCGCCGTTGTTATGTGTGATTTGAGACCTCGAGTAGGTCCGTAATATGTTGAGACTCGTTGGTATGTTCGGACAGGGTCCTGAGGGGCTCGGGTGAGTTTCAATTTTGTTTCAGACCATTTCTAGGTCATTTTTAACTGTTGGTTTTTTCGCTACAGCAGTGTGCATCGCAGAAATTTCTGCTGCACAGGGCTGACTTTAGAAGCTTATATCTCGTAATCTGTAAGAAATTTGGAGATGATATAAAAATGAAAGTTATAGATCTTTGAGTCTACTTTCCAAAAATATAACATTTGTATAGAATGTTATGATTGATTTACTACTGCAGTTGTTTTGCCTCGCAGTGTACATCATGAGCAATTTCTGCTGCACATGGCTGACTTTGGAAGCTTATATCTCGAAATATATAAGGGATCTGGAGATGATCAAAACATGAAAGTTGTATCACTTTGAATCTAGTTTCCAGAAAGGTAAACCATTCATCATTTGGATATTTGTACAGAACGTTATGATTGATTTACTAAAATATGATACTGCAAATATTTGCCTGGAAATAATGATACAAGTCGCATTTCACACATGCGACTTGCCTAGACAGAATGTATAAGTCCGGAGTCCGACATTTTTGTTCATTTTTAGAGTTTTAGACCTCGGTTATGGGCGATTTAAGAAGAATTGTTCACGAGATTGTGTTGGGTAAGTATTCTTTATCCGAAATTAATTATATTTCTTGATTTCAAACTTATTTACGTCATTAATTTTTGTATGGTTGAACTCGTATCGGAACGAGTGTTCGAATTCCGTGAATTTTTGTCGGGTCCCGAAAAGTGGGCCCCACATTGGCTTTTGGTTGACTTTTCCGAAAGTGACTAAAATTAAGTCTCTTTCGAATTGTGAATAATTTCTAAATCTCCAATTGAATTGTTGATAAATAAATTGCTAGGTTTGATTGGTTTGGAAACTAATTCGAAAGGAAAAGCTATGATCGAGTGATCACTTGAATTGGGAAGCAAGGTAAGTGTCGTGGTTAACCTTGAGTTGAAGGAATAGAACCCTTGAACTATGTGTTATGTGAATTTCATGTGTAGTGACGTATAGACGAGGTGACGAGTGTCTATATGTCGTCAAATTGCTTGTTTCCATGTTTTTACGTATTTTACCAATTGCCTTATTTCATGAATAATTGTTATATTAATTGATTCTCTTACTTTCATTGCCTACTATTATGCCTTGATTTCATGCCTTAATTGTTACCTGCTTATCTGACTTTTGTGTCATAATTGCTATTTGACATTTAGTATTTTATATATTAAATTGCCTATCTCCTCCCTAATTCTACATTTATTTATTATTTATCCCTATTTGTTTCCTACATAATTTATAATAATTGTAAACCTTGTTGCCTAATAGTTTCATATTAATTGTGGCCTTTATTGAAGTAGTCGTACGTATAAGTGTTGTTAATTTATATTGTTGGTTCGGGTTGTACGCCGCAACGAAATTTATTTGAAAGATTATATTATGGGATCGGGTTGAACACCGCAACAGAATTAATTGAAAGTTTACATTGTGGGATCGGGTTGTACGCCGCAACAGAGTTTATTGAAAGTTTATATTGATGGATCGGGTTATACGCCACAACAGAATTTAAGTGAATAATTATATTGTGGGAATGGGTTGCACGCCCAACAGAATAATAAAAGAAATAATTGATTGTGACTGCCAAATTGGCCTCGATTGTTGATGTAAGTGACCTGCCTTATCCTCGTCACTACTTCATCGAGGTTAGGCTCGACACTTACAGAGTACATGGGGTCGGTTATACTCATACTACACTCTGCACTTCTTGTGCAGATATCAGGGTTAGTCCCAGCGACCTACTATAGACTTTCCCGGATTCAGCTACTCAGAGGAGACTTGAGATATAGTTGCACGGGGTTTGCAGCTCTGGAGTTTTCTTCTATTTTATCTTAGCTGTATATTTTCTTTTAGACAACTTTATTTTCATTCAGACCTTTATTTGTATTATTCTAGTAGGTCGTGCACTTGTGACACCAGTTGTGGTATGGTATTTAGACATCATTATTATGTTGGTTTATTCACTTTAATCCAGACTTTATTCTAGTTACTTGGTTTCTTTATTATTAACTAAAACGAATTGTTAAGAATGTCAAAAAATGTATTATTCTAATGTTGTCTTGCCTAGCAAGTGAAATGTTAGGCGCCATCACGGTCCCGGCGGTGGGAATTTTGGGTCGTGACAAGTTGGTATCATAGTGCTAGGTTACCTAGGTCTCAAGAGTCACGAGCAAGATTAGTAGAGTCTGAAGGATCAGTACGGAGGCGTCTGTACTTATCTCTCAGAGGCTATGGAGTTTAGGAACAATTTCACTTCTATTCTTCTCTGTCGTGCAATTTTATTCTATCATTGATGATTAAACTCTTCTATTCTTGTTCTCTCGCATATGGAGAGAATACGCACTACACCTACAGTCGGACAGGAGCCGGAGACCCCAGTGATAGCTGTGACTAGGGGCCGAGGCCGAGGTCGCACCAGAGGCCGAGGCCGAGGTAGAGGCAGAGGCAGACCCAACCTCGAGCTCGAGCAGCAACACCTGTTGTGGAGCCTCAGGTGTATTTCAAAGTGGAGGTTCCAGCTCAGACTGTACCTGTTGGACCAGTTCAGGTCTCGAAAGGATTCATAGCTACTCAAGTACTTCAGGACACTCTAGTCTGTTTGGTGAGCCTAATGGAGGGTGTGACCTAGAATGGTATATTTCCAGTCTCACCAGTCGTCCCACGGGATGGGGGAGGAGCACAAACTCCCACTACTCCCTCTTCGGAGCAGATAGCTCCCCAGTATCAGGCTCTAGCAGTTCTGCTAGTTGGGGTAGTTGAGCCAGTTATTGCGGCATAGGCCGGTGATAGGCCCGCTATATCTTCTGAGGCCTTATTGAGATTGGACAAGTTTACTAAGCTCTTTCCAGTTCACTTCAGTGGTACATCTTTTGAGGACCCACAGGATTATCTTGACTGCTGCCATGAGGTGCTGCGAAACATGGGAATAGTTGAAAGTAACAAGGTCGATTTTGCTGTGTTTCATATGACTGGCTTCGCCAAGAGGTGGTGGAAAGATTATGTATTTACTAGACCAGCTGCTTCGCCTGAACTTACCTTGGAGCAATTCTCACAGCTATTTCTGGAGAAGTTTGTTCCTATCACACTGAGAGAGGATTACCGCAGGCAGTTTGAGCGTCTCCAGCAGGGTAGTATGACTGTTACCCAGTATGAAACTCGATTTGTGGACTTAGCATGTCATGTCATCGTCTTGCTTGCTACTAAAAAGGAGAGAGTGAGGAGATTCATTGATGGACTCACTTCTACTATCATGTTTCAGATGGTCAAGGAGGTAGGGAGTGATAGTTCCTTCCAGACAACCATGAATATTGCTAGGTGAATCGAGTTATTTCGTGCTCAAGAGAGAGGGCCAGTGTCAGATAAGAGGCCCCGTCATTCCGGTAATTTCAGAGGTGCCTCATCTGAAAATAAGGGTACTTATGGTAGGGGTCATCCTCCCAGGCCATTTTATTTAGCACTTCAGGCATCTCATGGTGCTTCAAGGAGTCACGGTCCTTATATGCCTTACTCTGGGAAACCGGCATTTAGTGCACATTCACCTCCTATCAGTGCACTACCACTCCAGAGTCACTGCAGTGGTTATCCGGCCCGTTCGGGTCAGCTTCAGCTTCAGCAGCCACGGTAGCAGGATGAGTGCTATGAGTGTGGAAACCTTGGTCACATCAGGAGGTATTTCCCTATGTTGTCGAGCAATAGATCTCAACAGGATTCTCGTGCCATCATACCGGCACCGGTTGCTCCACCGCCCGCCCAGCCAGCTAGGGGCAGGGTCAGTAGCTAGAGGTGGAGGTCAGACTGTTAGAGGTGGAGGCCAGCCAGCTAGGGCCTGTCCTAGAGATGTAGTTCAGGAGGTGGGGCCCAACCCATATTTTATGCTTTTCCAGCTAGGCCTGAGGCCAAGTCATCCGATGTCATGATCACATGTATTGTTCCAGTTTGCCATAGAGATGCCTCGGTTCTATTTGATCCAGGATCTACTTATTCCTATGTCCTCCTACTTTGCGTCATATTTGGTTATGCCTCGTGATTCTCTGAGTGCTTCTATGTATGTGTCCACGCCAGTGGGAGATTCTATTATTATGGATCATGTCTATCATTCGTTTGTAGTTACTATTGGGAGTCTCGAGACAAGCTTAGATCTTCTACTTCTTGATATGGTAGATTTTGATGTCATCTTGGGTATGGATTGGTTTTCACCCTATCATGCTATATTGGATTGTCACGCCAAAATGGTAACCTTAGCCATGCCGAGGTTGCCTCGATTAGAGTGAAAAGGGACTCCTGGTCATTCTACCAGCAAGGTTATCTCTTATATGAAGGCTCGATATATGGTCGAGAGGAGCCTGAGTAGCATCTTCGGATTGTGCTTCATACTTTGAGGAATAATCAGCTATATGCCAAATTTTCAGATTGCAAATTTTGGTTAGACTCAGTTGCCTTTTTGGGGCACGTTGTATCGGCAGAAGGCATAAAAGTGGACCCTAAGAAGATTTAGGCAGTTCAGAGTTGGCCTAGACCTACTTCAGCTACAAAGATCTGGAGTTTCCTAGGTTTGGCAGGTTATTATCGCCGGTTCGTGGAGGGGTTTTCATCCATAGCAGACCCATTGACTAGATTGACCTAGAAGGGTTCCCTATTCAGATGGTTAGACGAGTGTGAGTTGAGATTTTAGAAGCTCAAGACTGCTTTGACTACGGCGCCAGTGTTGGTATTACCCACAGGTTCAGGATCTTATATGGTGTATTGTGATGCATCTCGCATTGGGCCCGGTGCAATATTAATGCAAGATGGCAGGGTGATTTCATATGCATCGCGGCAGTTGAAAGTTCATTAGAAGAATTACCTTGTTCATAACTTAGAATTGGCAGCCATTGTTCATGCGCTGAAGATTTGGAGGCACTACCTTTAAGATGTTTCGTGTGAGGTATTTAATGATCATCATACTCAGCAGTATCTGTTCAAACAAAAAGATCTCAATTTGAGGCAGAGAAGATGGTTGGAGTTGTTGAAAGACTATGATATCACCATTTTGTATCACCCCGGAAAGGCCAATGTGGTGGCTGATGCTTTGAGTAGCAAGGCTGTGAGTATGGGCATCCTTGCATATATTCCAGTTGGTGAAAGGTTGTTAGCTGCAAATGTTCAGACTTTGGCCAATCAGTTTGTGAGGTTAGACGTTTCAGAGTCCATTCGGGTTCTAGCTTGCACAGTTGCTCGATCTTTCTTGTATGAGCGCATCAGAGAGCGACAGTATGATGATCCTTATTTGTTTGTCCTTAAGGACATGGTGGTGCCAAGAAGGTTGCTATAGGGGAAGATGGAGTTCTGCGGATGCATGGTCATATTTGTGTGCCTAATGTGGATGTGCTTCGTGAATTAATTCTTGAGAAGGCCCACAGTTCTCGGTATTCTATTCATCCGGGTGCCGCCAAAATATATCAAGATTTGCAAAAACATTATTGGTGAAGGAGAATGAAGAATTATATAGTTGCATATGTAGCTCAGTGTCTAAATTGTCAACAAGTCAAGTACGAGTATTAGAGACCTGGTGGTTTGCTTCAGAAGTTAGAAATTCCTGAGTGAAAGTGGGAGCGTATCACTATGGATTTTGTTGTTGGGCTCCCACGGACTCAAGAAAGTTCGACGCAGTATGGGTCATTATGGACAGGTTGACCAAGTCAGCACATTTTATTCCAGTAGCAATTACCTACTCTTCAGAGCGGTTAGGGAAGATTTACATCCGCGAGATTGCCCGCCTTCACGGTGTGCCCGTGTCTATTATTTCTGATCGAGGTATACAGTTCACCTCGCACTTCTGGAGGGCTGTACAGTGTGAGTTAGCCATGCGGGTTGAGCTGAGTACAACATTTCATATTCAGACGGACGGACAATCCGACTGCACTATTCAAATATTCGAAGATATGCTCCGCGCTTGTGTTATGGATTTCGGAGGTTCTTGGGATCGATTCTTGCCGCTTGCAGAGTTTGCCTATAATAATAGCTACCACTTGAGCATTCAAATGGCTCCATATAAAGCATTATATGGGAGGCGATGTCGTTTGCCAGTTGGCTGGTTTGAACCGGGAGAGGCTCGGTTGTTGGGTACAGATTTGGTATAGGATGCTTTGGATAAGGTCAATATTATTCAGGATCGACTTCGCACAACTCAGTCTAGGCAAAAGAGTTATGTCGACCATAAAGTTCGTGATGTTGCATTCATGGTTGGAGAAAGAGTATTGATCCAGGTTTCACCTATGAAGGGTGTAATGAGGTTTAGAAAGAAGGGAAAGTTGAACCCTAGGTATATCGGACCCTTTGAAATTCTTGAAGGGGGAGGGGGGTGAAGTAGCCTACAGGCTTGCACTACCACCTATTTTATCAGTAGTTCATCTAGTGTTCATTGTGTCTATGCTCCGGAAATATCATGGTGATCCGTCCCATGTGTTAGATTTCAGTTTAGTCCAATTGGACAAAGATTTGACTTATGAGGAGGAGCCGGTAGCTATTCTAGACCGGCAGGTCCGACTGTTAAGGTCTAAGAGTTATCCATCAGTTCAAGTACAGTAGAGAGATCAGCCGGTAGAGGCATCTACCTGGGAGTCTGAGTCGGACATGCAGAGTAAATATCCACACTTATTCACCAGCTCAGGTACTTTTTCTAACTCCGTTCGAGGACGAACGTTTGTTTTAGAGGTGGAAAATGTAATGACCCAAAATGTCATCTTTAAAGTTAATAATTAATTATGTATTTTAAGACCTCGAAAAGTACTATTTATTATTACTCGACTTGCGTGCACAGTTCGTATATTTTTTCAAAAACTTTTATGTGAAAAATTGATAAAAATATGAAATAGTGCTTCAAAACTCATTTGAGTTGACTTCGGTCAACGTTTTGAGCAAACGAACCCGGATCAGTATTTTGACGGTCCCGGTGGGTTCGTATCGTGATTTGGGACTTAGGCGTATGTCTGGAATCGAATTTGAAAGTGCCTAGCTCGAATTATCATCATTTGACGGAAACTAGAAATTTAAAGGTTTAAAGAATTCCTAAATTGGCCATAATTAGATTTTTGTTGATATCGGGTCCCGATTTAGATTTTGAGAGTTCGATCAGCTTTGTAACAATATTTATGACTTGTGTACAAAATTTGAAGTTATTCTGAGGTGCATAGGCACGTTTTCCTTTAGTTTTTGAAAGAAATAAAAGGTTTCATTTTATAAAGCTTGAATTTCTAAAGTTTGACCGGAGATTTGAATTTCATGTAAACGACCCCAGAATGGTATTTTGAGGATTCTAATCGCTTCGTATGGTGATTTCGGACTTAGGCGTATGTACGGATTTGGATTTGGAAGTCCGTAGGACAATTCGGCGTATTTTGGCGAAAAATTGGAAAGTTGAAGTTTTGAAATATTTATAAGTTGACCGAGAGTTGACTTTGTTAATATCGGGTTCGGATTATAGTTCTGAAAATTTTAGTAGCTTCGTTATGTCATTTGGAACTTGTATGCAAAATTTGAGTTCATTCTGAATTGATTTGACATGTTTCGGCGCGAGTTATAGAATTGAAAATTTCATAAACTCATAAGTCTGAATCGGCGCGCGAATTGTAGTTTCATCGTGGTTATGTGTGATTTGAGACCTCGAGTAGGTCTATAATATGATTTGAGATTTGTTGGTATGTTCGGACGGGGTCCTGAGGGGCTCAGGTGAGTTTCGGAGTGGTTTCGGACCATTTCTAGACCATTTTTAACTGTTGTTTTTTTTTTGCTACAGCAGTGTGCATCACAGAAATTTTTGCGGCACAGGGCTGACTTTGGAAGCTTATATCTCGTGATCTGTAAGACATTTGGAGCTGATCCGAAAACAAAAGTTGTAGTCCTTTGGGTCTAGTTTCCATAAATGTAAACTATTTATCATTTGAACATTTGTACAGAAAGTTATGATCAATTTACTAAATATTGGTACTGTAGTTATTTTGCCTCGCAGTGTGCATCGTAAGAAATTTATGCTGCACATGGCTGATTTTGGAAGCTTATATCTCGCAATCTATAAGGGATTTTGTCACGACCCAAAATTATACTTGTCGTGATGGCGCATATCTTAATATTAGGCAAGCCGACAACCTCAATAAAACACTATAATCTTTTAAGTTTGAAAATATAATATTTAAATTCAACAGAAAATCCCACAAATACAGATACAAATACTCTCCCAAAACCCGGTGTCATTGAGTACATGAGCATCTAAATGACAACATAGTCTAACTAATAAAAATACTGTCTGAAAATATAGAACAACACAATAACTAAAAGAAAAGAGAGTCAAGGTCTGGGGATGCCAAGCAGCTACCTTGATAGTCTCCAACAGATAAATCCTCAAATCTGGCAACTGTCGTATCCGGAAGTACCTGGATCTGCACACGAGTTGCAGGGTGTAGTATGAGTACAACCAACTCAATAAGTAACAAGACTAACCTTTGGGCTGAAAGTAGCGACAAGCTCAACAGGTACAGTCTAGTACAGAAATAATAGTACAGAAATGTAGGCATGCTTTCCATTTCAACAGTTAAACTCAGTGTAGGTAAAATAGATAAATTCTGCATGATATGAGGAATATGACATCTCTATATCTACATGCCAAAATATATGATGTATGTGATGTACCACAATGGAAACCTTGTGTACTCACACTCTCAGAATACTAAATCACTCAGTATTGTATATGGCCAATCCAGCCCAGGGAACTCCATCTCAGATATATTCGTATCAATTGACAATTAGTTACTCAGTACTGTACAAGGTCAATCTAGCCCAGGGAACTCCATCCCGAGTATAAGTAAAATAAGGCAACTCCATCCCAAATGTAAATAAATAAGGCAACTACATGCCTAGGGAACTCCATCCCTAATATAAATAAATTGCGCTCACTGTGGGGGTGTAGACTCCGGAGGGGCTCCTTTAGCCCAAACGCTATAAAAATCCAGATCCATGCATAAATAAATAAAATATATTGCGGCCTGCAGCCCGATCCCATAAATATCACTCAAAATCTCTAGTCTCTCGGGCTCTCAATGACATGAAAATCAACCCGGCATGATGATATGATGTATCAATGAATGACAACACAAACTGAGCTACGATATGCAAATGATGGATGTGACTAAGTACACAATTACAATTTAAAAAAATAATTCCACAGCAACATGACCTATGTGGGTCCCAAAAATATTGGCACGTAGCCTGAACATGATCTTGAATGTGAGTCCCAGCTCAATTTCTCTAACACGTGGAGGATAGGTGGATAATGACATTTATTTAATTATGCAACTCCACAGAATTAATTAAATCACAATTTCTACGATGCACGTCCACACGCCCGTCACTTAGCGTGTACGTCACCTCCAAACAATTGATATAACACAAAATTCAGGGATTCATACCTTCAGAACCAAGTTTAGAAATGTTACTTACCTCAACCGGTGTAATTCTTTATTCCAATATGCCATTGCCTCGCGAAACGGCCTCTGAGCGCCTCGAATCTAGTCACAATTAATTTGATTCAGTCAATATAAATTATAGGAATTAATTCCATATAAAAATACTAATTTTTCAACAAAATTCAAAATTTCACTCAAAACTCGCCCGTGGGGCCCACGTCTCGGAACCTGACAAAAGTTACAGAATGTGAACGCCCATTCAACCACGAGTCCAACCATACCAAATTCCGCCACCAACTCGACCGTCAAATCTTAATTTCTTATTTTGAAATTCCTAGGCCCAAATCCTCGAATTTCACCTTAAAAATACGTAATCTAGTCGAAATACTCGATGATAATTCAATATTATTGACTAACAATGATCAAAAGTGACTTACATCAAGATTTTTCGTAAATTCTCTCTTAAAATTCGCCTCAACCCGTGTTAGAAATGTCCAAAAATGAGAAAATCTCGGACCCCTTTGTTTTTGTACATTGTCCAGAGGTTCCGCTTCTGCGAAATATTTACCGCATCTGTGGTCTTGCAAATGCGAGAAATCATTAGCTTCTGCGAGAAGCCCCTCTAATTTGCGCTTTTGCGGTCGAGCCTTCGCAGGTGCGATCTGCTTCTTCGGTCCACCTGCCCGCTTCTGCGACCACTGCCCTCCTTAGCCTAGGCCGCATCTACGACCATTGTGTTGCTTCTGCAGTCGCGCACCTGCGACCATTTCTATCGTAGGTACGATTGCACCAGAACTGGAAAAATTTCCAGAATTGTTCTAAGTCCACACCTATTTGAAACACAATGGTCTGGTGATGTTACTTACATCTAACCCCTCAGATGTAGTCCACACCTGAGAGTAAAAGCACGAAGGGTGATTCCGTGTCATTGTTGTTGTTCCATGGTGAGGGGTTAGATGTAAGTAACATCGCGAACCTTCCGGTCGGCATAACGTTTTTGTCTAGACTGTGTCGTGCGACGTCGTTCCTGAATCAACCCACCAGAGACCGATACCGTCTCCCATATAAAGCCTCATACGGAGCCATCTGAATGCTTGATTGGTAGTTGTTATTGTAAGCAAACTTTACAAGCGGCAGAAACTGATCCCAAGAAACCCCAAAATCTATAACTCAAGCACGTAGCATATCTTCCACTCTCTGGATAGTGCGCTTAGACTGTTCGTCTGTCTGAGGGTGAAATATCGTACTCAACTGTACCTGTGTGCCTAACTCTCGCTGTACTGCCCTACAAAACTGTGATGTAAATTGCATAGCCCAATCTGAAATGATGGACATTGGCATACCGAGTAGGAGAACAATCTTGCGGATATAAATCTCGGCTAACCGCTCCGAAGAATAAGTAGTACCAACTGGAATAAAATGTGCGGACTTGGTCAATCGATCCACAATCACCCAAATATCATCAAACTTCCTCAAAGTCCATGGGAGTCCAACTACGAAGTCAATGGTAATACTCTCCCATTTCCATTCCTGAATTTCAAGTCTCTAAAGCAATCCGCCCGGTCTTTGATATTCGTACTTCACCTATTGACAATTTAAACACCGAGCTACATACTCAACTATATCTTTCTTCATTTTTTTCTACCAATAGTGCTGTCTCAAGTCCTGATACATCTTTGTGGTACCCAGATGAATGGAGTACCGCAAACTGTGGTCTTCTTCAAGAATCAACTCACGCAGTCCATCTACATTTGGCACACAAATCCGACCCTGCATCCTCAAATTCCCATCATCTCCAATAGTAACATCTTTGTCATCACCATGTTGAACAATTTCCTTCAAGACAAGCAAATAGGGATCATCATATTGGCACTCTCTGATGCGGTCATATAAGGAAAACTGAGAAACAACACAAGCTAGAACTCGACTGGGCTCCAAAACATCTAATCTCACGAACTAGTTGGCCAAGGCCTGAACATCAACTGCAAGAGGCCTCTCATCAACAGGAATGAATGCAAGGCTACCCATACTCACCGCCTTCCTACTCAAGGCATCGGCCACCACATTGGCCTTGAATTGTTGATAAGTAAATTGCTAGGTTTGATTGGTTTGGAGACTAATTCGAAAGGAAAAGCCTTGGTCGAGTGATCACTTGAATTGCGAAGCAAGGTAAGTATCGTGATTAACCTTGACTTGAGGGAATAGAACCCTTGAACTAAGTGTTATGTGTATTTCATGTGTAGCGACGTATAGACGAGGTGACGAGTGTCTATACATCGTCAAATTACTTGTTTCCATATTTTTACGTATTTTACCAATTGCCTTATTTCATAAATAATTGTTATATTAATTGATTCTCTTATTTTCATTGCCTACTATTATGCCTTGATTTCATGCCTTAATTGCTATCTGCTTATCTGACTTTTGGGTCATAATTGCTACTTGACATTTAGCATTTTATATATTAAATTGTCTATCTCTTCCCTGATTCTATATTTATTTATTACATGTCCCTATTTGTTTCCTACATAATTTATAATTGTTGTAAACCTTGTTGCCTAATAGTTTCATATTAATTGTGGTATTTATTGAAGTAGTCTTACATATAAGTATTGTTAATTTATATTGTTGGTTCGGGTTGCACGCCGCAACGGAATTTATTTGAAAGATTATATTATGGGATCGGGTTGAACACCACAACAGAATTAATTGAAAGTTTACATTGTGAAATCGGATTGTACGCCGCAACAGAGTTTATTGAAAGTTTATATTGATGGATCGGGTTACACGCCGCAACGGAATTTAAGTGAATGATTATATTGTTGGAACGGGTTGTACGCCGCAACCGAATGATAAAAAAAATAATTGATTGTGGCTGCCGAATTGGCCTCGATTGTTGATATGACTTACTTGTCTTACCTCTATTCATGTTGTTGTTATTATTATTATTATTATTATTATTATTATTATTATTATTATTATTATTATTATTATTATTATTATTATTATTATTATTATTATTGCGTACAGGTTAATGTAAGCAACCTGCCTTAGCCTCGTCACTACTTCGTCGAGGTTAAGTTCGGCACTTACAGAGTGCATGGGGTCGGTTGTACTCATACTACACTCTGTACTTCTTGTGCAGACACCGGAGTTGGTCCCAGTGGCGTACTGTAGACTTGCCCGGATTCAGCTACTCAGAGGAGACTTGAGGTATAGCTGTACAACATTCGCAGTTCTGAAGTCCCCTTCTATTTTATCTTAGCTGTGTATTTTCTTTCAAACAACTTTATTTTCATTCAGATCTTTATTTGTATTATTCTAGTAGGTCGTGCACTTGTAACACCAGTTCTGGGATGGTATTTAGACATCGTTATTATGTTGGTGTATTCACTTTAATTCAGACTTTATTCTAGTTATTTGGTTTCTTTATTATTAACTAAAACGAATTGTTAATAATGGAAAAAAAATATTATTCTAATGTTGTCTTGCCTAGCAAGTGAAATCTAGACACCATCACGGTTCCGAAGGTGGAAATTTTGGGCCGCGACAAAATGAAGTATAAAAACTTTATGCTAATCATCGTGTAAGGAATAAATTAGCTTTCTATGTTTTTGGACACTACAAAAATAAAATCTAATTTTAATTTATCAAGGTTCTAAAATAATATTTTATGTATAAAAATTAGGTTAAGCTACTTTATAACAAAAGATATTTAAAATTTTAAAACGTGTTCTGCTCTTTTCTTTTCTTTTTTCTTTTTTCTTTTCATGGGTTTAGTCTAACATTAATTTTTTTTATTTAAATATTTATATGTCTGTTTTTAGCATGTGAAATTTGTTCTTTGTAACTTAAGTACATAGAATTCTTATTTGTTCATTTAAAGGTCATCAAAATTATAAATATGATAAGTGAACCTCTTCTTATGTAAAACTATTGGCTAGATTCTTATTGGTCTAAGTCTAAATATTTCTTCTATACATATTTATCCAAAAGCAAATAAAAGTTAACACCGCCTTAAACTCATTCCGAATAAACTCTGCTATTGACGATTTTGAAATTTCAAAATCATGTTCACTGAGGACAAATTTTCAAATTTATAGTTATTTCAAATTTTCAAGTATATTAGTTTATTTAACGTTTAAATATCAGTTATTGTTACAATTTTACATAGTATGGATGTAGATTAATCTATTTTTAAAATTAACATTACCACTAATAATTCTCACTTTTACAAATTTATACCTAGACTTAAATCAAAACTCTTTAAAAATAAAAATGAAAAAAATTATTATGCATTGGTGATGTCTTTTAGGTAATCAATTATTAAAAGTATTTGTAAAAGAATAAGATACTAACAATTATATACATAAGAGACTAAGAATATGCATTAAACTCCAAAAGCATGTTTAAAGTTCACAAGGATATAATGTTGATTTAGGGAAAGAATTGAAGTAAAGTAAATTTTACTTGAATTTAAAGTCCTAAATTGTAGGACCTTCTATGTAGTTTAAATAAGAAAAAATTTTAAAACAAAAAATTAGTGTGATGACCCGATAGGTCATTTTGAGTTTTAAACCGTAATTCTGTATTTCAAAACCTCAAATAGCTCCTTTTAATCTTTCTCGATTTGTGTGCGCAGTCCGTGTATTTTTCCTGAAGGATTTTATGTGAAATACTGATTAAAATATGAATTTGTGCCTTAAAAATCTATTTGAGTTGACTTCGGTCAACGTTTTGAGCAAACGGATCTGGATCTATATTTTGACGGTCCCGGTGGATCCGTATCGTAATTTGGGACTTGGGCGTATGCTCGAAATCGAATCCGGAGGTCCCTAACTCGAGCTATCGCATTTTGTCAAAACATTTAAAGTTAAAATGTTTAAAGAATTTAAAGATTTGACCAAAGTTTGACTTAATTACTACCGGGTTTGGATTTTGGTTTCGGAACTTGGCATAGGTTCATTACTATATTTATGAATTGTCTGCAAGAATTGGTGCAAAACGGAGTTGGTTTGACGTGGTTCGGACGTCCGCTTGTTAAAATAAAAATTCTTAAGTTTCATTGAAAATTTTATTTGATTTGGTGTCCGATTCGTAGTACTAGATATTATTTTGGTGTTTAGATCGCGCGAGCGAGTTCGTATGAGATTTTTGGGCTTGTGTGCATGTTTAGTTTGGAGCCCCGAGGGCTCGGGTGAGTTTCGGATAGGCTACGGAGTGAATTTGGACTTAGAAAATAGCTGGTGCAAAACCTGTTTCTGGTGCACGTCTCAGACCTCGCAATTGCGAGGTCTGATTTCGCATTTGTGATATGGCAGTGTCCCTGTCAAGTTCGCATTTGCGAGCTACTTCCTCGCATTTGCGAAGAATCGCTGGGCACCAACGGTTCGCAATTGCGAAGTGGGGATGGGGGAGCAGAGTTCGCATTTGCGATCAAAATGATCGCAATTGCGAGGATTCCAAGTTTGCATTTGCGAACAAACCATCGCAATTGCGATGGAAGCAGAAGTGTGAGACCTTCGCATTTGCGAAGTATTTTTCGCATTTGCGGGGTTCGCAATTCCGAACCCCAGGTCGCAATTGCGAGATCTGCGCCTGGACTTAAGCTGAGTTGGACGAGATATTTCTTATTCTTTCAAGTTTTCAACTCTAAAAATATTAGAGGCGATTTTTTCAAGAACTTTTCTTCCCCAATTTATTGGTAAGTGACTCTAACCTTCTTTCTTTCAGTTACCCATTATATTTCATAAGATTTCAACCTTAAATCTAGGATTTTCATGGTAGAAATTGGAAATTTGGGTAGAATTAGAGATTTTTGTGAAATTGGAATTTAGACCTCAAATTGAGGTTGGATTTCGAAACACATAACCGGGCTCGGGGGTGAATGGAAAATTGGATTTTGGTTCGAATTTTGGGTTTGGACCAAGCGGGCCTGGGAGTTCACTTTTCTTGACTTCTTCCATAATTACCTAAATTGAACTTCTTTCATTCGTGGGTAGTTCCTGAGGCTTATTTTGAATCGTTTGGTTAATAAATTGCTAGATTTGGTTGGTTCAGAGGCTTATTCGAAAGGCAAGGTCGTGGTTGAGCTTTGAGCCGATTTTGGAGCGAGGTAACTGTTGTGGTTGATCTTAACTCTAGGAATTAGGACTTGTTTGCCTACTTGCTACATGTTTAAATGTTTAGGTACAACGTATATGTGAGGTGACGAGTACTTATGCATTGTTATTGGGTTAAAGCATGCGGGTGGGACTTGTTTCTTGTAATTTATATCCTTCTTTAATTATGATATCTATACTTAGACTAGTCTATTACTAAATTCATCGTTCTTTACGTATTTATGAACTATTTATGATAATTGAGTATTTTTGAAAGTTGAGGTTTGGTATTGTAGAACCATTGTTGACGTAAGGTTTATTCTTGCTTATTCTATCTCCCTAATCATATATATATTCACTGCTACCTGGTAAGAGAAAGTGTTAAAGAACGAAGGGTGATGCCGTGCCGATTATTGTTTCATTATTGATTAATACATAGTGAGGAAGAGAGTTACAACATGAAAGGTGATGTCGTGCCGAATTTATCGTTTTATGATGAAATTGAGAGTAAAAGCACGAAAGGTGATGTCGTGCCGTATTTATTCTTTTATGTAGAGATTGAGAGTAAAAGCACGAAGGGTGATTCCGTGTCATTGTTGTTGTTCCATGGTGAGGTTGAGAGTAAAAGCACGATGGGTGATGTCGTGCAGTCTTTATTCATTATGTTATCCGTTTCCATTTGTTGGTGATTTACTTGACGGTTTTATGTTGTCTTTTCTGTTATAGCTATCGTATCATATTCCCCTTCGCATGCCCCCTCCCAATAGCACATGTTTAATCTTTATTGTTGTTATGTTGTTCGTATATTTTCTTTTGCACAGGTTTAATTACGTGAGTGTCTTGCCATAGCCTCATCACTACCTCATTGAGGTTAGGCTCGGCACTTACGGAGTACATTGGGTCGGTTGTACTCATACTACACTCTTTACTTCTTGTGCAGATTTCGATACTGGTCCCAGCTGTTCGTGAAGTGCATCAGCTCGAATTGGCATATTTGGAGGCTCGAGGTAGATCTGCTGGCGTCTGCAGACCTTGAAGTCCCCTTCCTCCTTCCTTATTTACTGTTCATTTCATTCGAGACAGTTGTACTTATTTCAGACTTTATTTGTAGCACTTTTAGAAGCTCGTGCACTTGTGACTCCAGATCCGGGTTGTACTTAGATATTTTGGGTATTATGCCACTTCGCACTTCGTTTTAGTTTCATTTCAGTTTTATTGATTTAATTATTTGAGTTGTTTAAAACTGGCTTAAGAATTTCTCTAACGTTGACTTGCCTAGCAAGTGAAATGTTAGGTGCCATCATGATCCTGAAGGTCGAAAATTCCGGGTCGTGACAATTTGTTGATTTTAAACTCCTAAATATTAAGAAAATAATTAAATAACTGTTTTATCTAGTATGTAATCTATTTTTAAAGGGTAAAAGGGGCGAACAATATTTCGCTAAGGCCTTCGTATTTTTAATATAGTACGTGTATATATATATATATATATATATATATATATATATATAGAGAGAGAGAGAGAGAGAGAGAGAGAGAAAGAGAGAGAGTTACATTACTCAAATAGTCACTGAATTATGTGAAACTATGGAGTAAAGTCACTTTTCTTTCATTTGTAACAAGAAAGTCACTGAATTATTCCTATTGCACTCTGATGATCACTTAACCTGTCCATGTAGATTTTGGGACCACATAAAATAATTAACACCCAAACAAAGCATAGAAACTCACTCATACACATGAACTTCCCTATGTAGAATAGGTAAAGATATGAGTTTTCGTGTTTAGATCAAAATTACATCTCAAAATGCCAGATTAAAAATACTTAGAAGCACATTTCTAATGACGTGATGCAAATATGTAATGAAGGATTATTAGCTAACTACAACTGATGTTTGCAATTTACTCTTTTCATCATAGATGGTTGGTGTAGTAAAGTCAAATTGTTCATCACTAAAGCTATCATATGTAAACGTATTCCTGCATACGCAGGAGACCCAGAAGATAGTAACTTATTTTGAAGAGTTAAACCACCTTTTCGATGTGCAAGATCTATTGGGATATATGCTATTAATCATGGGTTTGGTTTGGATACAATATTTATTATGGAATAATTGTTTATTCAATTTTAATAAAGTTTTAAATAAATCATATATTAGTCTGTGTCCTTTGCTTGCTTATATGGTAAATGATTTAGTATATAGAGTTTAGCTTATACACGGAAGATTAGATCATCGGTTCTTATAAGTATAAAGTTTGAGTTCACAATCTAATGATGGAATTGGACAAACCATCATGGATGATTTTAGCACAAGATTAAATATAATTTATCTTGATTATGGGAATGGTTTAATTCCAACTTCTTGTGCCAGTACATTTTGTATGTATTGAACGGAACAAGTAGAGATAAGTATTTTATACTGACTTAATAAAATAAACTCTCTAGCCATTAAATGTATTTATACTCTTAATCTTGATATAATTATTATTAGTTGTATATATTATTATTGTTTTGATTTATTAAAAGGCGAGATTCTTTCGTGGATCAATATGCCTGGTAAATTGGATAATAATAATGTACATTGGCGAAGTAATAGATAGTTGATGGAATCCATGTTTCGGTTTAGAGATTGATGATACACCTTTATTAAAGCTTATAAGTTTTCATGTGTAAACCCGGCCGGTGGATTTTGTATCCGACACATGAAATAAGTTAAGCGAAAGTTGAAAGGAAATAATCAATAAATTAAATCGTCAATAATTTAATTTAATTGATTAGTATCTGAATCTTAACATGGGGAGTTAAATAAGATTTAATGGATGAATTTTGAAATTGAATAAGGAGTGCAATTATGAATTTTTAGTGGAATAATTCGTAATTAATTATGGTGAATATTAATTTCTAAAATTAAAAATTAATTCCATAATTGGAAGCTTTGTTAATTAAATTTTGTGGTCCCTGTTGTGCCTAAATAATAGAAAATAAAGGAATCCTTTTTCTGGTGAAAAAGAAAACCCAACAGGTTTTGGAAAAGGGTTTTAACCCTTAAAACTTGTGCTATAAATACATAAGATTTTTTACCTAGAGGAGGTAGAACAAGGTGGCCGAAATTTTCAGCCTTTTTCCTAGAAAATTTCGCCCACACGAAATTACTATTTCCGGATATTATTTGGGTAACACAGTAAAAGACCGTGGAACATTCGAGGATCATTTATCATACTGATGATGGAGAATTCATTGAGTTGCTGTGAAATTGGAGGCTCACGTGATAGAGAAGCTTGGTTCACGCTTCAAGAGGTAACCCGTGAAATTCCGTTTATGCTAGTTGTCTAGATTACATGTTATTTTGATATTGGGATTGCATCCACTGCTTATTATAATCCTTCAAATGGTATCAGAGCCCACTCACATCTAATTAGATAACTAAATTTTTCATGAAACAAGAATATCGTGTTTATGTGCATTTTTGAATTACATGTATATGTGATTTTCTGAAAAATTACACTGTTGTTTTGTGAATTAACTGTGCAAAAAATTTGGATTATTCTTGTAATCATGAGATATCTATTTTTTTATTGATATTTGATTGGGATGATCTGGAGTTTTTTTGGTAAACCCTAGAAAAACGCAAAATCTGATTTTGACCGAATTGCCGGTATTTTCGGAGGTCAGCGAACTTGACGGACTCCGATTGAGCTAAAATTTGGTAGGTCCATCGGAAACGACGTGGGCAGTGAATCATGGTGTTTTTCGCCATTTTGAGGTTGTTTGGACCGTGTTTTGGACTTTTTCTATTATTTGGAAATTATTTCATAATAATTTTAATTCAATGGTGGTGGGGGTGACTCCCCATGATCTCTATGATTAAATACTGGTGATATAATAGGTTTACACATTGGCTATTAGTAAATAAACGTGTTGTTGTATTAAATTTAATAATAGAAGTGCAGGATTTTATTGACTAGGTCTTACAAGGTATAATTGATATTGTGTGATGATATAATTATTTTGTAAGAAAGTGAAATCCTCTGTTTGATATCCAAGATGACTAATGATTGGATCGTTTGGTATATTTGCGCATAAAAAAAAATCTCAAATTTTAGTTTATGTTTTCATACCCTACGTGATTACTAGTCTTGGATTTTCGATGAAAACTTTTGTTCTCTGGTTGGAGGTTGTAATTAAGTGAAATATGACGGTATTTTGTATGAGTTTTATATCATTGGCATGGCTTTTAAGCTGTGGTCCATAATCTGCCGTAAAATAATTTTATGAGCTACATGTATCTTCACTCGTAAATTGAGAATTTTGTGAGTAATAAATAGTTACCACTAAAGTGGTTTGTTTGTTTGAACTCATGAAAAATTCTTAATAAATTTGTACATGTGAAATTGTATCTATTCATGGATTGAGCATTATGATTAATAAGTAGGATCCATAAAATGGTCTATTTATTTGAGTCATTAAAATATGCTTAATGTACTATGTGAAAATTATCCTTGATAAATCTACATTAGTGGCGGAGGTTCTTAACTAGAAAAAGAGTTTTATCTTTGGGTACTAGTGAGACCAACTCCACCCATGAGAAGAGATATTAGGTTTTTCGCCGAATGGGAGAAAATATACTATCTTAGATTCTTGTGTATTTAATAAAAGGATAATTTACTGTAAAAGGAGATATTATGTATCCTAGAAATAGGAAGAACATAATATATGCCTTGAGCTCATAGTATAATTATAAGGAGAATAGAAATCAATATCATATTTATTTTAATTCATGAAACTGCCTAAACGGTTATTCTCCGAGTTTGGTTACAGGCTGGTGGTCATGAATTTGACAAATTTTGATTGACCTGAAACTTGGTAGGTTCATCGAAAATGATCTAGTGAGAAAAACTCACTGCTATGCAGTGAATCATGCTGTTTTTCGGCATTTTGAGGTCGTTTAGATGGGTTTTCAAATATTTCATTAAATTGAATTTGTTATAAATATGAAATAAAAAATTATTCTTTATATATCGGCTATATTTGTGTTAAATCTGAAACATGATGATTTAACTTGATATGATATATATCAAGAATGCAAATTACATTGATTTAATCCTAAATACGCCAAAAATAATTTATTTGAATTTGGTCTAGTTTTTTGGCGATCGTGAATTTCACGATCTCCGAATGATCTGAAATTCGGTAGGATCATCGAAAACGATCAGTTAAGAAGAACTCACGGCTATGCAGTGAACCACATCATATTTCGATGATTCGGGGTCGTTTAGATGAGTGTTTTAGGGGTTTGGCGGATTAAATTGTGATTTACATACGAAAAGTTATTCTTTCTATCATTTTATTTGTCTAATCTGGAACATGATAACACATGTTGATTTGACATGAATTGGTACATGATAAGAATGTAGGTCATATTTTAAATTCTTAAAAAATGCTTAAAATGATAATTTTTCAAATTTGGTCGCAATTTTTGGAGATTCTGATTTTAACGATCTCCGATTGGTCTGAAATTTGGTAGGTTTATCAGAAACAGCCTAGTGAATAATACTCACTGCTATGCAATGAAAAATGTTAAATTTAGCATTTTAAGACTGTTTAAATGGGGTATTGAGCATTTTATTTAATTATGGAACTTAATCCTCAGAGAAAAGTTCGTGGTTGTGATGAAGTGGTGATAGGAATTAACCCCTATGGTATCCATTTTTTATTTATAGTGAGATAATAAATTTACGCGTTGACATTAGGTCTTCCTCCATATCGGATAAATTTATTATGAACTCACTGAATACAGTCACTAGTTATCGATAACCTGTATTAACTCTCTATCTGAGTTTAAAGGGTTGAATCAATTTTGTAACTAAAATACAATCATGATTAAGTGGTGATAGAAATATATTTCTATGATCTTCCACTATTAATTTCAAGTGAGTAATAAATTTATGCGTTGACTTTAGATCTTCCTCCATATCGGATAAATTTATTGTAAGCTCACTAGGTGAAATGCTAGTAATTGACATCGTGTACTTACTCTCCATCTTAGTATATATGTTGGACCAATGGAACTAGAGCATATAATTATGATGTTCACTTGACTTAAATTAACAGCATACTCTCCATCTGAGTTAGGTCTGTTTTAATTATTGGAGTGAATAATCTGGCATTACATATGTATGTTGCATGAGTAGTTCTTTTCCCATTGAAATTGCTATTCGAGATGCATGAATACATATACGTATAGTGTGTTTAAAATTTTCATATTAAAAGGTTATATACAATTAACAGAAAATAATAGTATACTCTCCATCTGAGTTGGTTCTATTTATTTTTGGATTGTATAATTCTTGCATTATATAATATACTTTGCATGAATGATTCTTTTCCCAACGAAATTTATTATTCGAGATGCATGCATGTATATAAATATTGAATACAATCTGAATTTTATTATTCAGTATTTTGACTTATTATGATCTATTTTGTAATGACCGGCCGGGTCGGAATCCGATTCCGGACGTTGGAATAGGTCCGTAGTGTTGAATATGACTTGTGTACAAAATTTGGGGTCAATCGGACGTGGTTTAGTTGGTTTCGACATCGGTTGTCGAATTTGGAAGTTTCAAGTTCTTAAAGTTTGAATCGGAGGATGATTTGTAATTTTAGCATTGTTTGCTGTGGTTTGAGGATTTGACTAAGTTCGTATGGTGTTTTAGGACTTGTTGGTATGTTTGGTTGAGGTCCCGGGGGCCTCGGGTGTGTTTCGGATGCTCAACGGGTCATTTTTGGACTTAGAGAAGTAGCAGATATTTCTGGTTTTTGTTGCAGAAGTTTGTTCTTCGCGTTCGCGAAGGTGTGGCCAGTGGAAGAATCACGAACGCGAGGAGTAGGATGCATTCGCGAAGAGTATTTTTTGAGTGTGAGGTTTTGTTCTTCGCGTTCGCGAAGGGGAGGACGCGAACGCGAAGGTATGGTCTGTGTGTGCATCGCGAATACGTGAGTGGTGCCACGTTCGCGAAGAGGAGTGAGGCTATTGGGGACCCCAGGTCCTTGTTCTACGCATTCGCGAGGTGGCGTTCGCGTTCGCGAAGGTCTGAGCTGGTAAATCTTCGCGTTCGCGAAGGGTTAAATTTGTGGGCAGTCGAGTTGTGCTTCGCGAACGCGAGGGACCTGTCGTGTTCGCGAAGAAGAGAGGTCTGGACAGAAAGTTTAAGCTCAGAAAATCGGACTTCCACTTTTAACGATTTGGAGCTCGGATTGAGGCGGTATTTGGGAGATTTTCAGAGGAAACAACGGGATAAGTGTTCTTAACTCAATATTGATTAAATTACTCGAATCCATAGTTGTTTTTATTATTTAATTGGTGAATCAAGTTGGAAAGGTTTGAAAACCCTCTTGGATAAATTTGAGGATTTGAGGGCCAAATTGTTATCAGAATTTAGTAATTTTGATATGGTTAGACTCGTGAGTGAACGGACTTTTGTATTTTATGATTTTTACCCAATTCCGAGACGTGGGCCCCATGGGCAATGTTTGAGTTAATTTTAGAATTCGTTAAAATATTGATTTCGTTAATGAGATGAGTCTATTATTGTTGTATTTATGATATGTAATTACTTTTGGCTAGATTTGGGCCATTCGGAGCTGGATATTCGTGGGAAAGGCATTGTGACCAATTGATTGAGCTTGGTTCGAGGTAAGTGGCTTGCCTAACTTTGTGTGGGGGAAATCCCCTTAAGATTTGGAACTATTGTGATATGTGAGCATCGTGTACGTGAGGTGACGAGTACGTACACAGGCTAGTTGTGAAAAAACACGATTTTTTTCTTACTGAGCAGCAACATGTTTTTCTGTTATTTTGAGTTATACCATTTTAATGAATACTAATCTATTTTCATTCTTAATTGAGTTATTCCAATATGTGTAGCTATCATATTTAGTCTAATACAACATGTCTACGTATCTTAATTGTTTATGTGAATTCTGTGCAGCATACTTAGTGAATTTCCTGCTTCTTCCCTGACTGGTACTTAGTCTAAATTGTAAGAATTTCGTGATGTAGTTATATTTCTATCATTCGTGTTGTATATTTACTTTATGACTACGGAACGGTATTCCGAGAGATCCCCTTGTACTGCATATTTACTTTGGGACTACGGAACGGTATTTCGGGAGATCCCCCTGTCTTGCATATTTACTTTAGGACTCCGGAACGGTATTCCAGGAGATCTCCCTGCACATTTACGTTTGGGACTACGAGACGGTATCTCGGGAGATCCCCTGTTGTGATTTCTGTGTACTGAGCTGTTACCTTCTATGATTTCATTGTCGTTAAATTTCAGCCTTTATTTTATTGTGGTATTACACTCTGTATTGTTTTTAATATATATTTACCAGTAGGGCCCTGACCTGACCTCGTCACTACTCGACCGAGGTTAGGCTTGGCACTTACTGGGTACCGATTGTGGTGTACTCATGCTACTCTCTGCACATGTTTTTCGTGTGTAGATCCAGGTGCACCTTATCAGCCGCACTATCAGTGAGCCGGGACAGCTTTGGAGACTTCAAGGTATATATGCCACGTCTGCAGAACTCGAAGTCCCCCTCTACTCTTTCTCATGTCCATTATCTTCTGCATTTTCCTTGTTAGATTCTGATGTATAGAGACACTAGATTTTTCTTTCTGTAGTTTGTTATTCATGATGTTCCGGGTTTTGGGATTACTATGTATTTTGAATTGTTAGTTGTTTAATTCATGTTTTCATTTTATTATTCTGCAAATGTTAGGCTTACTTAGTCATAGAGACTAGGTGCTGTCACGACGTCATACGGGGGGAGGGGAATTGGGCCGTGGCATATTTAATATTTTTATCTCAACTCCATAATAACTTTATGCAATTTGTCATATTACTTGTTAAAATTTTCTTTTAGTGATAAGACATTAATCTAAAGGATGCAATATATGCACCTTTTGTTAGAAGGAATTTAATTCTGGTTTCTGGGCAAAATAAGAGATGTATATATGTCTTATTTTTCGAATAACTCTTGAGTTATTGAGCTTGATAAATATTTTATCTCTTGTGGTACATGAATGCATGACCTTGTTATTGTATATTAATGTCTCTCCTGAATAGAACAATATTAGTCTACCTCATAAGAGAATATGTTCTTCAAAATTGAGTAAAACTTATCTGTGCACTTTTGTCTAAGTCATATTAATCCGGATAGGATTTCAAATTGGACAAGGATGGACTTTAAGGTTCATTGAAAGTAGAGGCACTACCAACTTGTGGATCCTGTTTGGAAGGAAATTTGACTAAAGGATATTTCCCTTCAAAAGGAAATAAAGGTAGTGATAAGCTAGAATGAATCCCTTCTGATTTGTATGGTTAAATGAACATACTCGTAAGAGATAGTTTTGAGTATTTTGTGATGTTCATAAATGATTACTCAAAATATTAATATATTTATTTGATGCACAGTAAGTCTTAATAATTTAAGTAATTCAAGGTTTTTAAGACTTGAAACGGAGAAGCACCAAGGAAATATATTAAGTTACTACAATTTGATTGTAGCGGCGAGTACCTCTCTAAAGAGTTCTTTTGATACGTATCAGAATAAGAGATTACATCTCAATTGTCTACACTGTAAACTCCATAATAGAGTGGTGTGGTAGAAAGAAGAAATAAGTCTCTTTTGGACATGGATAGATTAATGAAGTGTTATTCAGATTTGCCTTATTCGTTTTTGGAATATTTCCTAGAAACTGCAAATTATATTCTGAATTTAGTTCCTTCTAAGTTAGTACCTGTGACATCTATAGAACTGTGGACTGAATGTAAGCTCAGTTTGTGGCATGTTCAGATATAAAATTGTCCCGCATATGTGCTGAAAGGGAAAGCGAATATGTAATTTGGAACTAAGAATGGATAGGTGCATGTTTATTGAATATCCAAGAAAATGAATGGAGTTTTATTTTATTGTCTTAAAGAAAATAAGGCAATTGTTAAAATAATTGCATTTTTTTAGATAAGGACTAATTAATAAACCATGTTCCTACAAGTAAACTATTTTTACTGGAATTGGGCAAAAAAATAACTAAATGTTCAAGAACATCAAAACCCACACGTCGGAATTGACGTTCCATTGTATTTAAGTAGTGGGAGAACGTTAATAGACATAATATGCCTTTATCGAGTGGGAGTGATGTTTGAACAGTGAACACTATAGTAAAAAATAGCTAATATTTCAATATCGTAAGGTAATGAAGGTAATATTAGTAGTACTTCGTTGTAGTGGGAGAATACTAAGGAAAATCATATTTCGGTGCACACTCTTGGGATAGTTTCGGTAACAGGATCCCTGAAAATTTTAATACCAAACTAGATAGTGACGACAAAGCACTACTGGACAAAGATTGCATCAAAAATAACTTGGCAAGATTCTTTAACAAAATCTTATTTTGTGGAGACTTTTAATAGTCATGTAAAAAGAATGCTTGAGAAAGTTGTAGATGCATGGTTATAAGTCTAAGTGGGAGATTATTGGGGCATATACTATTAACCATGCGTTTAGATATAGTATATTCTAATAATTGTCATGGTTAAAAGTCTAAGTGGGAGATTGTTGGGATATATACTATTAACCATGGGTTTGATTTGGATATAATATTTATTATGGAACAATTGTTTATTCAATTTTAATAAAGTTTTAAATAGATCATATATTAGTCTGTGTCCTTTGCTTATATAATAGATGATTTAGTATATATAGTTTAGCTTATACACGGAAGATTAGATCATCGGTTCTTATAAGTATAAAGTTTGAGTTCACAATCTAATGATGGAATTGGACAAACCATCATGGATGATTGTAGCACAAGATTAAATATAATTTATCTTGATTATGGGAATGGTTTAATTCCAACTTTTTGTGCTAGTAAATTTTGTATGTATTGAACGGACCAAGTAGAGATAAGTATTTTATACTGACTTAATAAAATAAACTCTCTACCCATTAAATGTACTTATACTCTTAATCTTGATATAATTATTATTAGCTGTGAATATTATTATTGTATTGATTTATTAAAAGGCGAGATTCTTTCGTGGGTCAATATGCCTGGTAAATTGGATAATAATAATGTACATTGGCGAAGTAATAGTTAGTTGCTGGAATCCATGTTTCGGTTTAGAGATTGATGATACACCTTTATGAAAGCTTATAAGTTTTTATGTGTAAACCCGACTGGTGGATTTTGTATCCGACACGTGAAATAAGTTAAGCAAAAGTCTAAAGGAAATAATCAATAAATTAAATCATCAGTAATTTAATTTAATTGATTAGTATCTGAATCTTAACATGGGAAGTTAAATAAGATTTAATGAATGAATTTCGAAATTGAATAAGGAGTGCAATTATGAATTTTTAGTGGAATAATTCGTAATTAATTATGGTGGATATTAATTTTAAAAATTAAAAATTAATTCCATAATTGGAAGCCTTGTTAATTAAATTATGTGGTCCCTGCTGTGCCTAAATAATAGGAAATAAAGGAATCCTTTTTCTGATGGAAAAGAAAACCCAACAGGTTTTGGAAAAGGGTTTTAACCCTTAAAACTTGTGCTATAAATACATAAGGTTTTCCACCTAGAGGAGGTAGAACAAGGTGGCCGAAATTTTCAGCCTTTTTCCTAGAAAATTTCGCCCATACGAAATTACTATTGTCGGATATTATCAGGATAACACAGTAGAAGACCGTGGAACGTTCGCGAATTTTTATCATGCTGATGATGGAAAATTCATTGAGTTGTTGTGGAATTGGAGGCTCAAGTGATAGAGGAGCTTTGTTCACGCTTCAAGAGGTAACCCGTGAAATTCCGTTTATGCTAGTTATCTAGATTACATGTGATTTTGATACTGGGATTGCTTCCGCTGCTTATTATAATCCTTCAAGATCAAATCAAGGAGATATATTTTTGAGCAAGTGATTTCACTCACTAATATATCACCATAATACCGCTTATAAAGACATGACCATGATGTATCTATGATCCAAACAATTATATATAGACATTATCTTTTGCATTTGCCTTGCAAGTTCTTCGCACTGATCAAATCTTATTTTATTGTTTTATTTTTTGTGATAACCACTCGATTCTTATTATGCTATTCGATTATTGTGTTAGCCTCCGTGGAATTACTAGGGAAGTTCAAGTGCATTTCCAAGAATTTTTGTATTTGGGTGGGTTTGAGAGAAGAAGAAAGAGTGTTGTAAGACGTGTGGATGAGTTTTTGTCTTTATAAATTGGTCGAGTCAGGTCAGATTGAGTGTATGGGTGGGTTTCTATGATTTGTTTGGGTATTAATTATTTTATGTGAAAACTACCATGCCAGCATTTTTACTAAAAAAATTAATAAATCTTCTTAAGTGATCATCAATAGAATAATTAAGTGACTTTCTTATTATAAATGAATAAAAAGTGACTTTACTCCATAATTTCACCAGCAATAATCGTCAGTGTAGTGAACTCCATAACAATATCACTACCAAAGACCGTAATCTCTAGATTTTCATTATCAATATATCAGTGTCATTGCTCCTACTTGAGGCCCGGGTGAAGTACAGAAAGGATATAGTACATGTGAAGGATGTCGCATTGCTATTGGAGTATTAGATTTGCTAGTTTGTTGGCACGAGACCATTTCCTAAAGTGAATATAAGAAAGTTTCGTTATCTTCGTTTGATGGTAAGAATGGCGATTTAAATTATACACCGGCAACATAAAGAAAATTAAAATTATATATATATACTAATCTCTATGTCACGCACGTGTAACCCCTAAAACTATTGCAAAAATGGAATTAGATGAGAAAATGCAAGAATATAAGACATTTTTTGTAAGAGGCTGTTGATGCTGATATCCGTTTTCAAGACAAAAGATTTCATTAATTTTCTTATAAAATGGAGTACTAATACCAACAGAAGTGCATTAAAGATGAATCGAGAAAAAAAGAAGAAGAAACTGATAGATGCATATGCATTACTTTATTTCCTTAAGATTTAAAACATGAAATTACAACAATAATCAGGGGAAAAAAGTTGGAGCGTATAATGCTTAGTCTTACATTGATATTCAAGATAGAAAATTAACTATAATAACCTGAAAATGAAAAAGAAATTCTCTTGGATATCTTGAAGAATTTGTAGGGATATAAGTATATTATACGTTTTGAAAAAAAAATAGGTTGTAATGGAAGACGATGCATTGTATTCCTATTCAAGTTGTCATTGACAAAAGATTTTTTCTCAAACACTGATCAACCACGCTTCATTCCAAAGGTGTTAGTATAATTTTAATTAACTTCAAACTATTTAATAGTACGCAAGGTCTTGACTCTTGCACTTTATTCAATATGGAGTTATTTCAATTTCAGAGAAACTTATTTGTGTCAGAAAAGGAACAGGACCAGAAACCTATTCTATCCTAATTGCTGTCAAATGGTTGTAATTTTGTTTAGAAGACGGATCAAATATGTTAATTTAGTCAATTATTCATATAAAAAGACTAGGAAAATTAAATTTCTAAAAATGTTACATACAAAAAGAAACGCGTTGTACAGATTACAGAAGTTGACTTGGAAAAAATAAAATAAATTTTAAATGATGAAAATTAATATTATTATACTAACGTAATATATAGTCTGTAATAATTTTGAATAATGCTAGTATTAATTAATAAAATCAATCTCGTTTTCTTAAAAAAGAAACTAAAGTAATACTTGAATACAAAATGATTGCACAAACCATTAATCTGTTAATATATAAAATTCAAACTTAAACACTACGTCAATGCATATGACTTCTCAAAACTAAAAAAATACGACCACAGTTTACTTGCACTCCAAAAATAAAGAAGTATGATAAAAAACAACAACTTAAAATACAGAAGTTAACGTGTTATTGTTTTGCTTTTACCTTCTACCGTAAAATAGCTCAAGTCACAAGTGGATGATACACGCTTTAATGCCTACTATATGTAAAAATTGAATTTACCATTAGGCATTATGTCACGACCCAAACTCCCTCCGTATAACGTCGTGACGGCACCTAGTCTCTACGACTAGGTAAGCCTAACAAATTACGAAAAATAACAAAACGAAAGTAAAACTTGGCAACTAACAACAGTGGATAATTGAATAACTAGTAACAATGTTGCTCGACATGTACAATAACCAATACTCTATGAATACATAGTCTTCCCAACAACCGGAACATCGTAAGTCACAAGCTATAGAAGGAAAATAGCATCTCTATACACCACAATCTAATAAAAGGAATACAGAAAGTGTTTGACATAGGGGAGAATAGAGGGGGACTCCTAGGTCTGCGAACGCGGCAGATGTACCTTGAAGTCTCCGTACAGTAGCAAGCACTCTCAACTAATAGCGAGGCTGATAAGAAGTACCTGGATCTGCACACAAAAACATGTGCAGAAGAGTAGCATGAGTACACCACAACGGTACCCAATAAGTGCCAAGCCTAACCTCGGTCGAGAAGTGACGAGGTCAGGTCAGGCCCACTGGTATATAATAATTAAAGCAGGAGAATATACGGTATAATGAGAGACTAGAATTTAACAAAAGGAACATAGCAAGGCAACAGTACAACACACAGGGGTAGACAGCAGGAGATCTCCCCAGATACCGTCTCGTAGTCCAAAAATAAATATACAGGGAGAACTCCCGAGGTACCGCCTCGTAGTCTCAAAAGTAAATATGCAGGGAGAACTCCCGAGGAAGCGCCTCGTAGTCTCAAAAAATAAATGTGCAAGAAAAACTCCCGAGGAACCGCCTCGTAGTCTCAAAAGTAAATATATAGGGAGAAATCCCGAGGAACCTCCTCATAGCGTCAAAAGTAACCACACAACTCAAACCGATAAATACAACAGTTAACAGTAAGATTTCTATAGTTATACTGATAAAGAACAAGGAAAAGCATGAAAACAACTAGGCATGCTTCACAGAGTTCAAGTAAGCAGTTAAAGTACGTAGACATGCGATATTAGACTAAACAGGATAACTACACATATTGGAATAGCTCAATTAAGAATGAAAACAGACTAATACTTATTTAAACGGTATAACTCAAATGAAAGGGAAAACAGGTTGCTACTTAGTAAAATAAATCGGAAAATCCCTCGCAGGTGCGGAAATGACTTAAGGGGCTGGGTCCGCATATATCACAATAGTACTAAATCCTAATGGGATTTCCCTCCCACAAGTTTAAGCAAGCCACTTACCTCGAACCAAGCTCAATCAATCAGTAAGAATGCCATTTCCTCGATTATCCAACTCTGAATGGCCCAAATCTAGCCAAAAATAATTTTATACCATAAATACAATTATAATAGACTAATTCAATTAATGAAATCAAGACTTAAACAAGAATTTCAAAAATCGCCCTAAAAAGCCTTCCCGGGCCCACTTCTCGGAATCAGGTAGAAGTCATAAAATATGAACACCCATTCACTCACGAGTTCACTCGTACCAAAATTATCCAAATCCAATATCAAAATCTCGATCAAAACCCAAAAGTTTAGTTGAAGAACTTCTTTCCATTTTTCCCAAATTTTTCACCAAAATCCGAAATTAAAAGATGAAAATAGTGATAGATTAGTGGGATATAACCAAAAACAAGTGAAGATTCATTACCCAATCGATGACTCTAAAAATACCTCAAAATCTCGTCCAAATCCGAGCTCCAAACTCAAGTTTTTTATAAAATGGCAAAACCTTCATTTTTGGAAACTTTAATACTGCCCAGACATTTCCTTCTTCCCGAACGCGGCCACACCCTCGCATTCGCGAAGCACAAATTTACTTCGGCCCAAAATTCTCCATCGCGAACGCGATGCACTTGTCGTGAACACGAAGACCACTCAGCTCGACCCTACGCGAACGCGGGACCAACGTCGCAAACGCGTAGGCAAAAAGGGCCTGGGGACCCAGTTGGCCAATACCTCTATGCGAACGCAGGACCTCTATCGCAAACGCTATCACGACCCAGAATTCCCACCATCGCGATCGTGATAGCGCCTAACATTCTACTTGCTAGGAAAGCCAACGTTAGAAAATTATTAAGCTAATATTTATTCAATTCAGTAAATAACAACAAGGAAGCTAAAATGAAATACAGCGAGTGCAGAATAATATAACAACTTCACTAATTACTACCACCGGGATATGGAGTCACAACTCACGAACTACTATAATTTACTCCAAACAGAGTCTGAAAAGGGAAAATACATTGTTTTGAAGTAAGGGAATAATAAATGATAAAACTAGGAAGAGACTCTAGGGTCTGCGGACGCCAACAGATCTACCTTGGGTTTCTTGACGGCAAATCCAAGTTGCTAAGCCTCACGATCAGCTAGGGCCGGTACCAAAATCTGCACAAGAAGTGCAGAGTACAGTATTAGTATAACCGACCCCATGTACTGGTAAGTGTCGAGCCTAACCTCCACGAAGTAGTGGCGAGGCTCTGACAAGACACCTACATAACAAACATGTGCAATTTAACAGTATATGTACAAATAACAGCTAAACGTGTACTATTGGGAGGGGGAAACATGCTGAGGGGAATACGAGATAGAGAACTACAGAAGAATGGTAACTTGCACAGCCAATATACTATGAACCAATAAGGACAAGTAAACACAGTAAAGGAAAATGCACTGCATCACCCTTCGTGCTTTTACTCTCAACCTCACCATAAAATCAATAGAAACGGCACGGCATCACCCTTCGTGCATTAACTCTCACAATATGGCACGACATCACCCTTCGTGTATTAATACTCACAATATGGTACGGCATCACCCTTTGTGCATTAACACTCACAATATGGCACGGCATCACCCTTCGTGCATTAACACTCACAATATGGCACGGCATCACCCTTCGTGCATTAACACTCACAATATGGCACGGCATCACCCTTTGTGCATTAACACTCTCCCTTACCATAATGCAATGAACAAATAACAACAGGGAGATAGAATAACAAGTACAAGCCTTACTTCAATATTTGGTTCCACAATATCAACCTCAACTTCGGAGTCAATACTCAATTATCACCAGAAGATCCGTAAACATGATAAGAACGATCAATTTAACAACACTAGTCTAAACACGTAGCAATTAGGCATGGGAACATAAGTAGAGTATGTAACAATTAAGACAGGGAAAGAGACAATATGAGAAAAACAGGAGAAACAGGGAAAACAGATAAATTGGCGGCGCATAAGTACACCGCTCACATAAATTTCACATAGAAAATAGTCAGAAGGTTCCTAATTCCCTCAAGTCAAGGTTAACCACGACACTTACCTTGCTCCAAGGGCCACTCAATGCTCAATTACCCTTTTTCCTCTAGAATCCACCTCCAAACAACTCGTATCTATCCACAAACAACTCAATAATATCAAATATTGCTAAAGAAATCAATTACAATGCTTAAATTTAGATTCCCTAAACTTTCTCCCAAAAAGTCAAAAATCAACCCCGGGCCCGCTTGGTCAAAACCCAAGGTTCGGACCAAAATCCATTCACCCATTCACCCCAGAGACCGATTGTATAATTAGTTTCGGAATCCGACCCCAAATTAGGGCTAGGAATTTATTGGGTGACGATAGAAATGGAAGAAAATGAGTTAAAGAGTACAAACCTATGAATTGATGTTGAGTTTTCTCTTTAAAATCACACCTAGGCTAAGCTCTAATGGAAAGTTTATGAAAAATGGGTAAAATATCGTTTTTGAAATGTTTTAAGTTCTGGGAGACAGGCCTTCTCCGCGCTCGCGAAGGGCCTTCCGCATTCACGATGTGCAACAGCCCGAGTGGCTTTCGCATTCACAAGTCCTCCTTCGCGTTTGCGGAGGCTGTTCCCCTCTAGCCTTTGCGTTCGCGAGACAATGCTCGCGTTCGCGTAGAAGGATGACTGACCTCTCCCCCAGGTCCCTAAAGCTTCACGTTCACGAGAAGCTGGTCACGTTCGCGAAGGGTAAGGCCCCCATTGCTTCGTGTTCGCGACCCAGCTACCGCATTCGTGATTAAGAAAATCACCCTGGCCCAGTTTACTCTTCGCGTTCATGAGAGTACCTTCGCGAACACGAAGAAGAAGACACCAGATAACAGCTGAAGCACAAAAAACCAGATTTTCTAAGTTTCAAAACACTCGTAGCCTATCTGAAACTCGCCCGAGCCCTTGGGGCTCCAAACCAATTATGCACACAAGTCCAAAAACCTCATACGAACTCGCTCGCACGACCAAAATACTAAAATAATGCCTAGAACTATGAATGGGACACCAAATCAAATGAAATTTTCAAGAAAACTTTAAAACTTCTATTTTGACAACCGAATGTCCGAATCACGTCAAATCAACTCCGTTTCTCACCAAATTCGACAGACAAGTAATAAATATTATAGTGGACATGTACCAGGCTCCGAAATCAAAATACGGACCCGGTATCAATAAGACCAAACATCAGTCAATTCTTAAAATCATCAAACTTTCAAACTTTTAATTTTTTATCAAAAATCCATATCTCGAGCTAGGGACCTCGGAATTCGATTCCGGGCATAAACCCAGGTCCCAAATTACGATACGGACCTACCGAGACCGTCAAAATATGAATCTGGGTCCGTTTGCTAAAAAGGTTGACCGAAGTCAACTCAAATAATGTTTTTAGGCAAAAATTCTTATGTTTCTCAGTGTTTAACATGAAAGCTTTCCTGGAAGATGCCCGGACTGTGTACGCAAATCGAGGAGGGTAAAATGAGATTTTTAAGGCTTCAAAGTGCAGAATCAGGTTCTAAAAATAAGATGACCTATCGGGTCATCGCATTCTCGACCTCTAAAATAACCGTTCGTCCTCGAACGGACATAGAAAAGTACCGGGGCTGGTGAAAAGGTGGGGATAGCTTCTCCACATGTCCGACTCGGACTCCCAAGTAGCTGCCTCAATGGGCTGACCTCTCCACTACACTCAAACTGAAGGATAACTCTTTGATCTCAACTGAAACCTGTCGGGGTAGAATAGCCACTGGCTCCTCCTCGTAAGTTAAATCCTTGTCCAACTGGACAGAGATGAAATCTAACATGTGGGACGGATTGCCATGATAATTCCGGAGCATGGACACATGGAACACTGGATGAACTGCTGATAAGCCCGGTGGCAACACAAGCATGTAAGCCACCTCTCCTACTCTCTCAATAATCTCGAAAGGTCCGATATACCGAAGGCTCAACTTGCCCTTCTTCCCGAACCTCATCACACCCTTCATGGGTGATACCCTGAGCAACACTCTCTCTCCGACCATGAATGCAATATCACGAACTCTACGGTCGGCATAACTCTTCTACCTGGACTGTGTTGTGCGAAGTCCATCCTGAATAATCTTGACCCTATCCAAGGCATCCTGTACCAAATCTGTACCCAAAACCCGAGCCTCCCCCGGCTCGAACCATCCAACCGGTGATCGACACCGTCTACCATATAATGCCTCATAGGGAGCCATCTGGATGCTCGACTGGTAGCTGTTGTTGTAGGCGAACTCTGCAAGGGGCAAAACCTGATCCCACGATCCTCCGAAGTCCATAACATATGTGCGAAGCATATCCTCTAAGATCTGAATTGTGCGCTCGGACTGTCCGTCCGTTTGAGGATGAAACGTTGTGCTCAACTCAACCCACGTGCCCAACTTATATTGTACTTCTCTCCAAAAGTGCGAGGTGAACTGCGTACATAGATCAGAAATGATAGACACGCGCACACCGTGAAGACGGACGATCTCGTGGATGTAAATTTCTGCCAACCGCTCCGAAGAATAGGTAACTGCCACCGGAATGAAATGAGCTGACTTAGTCAGTCTGTCCACAATGACCCAAACAGCATCGAACTTCCTCTAAGTCCGTGGGAGTCCAACAACGAAGTCCATAGTGATACGCTCCCACTTCCACTCAGGAATCTCTATCTACTGAAGCAAACCACCGGGTCTTTGATGCTCATACTTTATTGTTAACAATTTAGACACCGAGCTACATAGGCAACTATATCCTTCTTCATCCTCCTCCACCAATAATGTTGCCGCAAGTCCTGATACATTATCCGGGAACTGTGGGCCTCCTCAAGAATCAACTCACGAAGTCCATCCACATTAGGCACACAAACACGACCCTGCATCATCAAAACTCCGTCATCTCCAACAGTAACTTGCTTGGCACCACCGTGTCGCACTGTGTCCCTAAGGACCAATAAATGAGGGTCGTCATACTTCCGATCTCTGATGCGCTCAACAAAGAAGATCGAGCGACTGTACAAGCTAGAACATGGTTGGGCTCTGAAATATCCAACCTCACAAACTGGTTGGCTAAAGTCTGAACATCTGATGCAAGCGGCCTCTCACTGACTGGAATGAACGCAAGGCTGATTATACTCGCTACCTTTCTACTCAAGGCGTCAGCCACCATATTGGCCTTCCCGGGGTGGTAAATAATAGTGATATCATAGTCTTTCAATAGCTCCAACCACCCCCTCTTCCTCAAATTGATATCTTTTTGCTTGAACAAATACTGAAGGCTCTGATGATCTGTGCAGACCTTACACGACACGCATTAAAGATAGTGCCTCTAAAAAAATGATTGAATCCTGCCAAAACTCACACTTTGAAAATTTAGCATATAACTGACTGGCTCTCAGAGTCTGAAGTACAATCCGGAGATGTTGCTCATGCTCCTCTCGACTACGAGAGTAGATCAAGATATCATCAATAAACACGATCATAAAGGAGTCCAAGTAGGGCTTGAACACTCGGTTCATCAAATCCATAAATGTTGCTGGGGCATTTGTCAACCCAAAGGACATCACTAGAAACTCATAATGCCTGTACCGAGTCCGAAACCACTCGTATCTATCCACAAACAACTCAATAATATCAAATATTGCTAAAGAAATTAATTACAATGCTTAAATTTAGATTCCCCAAACTTTCTCCCAAAAAGTCAAAAATCGACCCCGGGCCCGCTTGGTCAAAACCCAAGGTTCGGACCAAAATCCATTCACCCATTCACCCCAGAGACCGATTGTATAATTAGTTTCGGAATCCGACCCCAAATTAGGGCTAGGAATTTAATGGGTGATGATAGAAATGGAAGAAAATGAGTTAAAGAGTACAAACCTATGAATTGATGTTGAGTTTTCTCTTCAAAATCGCGCCTAGGCCGAGCTCTAATAGAGAGTTTATGAAAAATGGGTAAAATCCAATTTTTGAAATGTTTTAAGGTCTGGGCGTCAGGCCTTCGTCGCGTTCGTGAAGGGCCTTCCGCATTCGCGATGTGCAACAGCCTGAGTGACTTTCGCGTTCGCGAGTCCTCCTTCGCGTTCGTGAAGGTTGTTCCCCTCTGGCCTTCGCGTTCGCGAGCCAATGCTCGCGTTCGCATAGAAGGATGACTGACCCCTCCCCCAGGTCCCTAAAGCTTCGCGTTCGCGACCCAGCTACCGCGTTCGTGATTAAGAAAATCACCCTGCCCCAGTTTACTCTTCGCGTTCGCGAGAGTACCTTCGCGAACGCGAAGAAGAAGACATCAGATAACCACTGAAGCACAAAAAACCAGATTTTCTAAGTTTCAAAACACCCGTAGCCTATCTGAAACTCGCCTGAGCCCTCGGAGCTCCAAACCAATTATGCACACAAGTCCAAAAACCTCATACGAACTCGCTCGTTCGACCAAAATACCAAAATAACGCCTAGAACTACGAATGGGACACCAAATCAAATGAAAATTTTAAAACTTCTATTTTCACAACCGAACGTCTGAATTACGTCAAATCAACTCCGTTTCTCACCAACTTCGACAGACAAGTCATAAATATTATAGTGGACCTGTACCGGGCTCCGGAACCAAAATACAGACCCGGTATCAACAAGACCAAACATCAGTCAATTCTTAAAATCATCAAACTTTCAAACTTTTACTTTTTCATCAAAATTCCATATCTCGAGTTAGGGACCTCGGAATTCAATTCCGGCCATACACCCAGGTCCCAAATTACGATACGGACCTACCGGGACCGTCAAAATACGGATCCGGGTCCGTTTGCTAAAAATATTGACCGAAGTCAACTCAAATGAAGTTTTTAGGCAAAAATTCTTATTTTTTTAGTTTTTAACATAAAAGCTTTCCGGGAAGACGTCCGGACTGCGCACGCAAATCGAGGAGGGTAAAAATGAGATTTTTAAGGTTTCAAAGCGCAGAATCAGGTTCTAAAACATTAGATGACCTATCGGGTCATCACAAACGCGTAGACCAAGTACCTCAGTGCTTCGCGAACGTGGGACCTCCATCGCGAATGCGAACCACAAAATCTCGCCTGCCTCCAGTTCCTTTTCGCGAACGCGAGACTCCCCTCGCGAACGCGAAAAAGGAAACCAGAACTGATAAACACCAGAAATTTGCAATCTCTCCTAAGTCCAAAATGATCCGTTAACCACCCGAAATCAACCCGAGGCCCCCGGGACCTCAACCAAACATACCACAAGTCCTAAAACACCATACGAACTTAGTCGAGCCTTCAAATCACATCAAACAATGCTAAAAATACGAATCACTCTCCAATTCAAACTTAATGAACTTGAAACTTCAAATTTCTACAACCGATGTTGAAACCTATCAAACTACGTCCGGTTGATCTCAAATTTTTCACACAAGTCATATTCCGCATTACGAACCTACTCCAACTTCTGGAATCGGAATTCGACTCCGATATCAAAAAGTTCACTTCCGGTCAGAATCTCCAAAAATTCGACTTTCGTCATTTCAAGCCTAAATCAGCTACAGACCTCCAAAACACAATCTAGACTCGCCTTTAAGTCCAAAATCACCCAACGGAGCTAACGGAACCGACAGAACTCCATTCCGGAGCCATCTTCATATAATTCCGACTACGGTCAAAATCTTAAGGCTTAAACTTCCGTTTAGGGACTAAGTGTCCCAAAACACTCCGAAACCTAAAACAAAACCTCCCGACAAGTCACATAAGCAGAAAAAGATACGGGAGAAGCAGTTAATAGGGGATCTGGGCTATTACACTCAAAATGACCGGTCGGGTCGTTACACATTAGCCCACTTTTTAGTGTTTTTTTGTTTTAGGCATATTCAATTCTCTAGAGACTTTATCTTTTTTCCAATTTAAGGTGCACATTTGCTTTTCAAAATTTTGAAGTGAAGTTTTACAACATATTATATTAAGTTGAGTTTTTGTTAAACTTTTAATGGAGGGAATAGTGTCATGTGAAAGGTAGCCAAATCATTTTCTAATTCAGAGTTCTTAACGTTGTCCTACAAAATATATATGGTCTACGTGGAACTTTGAGTGACAATTTCAAACATAGATATATTAGTATTAATTCAACCAAGAGTGTAATTTTTTTAATGAGTTCGAAGTCCTAAAGACTCTAAACAACTGAAACACTTTTACAAAAGATAAAAATTCAATATTTTAGCAATATTTTTGTACACTAACACTTCTCATCGCTGTTGTCCAAATATAAATAGGATTACAGGCATATATGGTTCAAAAAGAACGCCTATGTTCGAAAAGTGATTACAAATAGGATTACATATGGCCTAACGTGTAAGGCTCAAGAAGTGTGTCTTAAAAGTAATATGTATACATAGCTAGCGTGTAGTATTCCAGTTATAATCCTTCGAATTATTATGTTTAATATTATAAGGATGTTTTTGTCAACCAACATTGCATTCGTACTTTAATAATAAAATAATAAATAGTAATAGTATAAAAAAGTATAATTTACTACTATAATATATAATGATTATATGAACAAGTATAATTTACCACTATAACGTTTTTAGTTACATTCTTTATGCCTGTGCATTAGTTTATTTGTTTTGATTCAGTTAAAAAGATATTTGGTAGTGCAACAATATATATAACAAGGAATTCCGAAACCAAATAAGGAAACAATTAGAGAATTTACTATTTGAAAAAATAGTGATCAACTCGAGGTTCATAATAGTAGAAATGGCATCAGACAGTCGCTTTTGACACTCCTATGTAGAACACACCAAGTTCTTAAAAGTTATTTAAAATTAAGCCACTTTTGGCAAACTTCTGCTACTATTGCTTCTTCAATTCAGACCTTCGGCTCTGAAGTTTTTAAACGACTATAATCTAACTTCAGACACAAAGGTTTACAGTTTGCACTACCAAAACCAAAACTTCATACTCTCGGGTCTAAAATTAGGCGCTGCCACAGCCTAAATTCAGACCGAATTGCATCTTAAGTGCATACTTTACACTGTATATTCCTTTAAAGAACCTTGACACTCTATACTTCAATTATAAAATAACATGTAGTACACATTAAATAATTACCTCACATATCCATTTAGTCAAACGACAATAACTACCTAATAAATGTGTCCCCTAAATTAAAGCTATATATACAAAGCAAATCACTCAATATATATACAAAGCAAATCACTCAAAATCTTACTCCATCCGTTTTAAACTTGAACCAAAATTAAAGAATAAAAAAGGATTATCCATTAAACACTATTTTTTACTATGCAAACCTTTGTCGCAATAAAAGTTTATTTTCTTCTATACAATAAAAATAATACATTAAACTAATCATTCTATACTATTAAAGTATGTTCATATTCCAAGTAAAATACTATATACACAATAAATATAAATAAAAGTATATTATATTCCAAATTAGAATATTGTGGTATGTTTAATTTGAATATTGTATTCCAAATTAGAATATTGTGGTATGTTTGGTTTTGAATATTATATTCTTTGTTAGAATATTATGGTATGTTGGTTTGAATACTATATTCTTCATTAATCAATTGTAATTTGGTATGTTTGGTTTGGATAATGTATCGCACATTAAAATATTGTGGTATGTTTGGTTTGAATACTATATTCTATTAGAAAATTATGGTATGTTTGGTTTGAATATTGTATTTCAAATTAGAATATTGTGGTATTTTTTATTTGAATATTGTATTTTTTATTATAATATTGTGGTGTATTGGTTTGAATAGTATATTCTAATATTTTTTTAGTTTAGATATTATATCCCAAATTAAAATATTATTACCTTATTTTAATTTTTCTTTTGATTACATAAATATAAGAGAAAACAAAAAAGATGAAACGCTTCAACTAACAAATAAATGGTAAAGATGTACTATCTTGTACAAAATAAATACTCCATTTTCATATTCTTCCTCCTTCTGCGGCCACATGTCATAGGAAAGAATAGAGAGGATTATTTATTTGGAACAAGAGAAGTTATTAGGGTTCAGATTTTTCGGTGAAAATGTATAATCCTAATTCCATGAGAAGATAGAGTGTTTTAGAGGATTTATCAAGTTGGAGTGAAAGATAATCTAGTCCCTTAAAAGATGAAAATTGTTTAATGGCATATAATGATATTAAAGATTTTTTTTTAAAAAAGTATTATAAAGTAGGTATAGAATGTAAAATAAATATTTTAAATATATATGGAGTTAACTAGTGTTTTCAATGGGGATACCTCGTAGATTTGACCGGAACGACATACAATGTAACGTTTATGTTGGAGAATTCATAAAAGTTCGAATAATAATATCTTCTGTTGGCGTTTAGAGACTAGAGTTTAGTTATTTCTTGCGAGTTCAACTTACACACCGACAATGTCAACCGTCAAGAATATTTTTTATGGAAAAATACATAAGTTCCCATTTAAATTTGCCCCGAAAACTCGATTGAACGTTACAACTTAACGGACGTTTATTTATCCCCTAATTCATTTTTGAAGTGAAATAAATTTCACCCTGAAGGCTGATATGAAAGAAAAGAAAAGGAAAATAAAATAAAAGCGCATAAAAATTCTTTTTAAAAAAAAATGAGGCTACCGGTAAATGTGTAATAAAAAATAAAATTGAGCCCCTTTCATTTTTTTTACCCACCACATGCCTTCTTTCTCCTTCTTCTAACCCCCCCCCCTCCTCCATTCACCCTATGCTCCTCATCTTCTTTCTTTTTTGTTCTAACTTACTCATCTTCTTTCTTTTTTTTTTTCTTTTTTTTGCCATCCGCCTCTTCTTTCTTCTTCTTTTTTCCATTAAGTTCCCGCATAATAAGAACATGATAACGAATTTTTATTTGTTCTGAAAATTAAGAAATTAATTTAGCATCTTTTCGTATTTTTTTCTATTGCAAAGAATTGAAACGGAAAAAAAATCATACCGGATGTTGAAGATTGAAATGAAAAATTAAAAATAATTAATATGAAAAGATAACGAAACAGAAGAGGAGAGAGTAAACCAAGATCTAAGGGATTATTTGAAGCGTCTATGCGGATGAGAATTTAATTTAATAATTAATTAGAGATTAATTAGTATATTAAATAAAGAGTAAGGAAAAAAATATGAATAAATAAAAAGAAACGAAAAGGTTAAAAAATCAAAATTTTGGTAATTTCTGATTTGGCGCAAATATGGCTCTAACGTAACGCTAATGTGGCAATAATGTGGCGAGTGTGTAAAACATCTCACATTGTGAGATTAGTATTATAATCTTAGGGTGGCATTTATTTCACTTCAAATAAGAATAGGGAGATGAATAAATCCCCGTAAAATTGCAGTGTGCAATCGAGTTTTTGGGACAAATTTAAGGAGAACTTATGTATTTTTTCTTTTTTTTAACGGTCAGGTCATTCAAAATATATCATCAGCTAACCCAACAGCATATATAAGAAACTCTTTCATTTTATAAGAGGTTTTGTTTAAACCAGGTCTTTTCACACATCTTCAATTTTTAAAAAAATCATGAACATATGCTATCAATCGATCAAGATGCTTTTTTCATGTCTACTAAGATGCTTTTACATTCTGATATAATCTTAACGGAAAATGGTCATATATATCCCTCTATAATCAAATATTGTTTAAAGTTACACTCCGTTATACTAATCGATCCAAATTACCCCTACCGTCTTACTATTGAATATATTTGCCCATTTGACGGAAGGGATATGTGGCAGCCTTCTACACGTTTTTAATACCCAATCAATTACCCATACTGGATACCCGATATCCATAACCCTAAACCCGACCCATCCCAAGACCATTTTTATCTCCTTCACAAGAAAAGCTCCTTCCTCCATGTTAGGGTCGGAAAACCGGGGAGTGTGAAATTTAGACAAACAACGTTATAATGTCAATAACAAAGACAATGCAAGTTGATAATAACGATAATTAAAGCATATAAAGAAGACACCAATTTAATGTGGTTCGATCAGTGTGACCTACGTCCACAAATGGAGAGGAGCAATTTCACTATACCAGCAATAGTACAAAAGAGAGTACAAAATTAGAGTAAATACTCTAATTAATCCCAAATATAAAGAAGACATCAATTTAACGTGGTTCGGTCAGTGTGACCTACGTCCACAAGCGGATAGGAGCAATTTTACTATACCAGCAAGAGTACAAAATTAGAGTAAATACTCTAATTAATCCCAAATACCCTAAGAGAATAACCTCACAAGATCACTCCAAAGAAAGGGTTCACAAGTATTTCCCAACACTCAACTCTCTTACAAAATACTCTTAATAAATAAAGGGGGAGAAAGAAAGACAAGAGTGAAAAGCTCTTGAATTGGTGTGTTTAAAATGAACTAATGGCCTTTCCTTTTATAGGCAAAAAAGCCTTGGCCTCTTAGTTGTAAAAGAAAAGATACAACTTGTGCAAATAATATCCACCACACAATGCAATATTTTTGGGTCCCAAAGAATATTGTCAACAAAGTCTACTTTGCAAATAGGCTTATGCTTATGTGAGATGGACTCCACTAGCCAAATTATTGGCCATAATTATAAATCTTCACCTTGGCCTAATTTTGGCTGATATAGTAAATTTGCTTCACCTTAAACGCAAAAGCCCCAATGGGCATATGTCAAAATTGAATTCCATAAAAATCAGACAAGTTGTCTGATACCGAAACTGTAGTAGGGCATATAACAGTGGATCCCAATAAAGTATACAACGAACCAGATCTGTGTGTTTTCATGATCACAAGAGCACCTTAAAAAAAATTTAGAACTCCACCTTCACGAGTGAATTTGCACCCAAGGGATTCTAAAGTGCCCAAAGAGATGAGATTTGTCTTCAACTCAGGAAAATATTTAACATCGGTGAGAGTTCTCTATAATGACTCGGCCGGTCGTTTTGAGAGTTGTAGCCCTGTTCCCTTATTTACTGCTTATTTTATACTTTATAGCTATTATGTGACTTGCCGGAGTAGTCGGTTCGGGTCCGGAGGGATTTCAGAATGAAATGAGACACTTAGTCTCCTGGTTGAAAGCTTAAGTTGAAATGGTTAACTGGATGTTGACCTATGAGTAAATGACTCCGGAATGTAGTTTTGATGATTCTGTTAGCTCCGTTGGGTGATTTTGGACTTAGGAGCATGTTCGAATTTAGATTTGGAGGTCCGTAGTGGAATTAGGCTTGAAATAGCAAAAGTTAAATTTTTGGAAAGTCTAACCGGGAGTGGACTTTTTGATATCAGGGTCGAATTCTGATTCCTAAAGTTGGAGTAGGTCCGTTATGTCATTTGTGACTTGTGTGCAAAATTTGGGGTCAATCGAACGTGATTTGATAGGTTTCGACATCGTTTGTAGAAGTTGGAATTCCTTAGCTTCAATAGGCTTGAATTAGGGTGTGATTCATATTTCTAATGTTGTTTGAGGTGATTGGAGGGCTCGACTAAGTTTGTGTGAGGTTTTAGGATTTGTTGGTATGTTTGGTTGAGGTCCCTAGGACCTCGGGTTGATTTCGGATAGTTAACGGATCAAAAATGGAACTTGGTGCATAGCTGAAGCAGGGATTCTGTTGGTGTAATCGCACCTGCGGAGCTTTGATCGCAAGTGCAAGCTGAGGATGCGCAGATGCGGCCAAAGTTGAGGAGGACTGTGGTCGCAGGTGCGAGGATTTTTCCGCACCTGCGTGGCCGCATGTGCTGCGTGAAGGGCACAAAAGCGGATGGTGTCCAGGTGCGATGAGGATTTCCGCATCTGCGATTGTGCAGATGCGAGGGTTAGGACCGCAGAAGCGGAAGCCCAGCTCCAGTGGTTCAACGCAAAAGCGGGTGGATTTTCATTTCTACGACACCGCAGATGCTGTTAAGTATCTGCAAAAGCGGAAAGCCTAGGCAGATTATTAAAATAAGGGTTCGCGATTTTGGCTTCATTTCAAACATTTCAAGCACGGATTTGGGCGATTCTTGAGAGGATTTTCGAGGGGTTCTTGAGGTAAGTCCCTTGTACTCAATTTTGATCAATAATCTTGCTTCCTCATTGATTTTCCCACCTAGTTGGTGTGTATTTAAGGTGTAAATCGGGAGTTTGAGGCTAAGGATTTGGAGAGTTTGATTTGAGAATTTGGGTGACGATGTGGTGTCGGATTTTAATAAATTTGGCGTGGTTGGAATGGGCTTTCGGGTTTTGTGGTTTTTATCGAATTTCGGGACGTGGGCCCTGGGGCCGACTTTTGAGTCGAGTTTTGACTTTTGATTAATGACTTAGCATTTTCTTATGGAGTTGATTCCTTTAGCTCATATTGATTATATCGAGTTATTTATGGCTAGATTCGAGGCATTTGGAGGCCGTTTCGCAGGGCAAGGGCGTGTTGGAGTAGAGATTTTCTTGGATTGAGGTAAGCAACACTTCTAAACTTGGCTCTGAGTGTTCAATACCCCGAATTATGTGTTATATGATTGGTGTTGAGGTGACACACATGCCAAGTGACGTGTGTGTGGGCGTGCACCGTAAGAACTGTGACCTAGTCGATTCCATGGAACTGTATAGTGGATTTATCTTGTTGATATCGGTGTTTCCATCATGTGATAAGTAATTGAGTTGTCAATCATGCTAGAAATCATGTTTATGCTATTGTTGGCACTGTTGAGACCTATAGTGGTCGTTTCCTTGCTGTTGACTTATTGATTACATTGACATTTCATACTCGGCCATAATTATTCATTGCATATCATTTCTCAGTCTCTGTTGCTATTTATTACTATGTCATGTTATTATTTTTGGCTAGTTTCACGACATTATGATCCCGAGACAGAGAGACTGGAGAGAGTGATGACTGAGTGAGGCTGAGGGCCTGATTGAGAGTGACAGTTATGGGATCGGGCTGCACGCCGCAACATGTTTATTGATTTATGCCTGGATCTGGCTTATTATAGCGCTTGGGCTGAAGGAGCCCCTCCGGAGTCTGTACACACCCCCACTGATCGCAATTGATTATTTTGGGGATGGATCTTCCCTGAACATGGATCTTGACCGAATTATTTATATTCGGGGATGGATCTTCCCCTGGGCTGGATTGGCCTTATACAGTACTGAGTGACTGAATGTTAGTAGAGGGGTATGTGTGTGTGTGTGTGTGTGTATATATATATATATATATATATATATATATATATATATATATATATATATATATATATATATATATATATAGGCTGGATTGGCCATATATAGTACTGAGCGATTGAGTATTCTGAGAGTGTGAGTACACAAAACTTTCAGTGTGGTGCATTGCATACATCATGTGCATTGGCATATAGATGTAGAGAGGTCATACTCCTCATATCACTCAGAATTTGATCTATTTTACTTGAATTGAGTTTAACTGTTGAACTTGGAAGCATGCCTATATTCCTATACTGTTATTTCTATGTTGAACTGTACCTGCTGAGTTCGTCACTACCTTTCAGTCCAAAGTTTAGATTTATTACTTATTGAGTTGGTTGTACTCAAGCTACACCCTGTACCTTGTGTGTGGATCCAGGCGCTTCCGGTCACGGCGGTTGCTGAGTTGTGGAGTACGGATTCTCGAAGACTATCGAGGTAGTTGCTTGGCGTTTCGCAGACCTTGTCTCTCCTTCCCTATATTTCCACTTATTGTATTTAGTTTCAGACTATTATAGACAGTATTTTCCAGACTTGTGATGTATAGATGCTCATATACTTTGTGACACCCCGATAGTTGGGAACTTCCGCATTGTGTTTTGGGTTTCTATCCCGTTTATGAGAACTTTTATTGTTTAAATTGTTTTAATTCGTTTTCTGTTAAAAGTGTTGGAAATATTTTTAAATATCGGCTTGCCTAGTACCATGATAGGCTTCATCATGACAGGTTAGGATTTTGGATCGTGACAAGTTTGTATTAGAGCCTAGGTTACATAGGTCTCACGAGTCATGAGCAGGTTTAGTAGTCTTGCGGATCGGTACGGAGACATCTGTATTTATCTTCGAGAGGTTGTCGAACCCTTAGGAAACTTCATATTCTTGTATTCTTGTCGTGCGGATTTGTTGGCTACGGTAACTAAACTTTTGTATTCTATTCTCTCATAAATTGTGAGGATACGTGCTACCGGACAGGATGGACAGCCACCAGTACCACCGGCTAGGGCCATGAGAGGCCGAGGTCGCGGTAGGGGTAGAGGTACAGCCCGTACAGCAGCTAGAGCAGCACCTGCAGATCCACCAGTTGCTCCAGCTCAGGAGCAGGTCCCAGTTGTGGTTGATAAACATGGGCCAGCTCAGGCACCAGCTGTGCCCATTGTGATTCCAGGCCTTCAGGAGGCGTTGGCCCAAATATTGACTGTTTGCACTGGCCATGCTCAGGTGGTTTTGGCTCAGGCCGGGGGAGGTACTCATACCCCTGCCACCCGTACTCCAGAGCAGGTGATGAAGGGACTTCAGACACCGGAGGTACTACCATCCCAGACGGTTGCAGCTGCTCAGGACCAGGTGGTCCCCGTTATGACTGATGATGAGCAGGGGAGACCAGAGGATGTCCAGGGGTTTCTTGGATAAATGCCAGGGGATTCTTCGCACTGCGGGTATTCTGGAGACCGATGGGGTCTCGTTCACTACTTTTTAGTTTTCTGGGGCTGCCTTCAGATGGTAGGAGGCTTACGAGAGGTGTAGGCCGGTCGATGCAGCACCACTTACATGGTAGGAGTTCTCCGTTCTCTTCTTGGAGAAGTTCGTGCCACAGTCTCGCAGGGAGGAGCTGCGCAGACAGTTTGAGCAGTTACGTCAGGAGGGCATGTCTGTGACGCAGTACGAGATGAGGTTTTCTGAGTTGGTTCGTCACGTAGTTTGGTTGGTTCCCACTGATAGGGAGAGGATTAGGAGGTTCATTGATGGCCTCATGTATCAGCTACGGTTGCTTATGACTAGGGAGAGGATATCTAGTTCTACCTTCGATGAGGTTGTCGATGTTGCTCGGCAAATAGAGATGGTTCGCAGTCAGGAGCGCGGAGAGAGAGAGACGAAGAGGCCTCGTAGCTTGGGTGGTTTCAGCGGTGTCCCTTCTGGGGGTCAGTTCTACCACGGCAGAGGACGTCCTTATAATCCCGCCCAGACGGCTCGTCCGGTTCACCGTGATGCATCATCCAGCCATGGTTCATACAGTACTCATCAGGGTCAGTCATATCTCAGTGCCCTTCCAGCTCAAAGTTCATCCCATGCTCCTTCAGTTCAGGGTCCGTCTGCACCGAGTGCTTCTAGCGGGTATTTTGGTTCTCGGGGCCCACATCAATACTCGCTGCCATATTCAAAGAGGGGTTTTTTTTAGTAAGGAGATTTGGGTCACATAAAGATATTTGGCCCCGCCTTTCGGGAGGTCCAGCTCACCAGTGGGGTCAGAATACGACTTCAGCACCAGTTACTTCACCACCCGCCCAGCCAGCTCGGGGTAGGGCTTAGTCAGTTAGGGGTCACCCAAGAGAGGTAGGCCGATCAGGTGGCGGTCAGGCCCGATTCTATGCTATTCCTGCCAGACTAGATGTTGTTGCTTAAGATGCAGTGATTACAGGTATAGTCTCAGTATGCCACAGGGATGCCTTTGTATTATTTGATCATGGTTCCACTTATTCGTATGTATCATCGTATTTTGCTCATTATCTGGATATGCCCCGTGAGTCCTTAGTTTCGTCTGTTCATATATATACGCCGGTGGGCGACACCATTGTTGTGGACCGTGTATATCGGTCGTGTATAGTAACTATTGGGGTATTGGAGACTAGAGTTGATCTCCTGCTACTTAGTATGGTTGACTTCGATGTGATCTTGGGTATGGATTGGTTGTCTCCATGTCATGCAAAAACCGTGACGCTAGCGATGCCGGGGTCGCCAAGGATCGAGTGGAGAGGTTCTCTAGACTATGTTCCCAGCAGAGTGATTTCATACTTGAAGGCCCAGCGGATGGTTAGGAAGGGTTGTTTATCTTATTTGGCCGTTGTGAGGGATGTAAGTAGCATGTTGATACTCCTTCTATTGATTATGTTCCGGTGGTGCTAGATTTTCCGGATGTGTTTCCTGCAAACGTGCCAGGCATACTGCCCAACAGGGATATTGACTTTGGTATTGACTTGGTGCCGGGCACTCAGCCCATTTCTATTCCACCGTATCTTATGGCACCAACTGAGTTGAAGGAATTGAAGGAGCAACTTCAGGAACTCCTTGATAAGGAGTTTATTAGGTCCAGTGTGTCGCCTTGGGGCGCACCGGTTCTGTTTGTGAAGAAGAAGGATGGTACTATGCGGATGTAAATTGATTACAGATAGTTGAACAAAGTTACAATCAATAACAAGTATCCTTTGCCGCGCATTGATGGTCTATTTGACCAGCTTTAGGGAGCGAGGGTGTTCTCTAAGATTGACTTGAGGTCTGGGTATCACCAGTTGAAGATTCGGGACTCGAATATTCTAAAGACGGCATTCAGGACCCGTTATGGTCATTATGAGTTCCTTGTGTTGTCTTTTGGGCTGACCAATGCCCCAGCAACATTCATGCATCTGATGAATAGTGTATTTCAACCTTATCTTGACTTGTTTGTCATAGTGTTCATTGATGACATCCTGGTGTACTCTCGTAGCCAGGAGGAGCATGCTTAGCATTTGAGAATTGTGTTGCAGCGGTTGAGGGAGGAGAAACTTTATGCAAAGTTCTCCAAATATGAGTTTTGGCTTAGTTCAATGGCGTTCTTAGGGCACGTGGTGTCCAGTGAGGGGATTCAAGTGGATCCGAAGAAGATAGAGGCGGTTCATAGTTGGCCCAGATCGTCCTCAGCTACGGAGATTCGAAGCTTTCTCGGCTTGGCCGGTTATTATCGTCATTTCGTGGAAAGTTTCTCGTCTATTGCATCGCCATTGACCAAATTAACCCAGAAGGGTGCTATTTTCAGGTGGTCAGATGAGTGTCAGGAGAGCTTTTAGAATCTCAAGACTGCCTTGACCACATCTCCAGTTCTAGTTTTACCTTCATCTTCAGACTCTTATACAGTGTATTGTGATGTTTCTCGGATAGGTATTGGGTGTGTCTTGATGCAAGGAGGTAGAGTAATTGCTTGTGCTTCACGTCAGTCGAAGATTCACCAGAATAACTACCATGTTCATGATTTGGAGTTAGCTGCCAGCATTCATGCATTGAAGATTTGGAGGCATTATCTCTATGGTGTATCTTGTCAGGTGTTTATAAATCATCGGAGTCTCCATCATTTGTTAAAACAGAAGGATCTAAATTTGAGGCAGCGGAGATGGTTGGAGCTGCTAAAAGACTATGATATCACTATTCTATATCATCCCGGGAAGGCCAAAGTGGTGGCCGATGCCTTGAGTATAAAGGCAGTGGGTATGTGTAGCCTCGCGTTCATTCCTGTTTGTGAGAGACCTCTTGCAGTTGATGTTCAGGCTTTGGCCAACTATTTTGTGAGATTAGATGTAACCCAACCGGGTTCTAGCTTGTGTGGTTTCTCGATCTTCCTTATATGATCGCATCAGAGAGCGTCAGTATGATGATCCCCATTTACTTGTCCTTAAGGACACGGTTCAGCATGGTGATGCAAGAGATGTTACTATTGGGGATTATGGGGTATTGAGGATGCAAGGTCGGATTTGTGTGCCTAATGTGGATGGGCTACGTGAGTTGATTCTTGAGGAAGCCCACAGTTCGCGTTATTCCATTCATCCGGGTGTCGCGAAGATATATCAGGACTTGAGGTAGCATTATTGGTGGAGGAGAATGAAGGAGGATATAGTGGGGTTTGTAGAACAGTGCCTTAACTGTCAGCAGGTGAAGTATGAACATCAGAGACCGGGAAGGTTCAAAAGTTGAGGTCAAAGGACATAGCTTCAGTGAAGGTGCAGTGGAGAGGTCAGCCAGTTGAGGAGGCTATTTGGGAGACCGAGCGGGAGATGCAAAGTAGATATCCACACCTATTTGAGACTCCAGGTACATTTCTAGACCCGTTCGAGAACGAATGTTTGTTTCAGAAGGGGAGGATGTAACGACCCGGCCGGTCGTTTGAGAGTTGTAGCCCCGTTCCCCCATTTACTGCTCATTTTATACTTTATAGCTGTTATGTGACTTGCCAGGGTAGTTGATTCGGGTCCGAAGGGATTTCAGAATGAAATGAGACACTTAGTCTCCTTGTTGAAAGCTTAAGTTGAAATGGTTGACTGGATGTTGACCTATGAGTAAACGACTCCGGAATGGAGTTTTGATGATAATGTTAGCTCTGTTGGGTGATTTTGTACTTAGGAGCATGTCCGAATTTTGATTTGGAGGTCCGTAGTGGGATTAGGCTTGAAATGGCGAAAGTTGAATTTTTGGAAAGTCTGACCGGGAGTGGCCTTTTTTATATCGGGGTCGGATTCTGATTCCGGAAGATGGAGTAGGTCTGTAATGTCATCTGTGACTTGTGTGCAAAATTTGGTGTCAATCGGACGTGATTTGATTGGTTTCGACATCGTTTGTAGAAGTTGGAATTCCTTAGCTTCAATAGGCTTGAATTGGGGTGTGATTCGTGTTTTTGATGTTGTTTGAGGTGATTGGAGGGCTCGACTAAGTTCGTGTGAAGTTTTAGGACTTGTTGGTATGTTTGGTTAAGGGATCGAAAATGGAACTTGGTGCATGGCTGAAGCAGGGATTCTGTTGGTGTAATCGCACATGCGGAGCTTTGATCGCAGGTGCGAGCTGAGGATGCGCAGATGCGGCCAAGGTTGGGGAGGATTGTGGTCGCAGGTGGGAGGAGTTTTCCGTATCTGTGTGGCCGCAGGATAGTGCGATAGGTTTTCGCACCTGCGATTACGCAGATGCGGGGGTTAGGACCACAGAAGCGGAGGCCCAGCTCCAGTGGTTCACCGCATAAGCGGGTGGATTGTCGCTTCTACAACGCCGTAGATGCGGTTAAGTGTCCAGAGAAATGGAAAGCCTGGGTAGATTATTAAAACAAGGGTTCACAATTTTTGCGTCATTTCAAGCATGGATTTGGGCGATTCTTGAGAGGATTTTTGAGGGGTTCTTGAGGTAAGTCCCTTGTGCTCATTTTTATCAATAACCTTGCTTCCTCATTGATTTTCCCACCTAGTTTGTGTGTATTTAAGGTGTAAATCGGGAGTTTGAGGCTAGGGATTTGGAGAGTTTGATTTGGAAATTTTGGTGACGATGTGGTGTCGAATTTTAATAAATTTGGCATAGTTGGACTCGTGGTTGAATGGGCTTCCGGGTTTCGTAACGTTTATCGAATTTCGGGACGTGAGCCCGGGGGCCGACTTTTGAGTCGATTTTGACTTTTGATTAATGACTTAGCATTTTCTTATGGAGTTGATTCCTTTAGCCCGTATAGATTATATCGAATGGTTTATGGCTAGATTCGAGGCATTCGGAGGCCGTTTCGCGAGGCAAGGGCGTGTTGGAGTAAAGATTTGCTCGGATTAAGGTAAGTAACACTTCTAAACTTGGCTCTAAGAGTTTGAAACCCCGAATTATGTGTTATATGATTAGTGTTTAGGTGACGCGCATGCCAACTGGCGGGTATTTATATTCGGGGATGTATCTTCCCTGGACATATATATATATACCTCGGGCAAGATCCATGTCCAGTATATATATATGGGATGGATCTTCCCTGGGCTTGATTGGCCATATACAGTACTGGCCGATTGTGTATTCTGAGAGTGTGAGTACACGAGACTTTCAGTATGGTGCATTGCATACAGGATGTGCATTGGCATGTAGATGTAGAGAGGTCATACTCCTCATATCATTCAGAATTTGATCTATTTTACTTGAATTAAGTTTAACTATTGAACTTGGAAGCATGCCTACATTCCTGTACTATTATTTCTATGTCGAACCGTACGTGCTGAGTTTGTCACTACCTTTCAGTCCAAAGGTTAGATTTGTTACTTAATGAGTTGGTTGTACTCACGCTACACCCTGCACCTTGTGTGCAGATCCAGACTTTTTCGGTCATGGCGGTTGCTGAGTTGTGGAGTTCGGATTCTCGGAGACTATCGAGGTAGCTGCTTGGTGTTTCGCAAACCTTGTCTCTCCTTCCCTATCTTTCCACTTAATGTATTTAGTTCCAGACTATTATAGATAGTATTTTTTAGACTTGTGATGTATAGATGCTCATGTGCTCTGTGACACCCTGATAGTTGGAAACTTCCGCGTTGTCTTTTGGGTTTCTATCCCGTTTATGAGAACTTTTATTGTTTAAACTACTTTAATTCATTTTCTGTTAAAAGTGTTAGAAATATTTTTAAATGTCGACTTGCCTAGTACCACGATAGGTACCATCACGACAGGTTAGGATTTTGGATCGTGACATTCTCACCACACCATCGTGCATTTTGATTCAAATTGTACCGTTGCCAATAACGTTACAAGTAACATTGTTACCCAGTTAGACAACTCCTCCTTCAACGGAATCATATGTAGAAAACAAGTCCCTGCTAGGACACATATGATATGAACAACCGAAATCTAAAATTCACTCATTATATGATCTGAAAGTAGTTTCAGTTGCTAAAAATATAGTTCCTTCAATCTCATCAGTTGCTACACTAATTTCGGCGGTGTCAGTATTTTTGTGCTTATTTTTTCTTTATTTATGCTTTTCTTTATTTTTCAGTTTATTGCATTCAAAGATAATGTGACATTTCTTATGACAATAGCGACACTCCAAATTATTGTATCTGGATATGGAGTCGGATTTACCCCTAACAAACAAGCCAACTTCCGCTTGAGTTCCACTAGCTTCCCTAGTAATATCACTATCTATCTGTTCTTTTGATTTTAAGATAGATTTAATATCCTTATAAGAGATATTATCATTTTCATAAAGTATAGTATCTCTTATATGCTTAAAAGATGGGGGTAGAGAACAAAGCAGCAACACGGCTTGATCCCCATCTTTAATTTCCGCATCTATATTACTCAAATCCATAAGAATGGAATTAAAGGTTTCAAAATAAGAGAGAATAGAGGTACCTTCACCCATACAAATTATATAAAGCTTCTGCTTCAGGTAAAGTCTATTTTCCACCGTCCTCTTCATATATAAGGTTTTCAATATTTCCAGCATGCCTTTGGCTGTGGTTTCTACAGAAACTTCACGTAAAACCTCATTTGAGAGATTTAAGATGATACCTGATTTTGCCTTTTTATCTATGACGGCAAATTCCTTGTCCGTCATTTTATCCGGATGCTTCTCCTTTCCTTGCAACGCCAAGCCTAAGCCATCCTGAATTAGGATAGCTTCCATCTTTAATTGCCACATTCTAAAGTTTGCACTTCGGTCAAATTTCTCAACATAGGTCTTTGTTAGAGTCATTTTAGCTATTGAAATTAACTCGGTTAGATATGGCTCTGATACCAATTTGTTAGGATCGGAAAATCGAGTAGTGCGAAATTTAGCCAAACAACGTTATAATAAAAATAACAAAGACAATGCAAGTTGATAATAACGGTAATTAAAGCATATAAAGAAGACTCCAATTTAACGTGTTTCGGTCAGTGTGACCTACAAGCGGAGAGGAGCAATTTCACTATACCAGCAAGAGTACAAAAGAGAGTACAAAATTAGAGTAAATACTCTAATTAATCCCAAATACCCTAAGAGAATAACCTCACAAGATCACTCCAAAGAAAGTGTTCACACAAGTGTTTATCAACACTCAACTCTCTTACAAAATACTCTTAATAAATAAAGGAGGAGAAAGAAAGACAAGAGTGAAAATCTTTTGAATTGGTGTATTTAAAATGAACTATGGCTTTTCCTTTTATAGGCAAAAAAGTCTTGTCCTCTTAGTTGTAAAAGAAAAGATACAACTTGTGCAACTGATATCCACAACACAATGCAATATTTTTGGGTCCAAAAAATATAGCCAACAAAGTCTACTTTGCAAATAGGCTTATGCTTATGCGAGATGAACTCCACTAACCAAAATATTGGTCATAATTACACTCCAAAATATGGAAGTGTTCAAAACTGGTGATCCTTAAATTTAGCACTAAATTCATCCAACGAGCAGCAGTTAATCTCTTTGATTTAAGCACATATAACACCACGATTCAATTCTCAAGAAATAATGTTTAAAAGAATTTCAATTTAGACAATTCAAGTTCAAGGAACTCCAAATTTGCAGTGATATTTGCAACCTCAATTCTCAACAGCAACCATAAATTAGAATCAAATTAATTCTCAAGTGCTAACTGCAAAGTACTATCAAATCCTTCAAATTCGAAATTTCAATTATAGAAGCACTAACAAAAAATTTCACGCTTAGTTGCTCGAATTTTTCAACAAGATGAAGATTTTTTTTTTTTAACCTCAAATCCGATTCACCAAGGAACCCCACAACTCTTTTACTTGAAAATCTTATTTAACCAAGCTAAATATCAGTGGTTAATCTGATATTTTAGCTCAACAACATAGACCCAGATACTTACTTCAGTAGAATAATTCAACACTAATAAATTTTATAACTACCCGACCGGTCGTTTTCAGTATTTGCATTTCGTTCAGTCGTTTGAACTCTTGAGTAGCTTCATATGACGTATTATGACTTGTGTCAATCGTTGATTTTGGTTTTCAGGTGATTCGGGATCGATTCGGAAGAAAGACTCTCATATTATAAGCTTTGAGCTGGAAGGGTTGACCAAGTTTTACTTTTGCATATTTGACCTCGGATCGGAGTTTTGATGTTCCGTTAGGTCCGCATGGTGATTTTGAACTCGGGCGTATGTTCTGATTTGCACTTGGATGTTTCTTGAAGGTTTTGGCGCTAAATGGCGAAAGTTGGCAATTTGGAGTTTTGGAATGTTCATAAGTTTGACCGAATATTGACTTTGATAATATCGGGTTCGGATTTTGATTTCGGGAGTAGGAATAGATTCGTTATGTCATTTGGGACTTGTATGCAAAATTTTAGGTCATTTCGAGTTAATTTGATATGGTTCGGCACGAGATTTGGAAGTTGAAAGTTCATTTAGTTCGATTTGAGGTGTGATTCGTCATTTTGACATTGTTATGTGTGATTTGAGGCCTCGAGTAAGTTTGCGTTATGTTATGAGACTTGTTGGTATGTTCGGACGGGGTCCCGAGGGACTCGGGTGAGTTTCGGACGGGTTTCGGACCATTTTGGGCCATGTTGTTATTGTTTGTTTCTATTATTACTTGTGGCTTCTGGTGTTCTTCGCGATCGCGAAGGTCCAGCCGCGATCGCGAAGTGTAATTTGATCTGCTGCGAATTTGTTCTTCGTGGACGCGATATATGGAACGTGTTCGCGAAAAGTAAGCTGACTGTGTTCAGCATTCGCGATGAGGTGTCGTGTTCGCATAGAGTTGTAGTCGAGGAGCTGGAGGAAATGTCTTCGCGTTCGCGAAGGGTATTGTTGGAGCAGTATTATAAAGTACTCTATTTCGAAGGTTTGGGATATTTTATCACATTTTGAACTATGGAGCTCGGATTTGGGCAATTTTGGAGGCGAATTTCACCACGTGGATTGGGGTAAGTGTTTTCTACTCGATTTTGATTATATTCTATGATTCCATCTTCGTTTTTGGCATTTGATTCATGATTTCAAAAGAGAAATTGGGGAATTTTTTCTAAACTTTTCTAAAGTGAATTTTTGAGTTTTGAACATCGATTCAGAGTTGGATTTGAGTGAAACTAGTATGGTTGGACTCGTAATTGAATGGGTTATCGGATTTTGTGAGTTTTGTCGGGTTCCGAGGTGCGGGCCCGAGTTTGATTTTTTAGTTAACTTTGAGTAAATATGTAAAGATTCAACCTCTATCGATTGGGTTTGTTTCCTATGGCATTATTTGATGATTTTGAGTTACTTTTGGTTAGTTTCGAGCCTTTTGGAGGATGATTTGGGCTGGATGGCGCTTCTAGTGTATCGATTTGGCTTGTTTGAGGTAAGTGTCTTGCCTAACTTTGTTGAGGAAATTTTTCCTACTAATTGCCATTATTTGCTACATGCGGGGGTGACACATATATGAGGTGACGAGCGTATATGCATGTGACAGGGTTAATCATACTTGGGGGTAAATTATACTATAAATTGCAACTTGTAGAATTACGTGACCTTGCTTCATGTCTTACTTGACTCCTAGATTACTAAGAATATGAAGTTAAATGTTAGAAACCAAGATTTAATTTATTATAACTTGATTAAAATTTGACGATATTTTGAGAAACATTGGTGTGTCTAATTCGGTCATCATTATGCTTAATCACTAATACATTGCTACGACCGTTATTCTTGAGGTATTAGATTCTATACTTGAGTTGTAGATTATTTTTTTGAGATTTGTTGAAATACTTGAACAATAAGGTTCTTGAGGGTTTATTGAACTATTGTTGGCTTGAAAGTTGTGATCGAGGTTCATTTGGAATATTCATTTAACAATAAAGTTATACTTCCTACCTTGCTTATCATTGATATACATATGCTTGGTGAGGAAGAGTGTAAAAGCACGAAGGGTGATGACGTGCCATTGCATAAATTTGATCATGTGAGGGAGAGTGTAAAGCACGAAGGGTGATGCCGTGCCATTTCATATATTTTATCATGTGAAGAAAAATGTAAAGCACAAAGGGTAATGACGTGCCATTTTATTTATATTATCATATTTTTATATTATCATGAGTTCATGGCACGAAGGGTATTTCTGTGCAGGCGAGGACGAGGGACATGCCTTAAGTTGTGATATCTTTTCCTTGTATGTACATTCATGCCTTTACCTGGAGTTATTACTGTTGCACCTAAGTTATCTACGTGACTTGTCATTGTTGTTATGTCTTTATACTTTATCTCGATTGTTATTGTGTTGTCCATGCCTTCTATATGTTTAACTACAAATATCATGCCTCTCTTCCTGCTGTTATATCCACATCCATGTCATTTCTATTTTGTTTTTAGTACAAGCCTTCTACCATGTTAGTTATGCATGCCTCTATTTGTTAGCTTATAAAGATCATGCTTTCCCTTCTTATTTGTTATATCTACATCTATGCCTTCTACCATGCTAATTAGGTGAAATTATACTCTTCTTTCCTAATTAATGTCATTACTCCTATGCCTCCTACCTAGTCCATTTCTGTCGTCCATATGTACTGCCTCGTTTATTATTGCTGCTTGTGTATTTCCTATTTTGTCTTTACTGTTATCGGCATTTCTTTCATCCGGTTGGTATTGTTATACGTATATTTGGTGAGGATGAGGTAAATACACGAAGGGTGTTGTCGTGCCATTTGATTTGATGTCTTGAGTATATTTCTCACACTATGGAAGTTATGGATTTATTACCGTGATTTGCTGGTTATCGCTCTAAGGAAAGGATTGGTGGTGATATTGAGGAAAATTAATCGTAGTTCTTCTAGAAATCATTTACTGCTTCGCATATTTGTTTCCTTGTACTCTATTCTGCTATGTTCTAGTATTGTCTTATTACTAGTCTTCTGCACATGTTATATCAGTGAGTATCTTTTAACTAAAAAGACTTGTCACTACTTCACCGAGGTTAGTCAAGATACTTACTGGGTACATGGGATCGGTTGTACTCATATTACAGTTCTGCACCTTGCATGCAGATTTTGGAGCGGAGCTGCGGTGGATGTCGGGGGTCGACTCTGAAGATGCTCGTGCCTTCCGGATGTAGCTACCACTTGTCCCTGGGTAGTTCTAGAGTTGAATTCTATTTATGTACATTTCAAACAGAAGTATTTATTTCATATACGTTTTTGCAACAATCCAGTCTTAGTAGCTCATGTCTTGTACTACCAGTCCTTGGAATATTGTATGAAAATCCAAATATATCATTTGTTGATCACCTTTATTTTATTAGAATTGTGTTAACTGTTAATTGGCTAACCTAACGGGTCAAGTTAGGTGCCATCACGACCTGGATAACTAGAGTGGATTTTGGGTCGTGACAATTTTGGTTCCAACTTGGATAACTTAAGAACTCAGCAGTTGGAGTTCAATTATTTTTACCCAGTTCTTTTAATCAATTGCTAGCAAAATTCTGACTCAAGAGCAGCTCCAAACTAGGGCTGCTTATCAGGCAGATTTGGCGGTTAATTACTCTTAACGGTTTGGCTTAACGGTTATCGGCTTTTAAATGTATTAATCCACTAGCCACCCGATAAGATATCGGGCGGATTGGTAACGGTTTAGCTCTTATCGGGCGGTTATTGGGCGGTTTATCGGCCTAATTCAATCTATATTGCGTTCATTAATTGTTTGTTGACCGCCTAGCATACAAATTCAGAATAGGTAATTACACATTGAGTCCAGACATACATGTCTGTTAACGCCTACATAAGAATGATGTAGTGTGTCATGTGTTGTAAAGTGAAAAAGGTTGTGGCACAACACTATTGTTCTTCTATTAAACATAGACAGTAGGCATTAGTTTTAAAAAAATAAAAGCAGAGGTGAACCATAGACACCAGCTTAAACAATCTTGTTGTAGGGTGGGAAAATAAGCTAAGCTAAGCCAAGCCTGGGATTTTCTGATGCATAGTACGTAAGGGTTCTGATTATTTAGGAATTAGGCGTTAGAACTTAGAGATGGAGGAAGAAGTGGAAGGGTTTTTGATATATATATATATATATATATATATAAAAACGGATTATCCGTTAAGAAAATTGAATAATCCGCCCCGTTCGGTTTTGAACACCCCTACTCCAAACAATCAAACCAATTTTTGGATTTTCAAGTATCCAACACCACAAAATTTCCTTTTCGGAATTTCCTTTTTTTTGTTGTTGTGATTTTTGATTTGGAAATCAAGGCAATAAACAACGAAATGTTAGAATAATTTCTTAGTCTACACTCTGAAACAAAAAGATTCAATTTTTAAGAAATTTGGAAGCACCTAGTCATGGAGAGTCATGGAGGAAAGAGCTTCTCTTGGGAAGGAGATAAAATAAGAGAAAGAGACGAGGATTTAAACAATATGTTTAATAGTAAGACGGCAGGGGCAATTTTGATAGATTAGTATTACGGATGGTAACTTTAAACAATATCTGATAGTAGATGGATATATAGGACCCTTTTCCGTAATCTTAATAGCCGATTGTATCACATTCTTACGGACGTACCAAACGTTAATCTACTATAGCTTGTACGATTCACATGAGCATCCGTTCTCTCTTACCATGTTTCTTTCACTCTCATACTATCGTTCTAATAGAACTGGGATTTAGACTTCTTGCTGATCTTGTGCTTAGAAACTAAGAAATCTCACACATTCATCAGAAGTTTGATGAATTTAGAGGAGGTAACAGAATATTCAGATATAGTGAATTACTGGATTATCAGACTGCCATAGTAAATATGCCATAGAAATGAAAATACTAAGATGCCTAAGGGGGTGTCAAATTAGTAGTCCACATATTTCTGTGTTGCACTTGTGTCTTGATTGGCAAACGAACTGGGTTTGGAACTGGAGTGCAGTTGCACTTTTCTCAGTTCTTCAGTGGAGAAAGCAATCACGGAGAGTAACTGAATCCTTATGTTGTTGGTTGATAAGTAATGATTTGATGGAGCATTATTGCAACTGAATAGTAATTTGTTGTTAAATCTGAATTCTAGTTAATAATTGAATATAGATCATTAAACCTCTTTTCAAGGTCATACAATCATACCAGCATTTAAACCAAAATCAAACCATCAACACCAATGGCACAAATCACTGCTTTTCAGCCTACTTCGCGACATCCAGCACCACACACAATACTTTTTAACTTTGTTCCGCAACCTTCTCCACACCCCCACCCCCCCCCCCCCCCCCAAAAAAAACCCCACCCCCCGGCCCACAGCTGGCAGCCTGGCACAACCACTTTTTTTTAGCCTTCTTGCGAAACTCCGCCATAGCCAATATTGCCATGGCCAAAGCACCAGCTCACTAATTTGTCACCACAACCAGCACCAAACTGCCACAGGACCCCTCGTAACATTACTACAACCCCTGCCACTGCATCCACTGTGACCTCCTTCGGCGGCATTTCTTTTACAGCCTTTGTATCCCACTACATTGCCTTCTCTGCATCACAGCTAGATCACTTCTTAACTTCTTACTGGGTACATTTGTTTCCTAGAGTTGTAAGATTCTTCTCTCTCTAAATTCTTGACTGCCTAGCAGGCTAATACACTCGTATACTTTTTTTTGGGATAAGTAGGCTACTGCTGTCCATTCTCAAAGTATCAGCAAGAATAAAGCTGTTATGTTACCAGGAGAAAGCAATCACCCCTCTTCACCAGCTGATTTATCGAAGAAGATAAATGCATCTCTTGAAATCAGAACAGATAAATAGAGTTGCTAACCAACATAACCCTGCTCATTTAAAAACAAAAACTTATGTTGACTGCTTAACCAATTGCAACATCTTATCCACATAGGGTGTGTTTGGTATGAAAGGAAAACCTTTTCTGGAAAATGTTTTTTAATTTTCCCATGTTTGGAAAACATTTTCTTTTTGAACTTGGAGGAAAATGTTTTCCCTACCAAGGGGAGGGAAAATATTTTCCAAAACTCTTTTTCAACCTTCCCCACTCTATTCCCCACGCCCACCACCCCACCCCACCCCACCCCACCATACCCAATAATCTCCCCCCCCCCCACACACACACACCCCCATTGTCTCCCATAGTGTTTGCCGAATTATATATTTTTTACTCACTAACCAAACAGTAAAAAATATATTCCGGAAAAAGTTTTTCATTCACCAACCAAACATGAGGAAAAAAATGATAAAACCACTCATTTTCCAAGGAAACCATTTTCCTTCGTACCAAACACACCCATAATGAAGAGTCTTCTTTGATGTAGAGGTCAAACCTCATAGTAGGAACTCAAGAGTTGAAGAAATTGTGTCCAGGTACTAAGGGAGTAGACTAAGGAAATGTGGACGGCGATGCTTACCATCCATGCATGGCCAGCATTGTAACTTTGTAAGAGGGCTAGAGCACGCCTTGATCATAGAAAACAATGGATCAGAATATATGAACTATGAAGTCCATAGAGAGCTTTGGATGATCAAATCGTTCCCTCATAGAACAGTACATTAACCTTCGACCCACAAAATTTCAAATAGAACCATTCACCACCTCTTTTCAAAACCAACTCCACTGCCAAGATAATAGTTCAGCAGAAGGAATTTGGCTGTTGCAATATAAGATTCAGGTGAGAAGTTTTTCAAAGAAAAATTACTCTTCAAATTACTTTAACTTAAATCGTCCCTTATTTATTCAGGGAAGAAGATTCTAATATGCAATAGAGCTTCCCAATAAATGCCCTCTAGTGGTAAATTTCAAGCATTGGTTTTTTTTCTAAACATGGCACAAGAACACGTGCAGCTTGGTAGAGAATATTACTTAATTCACTACTTTGGGTCATTCAACTACTAAAGCATCAAATATTAAGATATAAGCAACAGCTGTCTGAAACTTCAAGTCTCATATCAATGAAAAGCCGCATTATCCAAATTTAGGGCTCAGCCAACATGCCAAACAACAGCAAATTTATTGTGCAGCGGTTCATAGTTTACTATGTCTTTCCATGATAACGATGGCATGCGTACTTTTACGATTATATAATATGACTTGAGACCAGTTATAAGAAACTTAGGCAGGTGATATAAGTGCTTGGGTCATAATATAGGAATTTGTTGATATACTTGATTTGGCCGTAGTCACACGTTATATCATGAAAACACATTCGAACATGTTATTCTTGTGATATGCCTTAAATTGTTGTATGACTACTTGAACTTTCCTATGGCTATTAGAGACCATGTTTAGTATTTTGATGCTTATTGGATAGAATTCTTGATTAGTTTCTGTTCACATGCAGTATAAAGTCCAAGGAGTCCCTCTCTCAACCCCATTTTGAGAAAGTATTCAAACAGCATCTCATGAACTAACAGAGTTTTCATCGTTGTTGGGGGGAAAGAAAATTTCACTAGTAGGAGATGCCAAAACTGTAAACAAGAACTGCAACAACAATTAGCTTGAATTAGAAAGACTGGACTAACTTAATGAACCATCAAAAGAAAATTGAAATTGATCAATCAACTCAGCAGCTTTTTTATGCAAATACATAAATGACCCAGCCTGTGTGAACTTGTAACATTGTCAGTCTAAAACTCGGGAAAGGAGAATTATGATAGGCCGACGTAATGCAAAAAACTAGTCAATGAATCGTGACAAGCCATTGAGGATTCATATAACTAACCTTAACTAGTTTGGTTTAAGGCATAGTTGATGCTATTGTTGCAAGAGCAAGACTGCCAAAAGAATATGTTAATCAGTTAACGTAAAGAAAATGGATGAGACAGAGCAAGTTCATGCCCAAATTTCCAGGCAACATACATGCATGTAGGGCGTTAACTTTTTTATTTTTTTTATTTTTTGGATTCAGGAAGTAGGGTGCTAAATCCAGAAGATTAAAATAAAGAAAATCAAATATACAGGGAACAAATGAAGTTGGAAAGAATGAGTATTTGGAAGCACCAACCCTTTCATTTCAGGAACACACCACCTTTCAGCACTCGAAGTTCCAGGGTGATAGCGTCAGTGAGGTCCGAATAAACAAGTTTCGTGACTCTGTAAAAATAAGATATGTGTGATAGACAAGAAAGCTGTGTGATCAAGTTGGAACAGCTGATGAGAAAGCAGCTTGATTCAAGGAGTCTCTGGATTGGGAGATCTGAGAAATTTGTTGCTGAAGAATTGTCTCAGATTCTCTTTTTTTTTTTTTGATAAGAGATGAATTATCTCAGATAAAAGCAACTAGAACTAAGACTTATTACTACACCATATTCCTATAAGTCCATTACAATTAAACACTGGTATAATCTTATAACTTTATAAAATAAAAATAAACACTGCTCAACCGAAGCTAAGAGTCTGGTGGCTAGATGAAGGCAAGGGAAAAACAAGTAAACTCAGAGAAATCAACCATGTTACCAATAACGAGTCTGGAAATAACTCCATGGTATTTGGACAGCAAGCTATTTCATTATCATGTCTGACCTTTCATTATGTAAATTCTGTTTTGCAAACAATATTAAAAATTACAACAAGAATGAGCTTTTTGTAGGGATTAAGGCATAGTTGATGTTACACTTCTGATGTTTTCCAGAAAGTCATTATATCTTAGTTAAAGATTTCTATGTCCAAGTATGATTTAGGGAACCCCTAATTTAGTTCATAAGATAATTCTTTTAGTATTACAGAAAAAGCAGACTGAATCAGATGATTCACACAGCTGACCTCAACTAGTTTGAGATTGAGCATAGTTGATTGATTATGAGATTTTACATGGTTGTTGTACATAATTTACACAGTTGTTGTACATAACAAGTGAAAGAAGATTTAAAATCAGACAAATTTCAAAAACGAAAAAGGAATACAGAAAAATCAGAACCACATCTCATGTGGAAGAAGCAAATCAGCTTCTCATGGTGTAATTGCGAGTGAGAGAAGGTGAAAGAAGAAAGCAAGAAAATAAGAGGCCGAGATCCAGCAGATTAGAGTTCCATGGAGTCATATCTAGAAGGCAGGCATGGAGATTGAAACGACCTTACAGAAGGTATAGTACCATTTGCTTCATATTAATTAGGTCAAAAGACTAAGATGGTCTAGCAGAATGCATGCAACCTTTTGTTCCCTCATATCCACTTCTCAGTCCTATTTCAACCTTCTTAACAAAGTATTTCTATGATGCATTAGCTGTGAACTATGGTGAGTAAAGGTGTTAAACGGAGACGAGGTAGACCTAAAATCACATGGAAAGAAGTTGTCTCGAAAAACCTACAAACTCTTGGAATGAAAGATAGGGCACAATTGAAGAAAAAGTCTTATAGAGGCAGTACCAATTAGTTGGGAATATATTTTAGTAAAATGTTAATATGTTTAATAGGTCCTACGCTTTCTAGGAATCTATTAGCCTTATTAGACATTTTGATCCTTATTTTTATTTTTATTTTGTGAAATGTTGGCTTGAGATGAATTTAAATGGTGAACATGGTCATCGAGAATTCATATAGCCGATGGATTTCAAGGATCAGTCAAATTCGCCAAAATGAGGGGAATTTTCTCGATCCTTTGGTAAACCGAATTCAGTTCGGAAAGGTGGGAAAGCGGGTGAGCAGTTTCAAAGGATCAAGGAATAATAAAAGGTACCCTAGCTGGATAGCTAAGACACTAAGAAGGCTTAGGCGGAATGCTTACCTTATGCTTACGTACCGGCCATAGAGAAGGTAGGTAGGAATAGATGGGCTGACGGATTAGGGGAATGGACCGCTTGCAAGACTGAAAACTCAAAGAAGAAGCAAAAAAAAAAAAAAAAAAAAAAAAAAACCTCCAACTTGTTTGGGACTGAGACATAGTTATTAGTGTTATACTAGCCATGAACCAACTCAAGAGAATAGTAGCTTTTAAGAACCAGAGAAATCAGAATAAAAAGCCTTTAAATCTAATAGGTATTCAAACTACCCTCCTGGAAGCGAAGGCAGGAGCAAAGCTTACTTAAATTCCACCCATCACTTGCACAAAAATTGTGTCAAATCGTTTGGCATTGAAATGTAACTGACTTGAATAGATCGGTATTCATATAGCTAACCTAACAAATTCCAGATCGAGGCACATTTGATTGATTCATTAACTAATTTTCATAAAAATAAGGACTTTTAACAAATATGATCTCCAATAACCAAGCATTTTATAATACAGAAGTAAAGCAGCTTACAGATAAAGAGCATTATTAGAATGATGCATCATCATTTCACACATTAAACAGAGCTGGATTAGCAATGGCTGTGGTGACTTGTACTTCAAGCAGTTCCAAGCGACGTTCAAGTGTATCGAGCTTCTCATTCAGTGTCGCCAATTTGCTCTTCGTCGTTGCCTCTGTAAATACAACAACATTAATCGCTACACTGTTAAAAAAAATAGGAAAAAGGGTAAAATGCACCCACACTCAGTATTTATACCAAATCAATGAAGGCAAAACATACATCTTTCATACACACATTTACTACTTAATCATGGTTAACTGATGTGTATTTTCAGTTTAATTCTAACTACTACGGCTAAATTGTTTGATTTTGCGTAAAAACCAGATTAAGTTTTTACCTGTAAAAATTACTCTAAGGAGATTGAAGGAGTTAGAGAATAGTTACCAAATTGGACGAGGAAATCGAAAAGTTTACGGACGTTAAGGGAGATGTGAGAAATAAATTCACGATTCTCCCAATCTGCTTGTACTGCTATACCTACATTCACAGCGTTTGTAATTCCTCCGGCTCTAGCCATAGTTTTCCCTACTGCTTCCGATTTGAGAATGAAATATAAGAGAACTGAAAGGAGAACAATGAATTTAGCGATGATTTTTCTTCCACCTTAGTAATTGGAAGACGTAGGTGGGAGCAATGGAGCTGAGCAGCGTCTCGCTTAGTCGCTCGGTTGACTGCAGTTTTCCCCCTTTTGCTGTCTGTTTTCAATTTTTTGTTTCTTTTTCTTTGTTTTTGTTATATTTGTAAGTTAAGAAAAATGATGGAGATAGTGCCGCCTTCCTATCTTTAAAGGCAAGCATCTTTAGAGCCCGTCTGTTTTTCCCTTTTTTTTTTCAAAAAATTTTCTCAATTTTCGAAATTAGCGTTTGTTCATAAAATTTTTAATTTTTACTTGAAAATACATTTTAATATTTTTTAAAAATTTAAAAAACTCTAAAAAGTTATTTTTCAAAACTCAAATCACTCACGAAACTTCAAAAACAACCCATGATTATATTCATGTCCAAATACAATTCTAAATTTCAAATATCATTTTCACTTGAAAAATTTTTTCGCTCTATTTTGGAATTTTACAATTCTTATGTCCAAACGTCCACTTAATTGCACAAAATTTCACAATTTTGATCTATGACTGTGTGTCAAAGAAAATATTACTCCATTTTAGTTATCGTGGTTATAAAAAATATAATTATCATTTAAAATTATTAAGATATATTTAATTATTTTTTCTCATTTTATCTTTAGTATTAGTTGTTCTTAAAAGTACCAAATATTGATTATATAGCATGAAAACCTAACTGTGAAGAGTAAATAAGGTATAATAGACAAAAAGCCACTCTTATTAGTGATTTTCTAAAGTAGAAACATTATAACACTAATGAACAAGAGGGAATAGCAAAATTTATTTATGAGCGAGAGAACAATTAAGACACTTTACTTGGACTAAGAGCAGCAAATGCAGTGTTCTCGATTTGAATCTTAACATAATTAAGCTTATATTAAGATATTTATAGCGCCGCAAAATATAATAGAAGTAGTAGTATTTCGAGAGATATTGTGGACAGAATCCCTCAAGATTTTATTTAAAAGTTTAGACCTCTCTTTATGTTTCATTTATTTTTGGCTCAAGAAAATGCTAATAACCACCTAAATTCAACAAATAAATCAAAATCAATTCTTCCCACAAGTTTGAGCATTAACTGGCAGCTTCTCCATTCCACTTCTTCATCTTCATTGTTCACTCTTTGGATGCAAAATTGATTAATTCAATCGTTGAAGCTGATGTTGTTTCTTAAAACTTTAAAGTTAAGCATTGTATTCATTATGTGTGAAAGAACTTGAGTTTGAAGCTTGAAGGAGAAGAACAAAACCTCATTAAAGCTCATTTTGAAGCTTGGTTGAAAATTTTAATTTTATAAAATTATTTTTTATTTGGATTAGATGTTGTTACAATAGATTGGGTCCATTTTAAAGCTTTTTATGTTATTATTTATTTGGATTAGATGTTGAACTTGAGTTTGAAACTGTGAAGAGCTTGTATCTCAATTTTGAGGGAGTTTAAAGGAGAAGAACAAAACTCCATTAAATCTCATTTTGAAGCTTAGTTGGAAAATTGAAATTTCTGAAAGAGATTTTTACCTTCTTATACTGTATATGAAACTATATTACCCTCCCTAATCAAGTTTTAACTTAATTACACGGGCATATATAATTTATCAATTATATACAAAATAGTTTTAATAAGTATCCATTTATATTAAGAATTGAATAGGGAATCCACATCCTTACTCTCTCTCTCTCTCCCCGTCTCCCTCTCTTTCTCTGCTTCTATATTCTTTCCCCAATTTTCTTCCTTCATTTTCTCTGCTTTTCATCCTTTTTTTCTAGGAAATTTATCAATGAATTTCAATTGTTATAATATAGAGTTTTAATTTATCAATTTCCTTTTCATGTTGCACAATTGGTGTTCGAATTGAAATTGACAATCAATAAATTTTGAAGGTATTTGATTCTCCACCATTGACATTCATTAAAAAGCCCTGAAGATTTGAATTCGAATTTGGGTTTTCAAAAACTATTGTTTGTTTGGATTGGGTATTGTTGCAAATAATTTAAAATATTTTTTGGAGTTTATATCTCAATTTTGATGGTATTTGGTGAAAATTAGATTTGATTTTGGTAGAAAAGGAAGAAGAGGAGGAAGAAGAAGAATGAAATTTAAATTTAAGTTATAAATACTATTTTTTTACATAAAGTTGTTGATATGTATCAAAATTGTATTAAGAAAAGAATTTTTGATTGAAATTTCTGAGAGGAAGAAGAACACGCCACATACAAAATATATACAAATCATATACAAAATACATATAAAAGACATATTGTATAAAATTTGTATGAAAAATGTATTTAAGTCGTATGATGTTGTAGTTGTATTCAATCGTATAAAAATGATGTATGAAAGTTGTAGATAAGTTATAAAAAAGTTGTATACTATATAATTAGTCGTATAAAATCTATTTTTAGTTTATATATTGTTATAGAATGTATTAAATTTGTATCAAAATTCTGGCATTCGGAATTCCTTGTATAGTTTTGAAGGCATATATACACTCCAAATATAATACATAGACGATAATCGCAATAATTACTGTGGGTGAAAATCATTACGACCATGAGTTATGATTGCACCCTTGCATTAATTTGTGGGAATAGTTTAGAATACAAGAATATTTTTGAGCATTTAAACAAATTGTTTCGACTTTTCCTCTGTTTCAGAAAAGCCAAACCTTATTTGTGATTCGTTCATTTCATTATCGTCCATATATAGAAGAAATGATTCTTAAATAATATTTTTCTCTTTTTCATTTTACATAAATACTACAGTTAAGGCATTATGAGAAAGAGAATAAGAGGAAAAAAAGAAAAAGGGTGTAACTAAATTCCCTAATTTAAGGCACTAATAATAGATTATATATGGAGAGAGGCGACAAAGAATAGGGAAAGAGGAGAGGAGAGAAAAAAGAAAAAAGATGTAACTAAATCCCCTAATTTAAGGCACTAATAATAGATTGCATATAATTTGTAAGCAATCCTTGTTTAGGGCGGGTAATATACAAAACTAGGACAATTTTAGTAAATAATTTTCATATATTGTATAGGAAGGAAATAAATTCCTTTGTGAATTTATTATTTGTTTTGATTGGGGTTGTTACAAAAGATTGGGTCTAGGAGTGGCAAAACTAACTCAAACCAATTTGACCCGCCCAACACACCCAAATTTTAACAGGTTTGGGCAAGAATAGTTTTGAAGATGGGCTATTTTGGGCTAGCCCAAATTAACCCATCACAAATCATCAGCCCAAATGGACCCATGATGATGCCCAACCTTGACCCATGAAAATGTTCATTCTTAAAGTTCTACCTTGACACATGTTATAACTTTAATCTCTTGTTCGGTGGTTCGTTTCCCATTCTCATACTTGGTAATTAGTAATTTTTTATTATGTTTATCCAAGTTTATTTTTTTCTTTTATGAAAGACTTTTTTAATTCTATTCATCATAAAAGTGAGATTAGTACATTAATTAATATATTCATATACTATTATGGTAATCATGGAGACATAACTGGATGAAAAAACATTTATAAGTGTTAGAATTTAAACTCAAACCTCTTAATATCTTGACTTATTAAGTTAGAAAGGAATGACCAATAAAAAGGAAATAGGAAAATAGTGTATTTCGTTTTTTTTGCAGTTACATAACTAAACAAGAAAAGGTAAAAATACTAATTTGGATTAATTAGAAATAAAATAAAAGACAGACACCGGCAATTTTTGAGGTACCGCAATATAATTAACGACATATCATGATTTGAATCAGAGGAGATTATTTGTGAGTATATTTTCAATTTTTTGGAAAAAAACATTGGGTTTTGATTTATTTAAAAGTTGAGAATATTAAAAAGATTTGGGTCAAGTTGGACGGATTGAGTTATGACCTATTGTTTAGCCCCTTTTGACCCAAATGAACTTTGGGCAAGGTTGGGCATTAGCTCACTTGTTGGGAAAGTGGTTGATAGGAACTTAAGACCGGGGCACTCAGAGTTGTTGATGGTTCAACCTTTACTGTGTCACCGGGCACCAATCCACAGGCTACAGACTATGATGACTGCATCTTCACTTACGCAATGAAATTGAGTTGATGGAGTAGCCAATGCCTTTGAGTTATTCTCTTCGGTATTGCCTTCTCTCATCGTCAAAGGCGCCGCAAGGCACTCGACTAGAAGGAGTGGATGTTAGGCACACAGGGAAGACTCTGACTATGCGCCGACACTAGCCCTCTGAAGCAAGCGGGCTTCGCCGATAGTAGCCTGAAATTGACCATTAGAAAATAAAACAATGGCCAATAAAAAAGAATTCTCCTTTGAAGTTTATTTTAATAAGCATAAAATCAGGCGATTCAATTCAGGTCTATTTTGATTGATTTCTCATTTTTCGGATCTGATTGTAACAATAGAGAAGTAGGAAGACTTTGGCGATTCATAATAGAAGGGGGTATCTAGAATATCTATGTCCCGAGACATAAAATATGAATAATGAAAGTAAGTCTGTTTTCTAAAAGAAGTAGTTTTCCTCTCATGGATTTCTTCCCATTCAAGCCAGAAAAGCCCCGTAGCTATATCTATCGTTATTAGTTTACGGAGATATCTCAGATATCTCGAGTAAGGAGACGGGACGGGATAGTTAGAGTTCTATTTCTAGGAAGGAATAGACTATCGAAAAGCTCATTCTCGGCCGGGCTCGAAGCAGAAGGTAGAACGTAATATCTCTTGTTGGTTCAGCACTTTACGTGTGTGTTGACCATGCACTCTCTCTTCGTGTAATGTCGTATGTATGATAGAGGTAGTGTGGTGATTGACCTCAATGCTAATGGTGATCCCCAAGGTTTAACGAATGAATGAAGCTATGATCGTACCCGGAAAGGTTAAGAAAACATCAATTGAAGATGAACCCGAAAAAATGTGCATTCGGGATCGGGCGGAGGCCTTAAATCAGTAGGGCAATAGCATAGCTATTATTGACCTGGAGTGAATCGAATTCCGTTTCCGTTCTTTGGGGGCATTCGGGCCCCTCTCGATCTTTTTATACGTTGAGAAGGGGGAAGGAGTCTAAATCAATGGACATTAATGAACCATCATTGATAGACGTTGCACATGACACGATCAATTCGACTCAAGGCCCTACGCTAATAGAAGTTGCTTACTTTCTTAATAGCGAAGGAAAGGGCAGGGCTTTTTTCAGAAAGGCTTTATCCCAGCGAATAGAAGATACTCAGCTACGCATAACATAGGGATTAGCACACTTTCAAGAAGAATATAGAATAGTAGAAGATCCAGCATGCAGAACACGACGATCATTATAAATTCACGAATTATAAATGTTGTAATATACTCTTTCCCATAACTTCTCATACCAGACCAATCCACTAAAATACAAATAGGGATCATAAATGTGGTCAATATCACGAAGAATAAAGAGATACCATCTGTACGGAAAGGAGAGTACGAGACAACAAGAGAGTCTGTCAGAAAGGTTGTCATATACAGAGTCTGACGTAGTAGCGGACAACTTTGAATTGAGACTGAAAGCATCAAGCTCAGCAGTTTATGGTTCACCCATTTTTTATGTTATATACGCGGACTTCGTTCTGACGAGAATCTGTCTTCACAAACCTGCGAAACTTCCCCTTAAGCTGATCAAGCTGCTGATCACTCCGGTCACCCGGATCTTGCTGACTCTCTTAAATCGGAGAATTCTGATGCTATCTCACATAAACTCTTCAATAGTTCCACCCCTCCCCTCTAAGGGGAGATAGCTACAAGTGGGTCTATAAAATTAACAAAAAGCTGATGGAACTGTTGAGGGGTTGAAGGCTAGAATGGTGGCCAAAGTGTGGCTTATATAGAGATGGGACATTTCCCTGGACTTAGCTTGGGGAAGAAAGAGCAAGGGGTCACCAAACTTTGTGAATCACAAGGCAACTTATAGGCTGTGTTATATTCCAACTGAAGAAGACAAGGCATCCAGTCATCTGTGCGTAACAGCTACTGGTGTCATCACCCTGCAAAGAGTTGGAACCAATCAAGACTGAACACTAACCCCATTTTGTAGACGGGTTGGGACCGACCTTCTATCACGGTGAACAATGTTCCACTGATTACGCGGGGACAAGATTTGAACCTGCAATCTTCAGGTCATGAGCATGATGAGTTGACCAATTCTTTCTTTCATAAATCAAGCAATTTTTCACGGTCAAGCCTAGTAGAGCTCCTAGTCCGGCAAGACTAGCAAAGATGCTATCAGGCCTAGTTATCATAAGAATGGAAGGGAAAGCGAAGGACAGAGACCATTTCACAAGAGCTTCAAGAAGAGTGATCCTTTTGAATAGAAGATGCACATGAAAAAGAATTTTTTAGAGGAAGATAAAAAAAATATGAATTTCCCTATTGATAACCTCTGATAAATAATAGGGGTAGGGGGCGCTAACGAGCAAGAAAATGGATGCGCTAAGGCGCAACTTCGCGCAGCTGCTACGCATTTATTTACTCAACTCATATTGACCCCCCCCCTCCCGCCTCTCAATTTCAACCCAAACAACCCAGTTGCCACCCCTAATTGGTTCCATCTTGGAGAGCTTATATCTCAATTTTGAGAGAATTTGGTGAAGATTTAAGGTAATTTTGGATGAATTTCAGATTTGAGCTTAAGGTTGAAGAAGAACATTTCAGATTTATGTATAAGGTCTATAATAGTTTTTAACGGTCTATACTAAACGATCTAGATGTTCTTATGTTGCATTCCCCTTAATAAATTTTAACTTACTCTATATACGTGATTATAAATAGTCTACTAATTTATTATAAACTGAATATAACATCAAAGCTTCAATTATTTAATTGACCTTTTTATATTCTAATTTAATCGGTCTTTCAAAAAATATTATTGCATAATTTTAAGTATATTAAATAATATAATGTTGCTGTAATATTCCCAAAACGATAATAGTTTATACAAAATAATTTTAACTTAGTCTATATTATACGGCCCTAATGTTTTGACTTTGAAGAGGAAAATTTTAGATTTATGTTTATAATAGATTTTAACTCAGTCTACACTAAACGATCTGGATATATTTTATAAATTTTAAAAGTGTATCTTGATCTAGAATAGTTTTAAGTTAGTCTATATAAAACGGCCTCGATGTGCTTACGATACATTCTTTTTTTGTGAAGCAACATCTTATAAATTGCTTATGCACTCTATAAGACAGTGACACCTAGTGTGACTAATGAACGGAAAGTAAAATCAAAAGTTGTAACGACCCGGCCGATCATTTTGAGAGTTCTAACCCTGTTCCCCTATTTACTGCTCATTTTATGCTCATTAGTTGCTATGTGACATGCCGGGGTAGTTGATTCGGGTTCGGAGAGGTTTCGAAATAAGATGTGACATTTAGTTTCAAGGTTGGAGGCTTAAATTAAAATGATTGACCGGATGTCGACTTGTGTGTAAACGACCCCGGAATAGAGTTTTGATGGTCCGTTAGCTCCGTTGGGTGATTTTGGACTTAGGAGTGTGTCCAGATTATGAATTGGAGGTTCATAGTTGAATTAGGCTTGAAATGGCGAAAGTTGAAAATTTTAAAGTTTGACCGAGAGTGGACTTTGTGGCTAGCGAGCTCATATTGGGGTTCCGGGAGCTGGAGTAGGTCTGTGCTATCATTTGTGACTTGTGTGCAAAATTTGAGGTCAATCGGACGTGATTTGATATGTTTCGGCATCGAATGTAGAAGTTGAAAGTTCAAAAGTTCATTAGGCTTGAATCGATGGGCAATCCGTTGTTTTAGCATTATTTGATGTGATTTGAAGGCTCGACTAAGTTCGTATCATACTTTAGGACTTGTTGGTATATTTGGTTGAGGTCCCGGGGGCTTCGGGTTGGTTTCAGATTGTTAACAGATCGAACTTGGAGTTTGAGAGATTGCTAAAGCACCAAGTCTGGTGCAATCGCACCTGCGAAGGTTTTAATCGTAGATGTGAAACCGCATGTGCACACCAGCCATCGCAGAAGCAGCCAGGAGTGGAGTTGGGCAGTGCTCGCAGGTGCAAAGAGTTTGCTCGCACCTGCGACCTCGTAGGTGCGAAGTGATGAACGCAGAAGCGGAAATGGGAAAGGGAGCTGGCTCCGCAGAAGCGGCAGTGTGCTCGCAGACGTGAGTCCTCAGGTGCGGTGTTTTGGTCTACAGGCACGAAGCCAATCGTAGGAGCAGATGCTATGGTCGCACCCGTGAAATCGCAGATGCGGGTAAGTTATCGCAGGTACGGAAAGCCTGGGGAGTGTATTAAAATGGAGGATTCCGTGATTTTTTTATCATTTTGGACATTTCAAGCTCGAGATTAGGTAATATTTTAGAGGGATTTTGAAGGGATTCTTGAGGTAAGTCACTTGTGGTTATTTTTATTCAATAATTATATTTCCCCATTGAATTTCCCACCCAGTTGGTGTGTTTTTGAGAGTTTATATTCTGAGAGTTTATATTAGGGATTTGAGTGACGATTTGATATCGAATTTTGATAAATTTGGTATGGTTGGACTCGTGGTTGAATAGGCCTTCGGATTTTGTGACTTTTGTTGGATTCCGAGACGTGGGCTTGGGAGACGACTTTTGAGTTGACTTTTGATTAAGAACTTAGTATTTTCTTATGAAATTGATTCCTTTAGCTCGCGTTGATTGTATCGAATTATTTGTGACTAGATTCGAGGTATTCATAGGCCGGTTCGCGAGGCAAGGGCTTGCTAGCGGAGTGATTTTATTTTCTTGAGGTAAGTATCGTATTTAAACTCGGTTGAGGCACCAGTTGCTTGAATTGTTGTGATAGCCACATGTTTTTGGGTGTGTACATGCGTGGGGATGATCCCGTGTGCGGGCACCGGGATTGTATATGAGTTGTGCTCGAACTCTTACAAGCCCATAAATGACCGTTGAGCTTCAAGCTTTGGTATCTAACATGTTGTATCAGTTTATGTGATCTAGTTGAGCCATGATGAGACTACTTAGAGGTTTAATCCCTGAACGAACTTGACAAATACTTTTCATTGATGAAATTGTCGGTTTGGACAACTATACCACACTTTTCACATGTCTACACTTTAGCATGTTATTTATAGCAGTCCAGGGACATGAGAATCTTATTGCGCTCATCGTATACTTGTATACTTGCTTTATTGCTTATATATGATATTCTGGATAGGGCCTGTGACTATATCAGTCGGATTATGTTATTGGCACGTGAGTTAGCCGTGTAGCACATGAGTTGTCTGTGTGATGCCATGGATTGATATTATTGGCACGTGAGTTGTCTGTGCGGATTCATATATTGATATTATTGACACGTGAGTTATCTGTATCGCACGTGAGTTATCTGTATCGCACGTGAGTTATCTGTACAAGTTCTATGGTTAACACATGAGTTGTCCGTGCATTACGTGAGTTGTCCGTGCAGTGTGTGAAACTTGTATTTTCTTGATAATTTATCTGATTTACTTGTAACTTTCCTCTATATGCTATAATATTGCTGAGTGGGGTATTTTGAGAAAATAGTGCACATGCAGACACTGATATTCTTCTCACGAAGCCTTATGAGTTAGCCTTATATGTTATGTTGTGTTGGTTTAAAAGGGGCAGAATCACACCGAATTAACTAGTATCCTCCATAATTTAAACTTCTCTTACCTTGCCTCTTTTATTTGCGATACTTATTGAGTTGGTTGTACCCACACTACACCATGTACCTCGTGTGCAGATCCAGGAAATTTCGGACACGGTGGGTGTTGATTATCTGAGCAGCTTAGTCATTTGGAGATTTCGAGGTAGCTTCCCGGCGTCTGTAGACCTTGACCCTCCTTCCCTATCTCTCAGCTTTATGTATTTAGTTTTAGTTTTTCATAGACATTATTTCAGACTTGTGTTGTATAGACACTCATGTACTCAATGAAACCTTGTTTCTGGGAATTTTCGTATTGAGTTTTGATCTTTTATCCAGTTTACGAAGAGCTTTAATTATTTAAACCTGTTTTAGTTCAATTTTCATTTAACAAGTGTTGGAAATGTTTTAAGGAGTTGGCTTGCCTAGTACCATGTTAGGTGCCATCACGACATGCTAAGTTTTGGGTCGTGACAAGTTGGTATCAGAGTCTATGTTACATAGGTCTCACGAGTCATGAGCAGGTTTAGTAGAGTCTTGCAGATCGTTACGGAGACGTCTGTACTTATCCTTGAGAGGCTGCCAAACCCTTAGGAAACTTCACATTCTTGTATTCTTGTCGTGCAGATTTGGTGATTTCGGGAATTAAATTTTTGTTATTTTATTCTCTCACAGATGGTGAGTAAATGTGCTACCGGATAGGACGGACAACCACCAGTATCACCAGCTAGGGCCACGAGAGGCCGAGGTCGCGGTAGGGGCCGTGGTAGGAGTAGAGGTTCAACTCGTACAACATCTAGAGCAGCGCCTACAGATCCACCAGTTGTTCCAGCTCAGGAGCAGGTTCCAGATGTGGTTGAGCCAGAGGGGCTAGCTCAGGCACCAGCTATGCCTATTGTGATTCCAGTCCTTCAGGAGGCTTTTGGCTCAGATATTGACTATGTGCACTAGCCTTAGGCAGGTAGTTTCTGTTCAGATGGCGCCAACCACTTCTCAGGTCGGGGAAGGTACTCATACTCCCGCCGCTCGTACCCCAGAGCAAGTGATGCAGGGACTTCAGATACCGGGGGTACTACCAGCCCAACCGGTTGTAGTTACTCAGGCCCAGATGGGTCCCGTTATGACTGCTGATGTGGAGAGGAGACTAGAGAGATCTGGGAGGCTCCAGCCTCCATCATTCAGTGGGGCTGAGTCTAAGGATGCCCATGACTTCTTGGATAGGTGCCAGCAGATTCTTCACACAACAGGTATCCTGGAGACCAGTGGGGTCTCGTTCACTACTTTTCAGTTTACTTTGGCTACTTCAGATGGTGGGAGGCCTATAAGAGGTGCAGGCCAGTCGGTGTGGCACCACTTATATGGCATGAGTTCTCCGTTCTCTTCCTAGAGAAGTTCGTGCCACATATACACATGGAGGAGCTGCGCAGATAGTTTGAGCAGCTGCGTTAGGATGGCATGTCTGTGACCCAGTATGAGATGAGGGTTTCATAGTTGGCTCGTCACGTAGTTTGGTTGGTTTCCACTGAGAGGGAGTTGATTCAGAGGTTCATTGATGGCCTCACCTATCAGTTGAGTTTGCTTATGATTCGGGGGAGTGTATCAGGTGCTACATTCGATGAGGTGGTTGATATTGCTCGGTGGATAAAAATGGTATGTATTCAGGAGAGGGAGGCCAAGAGGCCTCGTGGATCGGGTGGTTTCAGCGGTGTTTCTTCTGGGGGTCAGTCCCACTACAGCAGGGGTCGTCCTTATAGGCCTGCTCAGACGACTCATCCAACTCATCGTGGTGCATTAGTTAGCCACGGTTCTTACAGTGCTCGCTCATGCCAATATTCATTCAGTGCACTACCAGCGCAAAGTTCTCACCATGCCTTGTCTGCTCAGGTTCCTACAAGTAGTTCCTCGGGTTATCAAGAGCAGCAACTCCGTCAAAGGAGGGGTTATTTCAAGTATGGAGATTTGAGTCATCTCAAGAGGGATTGTCCTAGATTGTTGAGTGGGGTTCCATGATAGAGTTTCTCGGCCGATGATGCCAGCACCAGCAGTTACACCACCGCTCAGCCAGCTCGGGGTAGGGCTCAGGAAACTAGGGGTCGCCCTAGAGGGGGAGGTCGATCAGGTGGCAGTCAGGCTCGATTTTATGCTATCCCTGCCAGGCCAGAGGCCATTGCTTTAGATGCAATAATCAAAGGTATTGTTTCAGTGTGCCACAAAGATGCTTCCACATTATTTGACCCTCTACTTATTCCTATATATCATCCTATTTTACTCGTTATTTGTATATGCCCCGTGAGTCCTTAGCTTCACTTGTTCATGTATCTACACTGGTGGGTGATATTATTCTTATGGACCGTGTATATCGATCGTGTGTAGTGGCTATTTGTGGATTGGAGACTAGAGTTGATCTCTTATTGCTTAGTATGGTTGATTTCGTTGTGATCTTAGGTATGTATTAGTTATCTCCATGTGATGCTATTCTAGACTATCACGCTAAGACCGTGACATTTGTGATGCCGGGGTTTCCAAGTTTCGAGTGGAGGGGTTCTCTAGATTATGTTCCCAGCAGGGTAATTTCTTATTTGAAGGCCCAACGGATAGTTGGGAAGGGTGCTTGTCTTATTTGGCCTTTGTGAGGGAGGTTGGTGCTTGTTACTCCTACTATTGATTTTGTTCCGGTGATGCGAGATTTTCCTGATGTGTTTCCAGCAGACCTGTCAGGCATGCCGTCTGACAGGGTTTGGTATTGACTTGGTGGCGGGCACTCAGCCCATCTCTATTCCTCCGAATCGTATGGCACCAACTGAGTTGAAGGAATTGAAGTGGCAGATTCAGGAACTCCTAGATAAGGGATTTATTAGGACTAGTGTGTCACCTTGGGGTGCACCGGTTATGTTTGTGAAGAAAAATAATGGTACTATACTGATGTGCATCGACTATAGGCAATTGAACAAAGTTCCAATCAAGAACAAGTATCCTTTGCCACGTATTGATAATCTTTTTCACCAGCTTTAGGGAGCGAGGGTGTTCTCTAAGATTAATTTGAGGTCTCGGTATCACCAGTTTAAGATTCGAGACTCGGATATTCTAAACACAGCATTCAGGACCCGTTATGGTCATTATGAGTTCCTTATGATGTCTTTTGGGCTGACTAACACCCCAACAACATTCATGTATCTGATGAACAATTTATTTCAACCCTATCTCGACTCATTTGTCATAGTATTCTTTGATGATATCCTGGTATACTCTCGTAGCTGGGTGGAACATGCCCAACATTTGAGGATTGTGTTGCAACGATTGAGGGAAGAGAAGCTTTATGCCAAGTTATCCAAGTGTGAGTTTTGGCTTAGTCCAATGGCGTTCTTGGGGCACGTGGTATCCTGTGAGGGGATTAAGTGGATCCGAAGAAGATAGAGGCGGTTCAGAGTTGTCCTAGACCGTCTATAGCTACGGAGATTCAGAGCTTTCTCGGCTTGGTCGGTTATTATCGTCGCTTCGTGGAGGTTTTCTCGTCTATTGCATCGCGTTTGACCAAATTGACCCTGAAGGGTGCTACTTTCAGGTGGTTGGATGAGTGTAAAGAGAGCTTTCAGAAGCTCAAGACTGCCTTGACCACAACTTCAGTTCTAGTTTTACCTTCAGCTTCTGGCTCTTATGCAGTGTATTGTGATGCTTCTTGGATCGGTATTGGATGTGTCGTAATGTAGGAGGGTAGAGTGATTTCTTATGATTCCCGTCAGTTGAAGCCTCATGAGAAGAACTACCCTATCCACGATTTGGAGTTGGCTGCCATCATTCATGCATTGAATATTTGGAGGCATTATCTCTGCGGTGTGTCTTGTGAGGTATTTACGGATCATCGGAGTCTCCAACACTTGTTCAAATAGAAGGGTCTAAATTTGAGGCAACGGAGATGGTTGAAGATGCTAAAGGACTATGATATTACTATTCTGTATTATCTCGGGAAGGCCAATGTGGTGGCCGATGCCTTGAGTAGAATGGCGGTGAGTAGGAGTGTACATGGGTCGGGTTGGTTCGGATTTTCTAATTACCAAACCAAACCAATTGTATCGGATTATTAAATCTAAATACCAAACCAAACCAATAAAAGTCGAATTTTTTAATCTTGGGTTTTCTCGGGTTTTTTTGTTTTTTTTTCATTAAGTCTTCATAACACAAAAAATAAATATTATTAATAAGCCATAATAAAAACAAACATAATTTAAAATTATGACTGATAGATACTATTATTTACATGACTAACCACTAGAAGAAAAATAAGTTATACATTTTAATTAAACCATGGAAAAACTAAAAAATAAATATCAACACTATTTTCATTCATAGTACAATTGAATTGAATGTCTTTTATTAGAATTAGTATTGATTTGATTTTGGTTTAGGTGTTTTTGAGTTACTAACATTTATGGACTATAAAACTTATTGGAGCATCCAAAAATTATAAGCTCAAGCTTGAAATAATACGTTAAAATATAAAATCATGAAAAAGCTTAAGAAATATTTATAAACTACACAACCATAAATATTTTTATGTATTAAATATATTTAAAAGTTCTATATATATAATATCGGGTTAATTTGGTTTCGGTTTGACTTTTTTTAGTTAAAACCAAACCAAACCAAATATGGTCGTGTTTTTGTTTTTTCAACACCAAACTATATCAAACCAAACCATAGTTGGTTTTTTTTCTCGGTTTGAATCGAATTATCGGGTTGGTGCAGTTTGTCGATTTTATTTGTACACCCCTAGCAGTGAGTATGGTTAGGCTTGCATTTATTCCCGTTGGTGAGAGACCTCTTGCAGTTGACGCTCAGGCCTTGGCCAACCAGTTCATGGGATTAGATGTTTCGGAGCCCAGCCAGTTCTAGCTTGTGTGGTTTCTCGGTCTTCCTTATATGACCGCATCAGAGAGCGCTAGTATAATGATCCCCATTTGCTTGTCCTTAAGGACACGGTTCAGCATGGCGATGCCAGGGATGTTACTATTGGGGATGATGGGGTGTTGAGGATGTAGGGTCGGATTTGTGTGCCTAATATAGATGGGCTACATGAGTTGATTCTTGAGGAGGCCCGCAGTTTGCGGTATTCCATTCATCCGGGTGCCGCGAATATGTACCCAGACTTGAGGCAACACTATTGGCGGAGGAGGATGAAGAAGGATATAGTGTGGTTTGTAGCTCGGTGCCTAAACTGTCAGCAGGTGAAGTATAAGCATCAGAGACCAGGCGGATTGCTTCAAAGGCTTGAGATTCCGGAGTGTAAATGGAAGTGTATCACCATGGATTTTGTAGTAGGACTCCCACGGACTTCGCGGAAGTTTGATGCTATTTTGGTGATTGTGGATCGGCTGACCAAGTTCGCGTACTTTATTCCAGTTGGGACTATGTATTTTTTGAAGCGGTTGGCTGAGATTTACACCCACAGGATTGCTCGCCTTCACGGAGTGCCAGTGTCCATCATTTCATACCGGGGCACGCACTTTACATCGCAGTTTTAGAGAGCCATACAGCGAGAGTTGGGCACCCAGGTTGAGTTGAGTACATTATTTCACCCTCAGACGGAAGGACAGTCTGAGTGCACTATTCAGATATTGGAGGATATGCTACGTGCTTGTGTCATAGATTTCGGGGGTTTTTGGGATCCGTTTCTGCCGCTCGCAGAGTTTGCCTACAACAATAGCTACCATTCGAGCATTCAAATGGCTTCGTATGAGGCTTTGTATGGGAGACAGTATTGATCTCTGTTTGGTTGGTTTGAGCTGGGTGAGGCTAGGCTATTGGGTACTGACTTGGTTCAGGATGTGTTGGACAAGGTTAAATTGATTCAGGCTCGGCTTCGTACGGCACAGTCTAGACAGAAGAGTTACACTGATCGGAAGGTTTGTGATGTTGCTTACATAGTTGGGGAGAAGGTACTGCTCAAGGTTTCACCCATGAAGGGTGTTATGAGGTTCAGGAAGAAGAACAAGTTGAGCCCTCGGTATATTAAGCTGTTTGAGATGCTTCAGAGGATTGGAAAGGTGGCTTACAAGCTTTCCTTGCCACCTAGTTTGTCGAGTGTTCATCCAGTGTTTCATGTATCTATGCTCCGGAAGTATGTTGGTGATCCGTCTCATGTTTTGGATTTTATAACGGTTTAGTTGGATGGTGATTTGACTTATGATATAGAGCCGCTGGCCATTTTGGGTCGACAGGTTCGAAAGTTGAGGTCAAAGGACATAGCTTCAGTGAAGGTGCAGTGGAGAGGTCAGCCAGTTGAGGAGGCTACATGGGAGACCGAGTGGAAGATGCATAGCAGATATCCACACCTATTTGAGACTCTAGGTACATTTCTAGACCCGCTCGAGGACCAACGTATGTTTAAGAGGAGGGGGGGATGTAACGACCCGTTCGATCATTTTGAGAGTTGTAGCCCCTTTTCCCCATTTACTGCCCATTTTATGCTCATTAGTTTCTATGTGACTTGCCGGGATAGTTTGTTCGGGTCTTGAGAGGTTTCGGAATGAGATGAGACAGTAAGTCTCAAGGTTGGAAGCTTAAGTTGAAATGGTTGACCAGATATCGACTTATGTGTAAACAACTCCAAAATGGAGTTTTGATAGTTCTGTTAGCTCCGTTGGGCGATCCTAAACTTAGGAGTGTGTCCGGATATGAATTCGAGGTCTGTAGTTGAATTAGGCTTGAAATGGCGAAAGTTAGAAATTTTAAAGTTTGACCGAGAGTGGACTTTGTGGTTACCACACTTGGATTGGGCTTCCGGGAATTGGAGTAGGTCCGTGGTGTCATTTTTGACTTATGTGAAAAATTTAAGGTCAATCGGACGTGATTTGATAGGTTTCGGTATCGAATGTAGAATTTTGAAGTTCAAAATTTCATTAGGCTTGATTCGATGCGCGATCCATGGTTTTAGCATTGTTTGATATGATTTGAAGGCTCGACTAAGTTCGTATCGTGCTTTAGGACTTGTTGGTATATTTGGTTGAGGTCCCCAGGGCCTCGGGTTGGTTTCGGATAGTTAACGGATCGAATTTGGAGTTTGAGAGATTGCTGATGCACTAGGTCTGGTGCAATCATACCTGCGAAGGTTTTGATCGCAGGTGCGAAGCTGCATGTGCGCACCAGCCATCGCAGAAATGACCAAGTGTGGAGCTGGGTAGTGCTCGCAGGTGCGAAGAGTTTGCCTGCACCTGCGAGGTCGCAGGTGCGAAGTGACGAATGCAGAAGCGGAAATGGGAAAGGGAGCTGGCTCCACAGAAGCGGCAGTGTGCTCGCAGACGTGAGTTCGCAGGTGCGGTATTTTGGTCCGCATGAGCGATGCCAATCACAGGAGCAGATGTCTTGGTCGCACCCGCGAAACCGCAGGTGCAGGTAAGTTGTCACAGGTGCAGAAAGCCTGGGCAGTGTATTAAAATCGAGGGTTCCGTGATTTTTCATCATTTTCGACATTTCAAGCTCGGTATTAGGCGATTGTTGAGAGGGATTTCGAAGGGATTTTTGAGGTAAGTCACTTGTGATTATTTTTATTTAATAATTATGTTTCCCCATTGAATTTTCCACCTAGTTGGTGTGCTTTTGATGTGTAATTTTGGGGGTTGAGGCTAAGGATTTAGAGAGTTTAAATTGGGGAATTGAGTGACGATTTGGTGTCGTATTTTAGTAAATTTGGTATGGTTGGACTAGTGGTTGAATGAGCTTCCAAATTTTATGATTTTTGTTGGATTCCGAGACATGGGCCTAAGGGCCGACTTTTGAGTTGACTTTTGACTTTTGATATGAACTCAATATTTTCTTATGAAATTGATTCCTTTAGCTCATGTTGATTGTATCGAATTATTTGTGACTAGATTCGAGGCATTCAGAGGCCAGTTTGCGAGGCAAAGGCTTTCTAGCGAAGTGATTTGATTTGCTTGAGGTAAGTATCGTATTTAAACTCGGTTGAGGCACCGGTTTCCTGAATTGTTGTGATAACCACATGTTTTTGGGTGTGTACATGCATAGAGAGGATCCCATGTGCAGGCACCGAGATTGTATATTCATGTTTGAGTTGTGCTCGGGCTCTTAGAAGCGCATAAATGACTGTTGAGCTTCAATCTTTGTTATGTAACATGTTGTATCGGTTTATGTGATCTAGTTAAGCCATGATGAGACTACTTAGAGGTTTAATCCCTGAACGAACTTGACAAATGCTTTTCATTGACGAAATTATCTGTTTGGACTACGATAGCACACTTTGCACATGCCTACACTTTAGCATATTATTTACACCAGTCCAGGGACATGAGAATCTTATTTCATTCATCATATACATGTATATACTTGATTTATTGCTTCTATATGATATTTTGGACTGTGCATGCGATTGTGTCGGGCAGATTATGTTATTCGCACGTGAGTTGTTCGTGTAGATCCATGGATTGATATTATTGGCACGTGAGTTGTTCGTGCAACATGTGAGTTATCTGTGCGGATCCATATATTGATATTATTGACACGTGATTTGTCAGTGCAGGCTCTATGGTTAGCACGTGAGTTGTCCGTGCAGTATGTGAAACTTATATTTTCTTGATCATTTATCTGATTCACTTGTAACTTTCCTGTACATGCTATAATATTGCTGAGTGGGGTATTTTGAGAAAATAGTGCACATGCACACACTGATATTCTTCTCACGAAGCCTTATGATTTAGCCTTAAATGTTATGCTGTGTTGGCTTAAAAGGGACAGAATCACACTGAATTAACTAGTATCCTCAATATTTAAGCTTCTCTTACCTTGTCTTGTTTATTTGCGATACTTATTGAGTTGGTTGTAGTCACACTACACCCTGCATCTCGTATGCAAATCCAGGCATTTTCGGACACGGTGGGTGCTGATTATCTGAGCAGCTTAGTCATTCAGAGATTTCGAAGTAGCTACCCACCGTCCAAAGACCTTGACCCTCTTTCCCTATCTCTCAGCTTTATGTATTTAGTTTCAGCTTTTCATAGACAGTATTTCAAACTTGTGTTATACAGATGTTCATGTACTTAGTGATACCTTGGTTTTGGGAAATTTCATATTGAGTTTTGATCTTTTATCCAGTTTATGAGAGTTTTAATTATTTAAACCTGTTTTAGATCATTTTTCATTTAAAAATGTTAGAATTGTTTTGAGGTGTCGGCTTGCCTAGTACCATTTTAGGCGCCATCACGACAAGCTAAATTATGGGTCGTGACAAAATTAATATTTGAGATCATATGGGTTGCATGCAATTCTAATATGTTTGGGTACTAAGATAAGCCAAGTATTCATGTAAAAATTGGCAAAATGACCAAGAAAAGTAATTGCTTACATTCAAATGCAATTGAGAAGGCACGAAAGGAAATATATGGTGCTAGCAAGTTAAAGGAAGATTGTGAGTAGTATAAATAGATATGTGTAGGTTGCAAGCTAAAGTATGGAAGAGCGAGTAGATAGGAGTAAGGATAAGAAAAGGTGAGTGAGAAGGTGACAAGAATAGGCAAGGCCTCGGATTTAAGCAAATCGAAACAAGAGAGCTGATGGTTTCGTAAGTTATAGAAAGTTCAGTATAGACTGAATTTACTCAAAGGAGCTAGGAGCATTTAGAAGATATGGAATGCTACCCTAGTAGTAAAGTTTAACGATCCGACCGGTCGTTTTGGGCATTGATGCTCCTTTCTACTATTTGAAGTCTTAAATACATTAATGCGATGTATTATGACTTGTGTGAATTGTCGGTTTTGGTTTTTAGGTATTTCAGAGTTAGTTTGGAAGAATGAAATCCAAGGCTTAAAGCTTAGGTTAAAATAGTGACTGAATGTCGACTTATGTATAAACGACCTCGGATTCGAATTATAATGATTCCAATAGCTCTGTATGGTGATTTTGGACTTAGGAGCATGTCCGAAAAATTATTTGGAGGTCCGTAGTGGAATTAGGCTTGAAATGGCAAAAGTTGAATTTTTGGAAGTTTGACCGGGGGTTTGAATTTTTTATATCGGGGCCAGAATCCGATTCTGAAAATTAAAATAACTTCATTATGTCATTTATGACTTGTATGCAAAATTTGAAGTCATTCCGGGTTGATTTGCTATGTTTCGGCACGAGTTATTGAAGTTGAAAAGTTCAAAGTTCATAAATTTCGATTTGAGGTGTGATTTGTCATTTTGATATTGTTACGTGTGTTTTGAGGCCTCGAGTAGGTCCGTAGTGCATTATGGAACTTGTTGGTATGTTCGGACGGGGTCCCAAGGGGTTCGGTTGAATTTCGGACGTAGTTCGGATCATTTCAAATGGCTTTGCATTGCTGGTTTTTCTACTGTTACCTGTTGCTTCTGGCATTCTTCGTGATCGCGAAGGTGCAGCTGCATTTGCGAAAGGTGTTTGGTCAGTGGAGCTATTTGTACTTCACGTTCGCGCCTCTAAGGTCGCGTTCGCGAAGCTTTGCATCAGTGGTCATCGCGTTCGCGTGGGGTGTATCGCGAATGCGTAGTGCTTTTGGTGGCAGTGTATTTTTTTTCATCGCGAACACGATGGACTTCCCGCGTTCACATAGAGGAAATGGAGCAGAAGTGGAGATCACGCGTTTGTGCTTCGCGATCGAGTGGACGAATCCGCGATCATTTAAGGTCTGTGAAGTTGTGCATCGCAATCGCGTGAGATTGTCCGCGATCACGTAGAGTAAATGACTAGGCAGCGAGTTTAACTTCTGAAAATGGGAATTAGTCCCATTTTCAGTTTTTACCGATTTGGAGCTCGGGAAGGGGCGATTTTGGGGAGATTTTCAAGAAAAATAATGGGGTAAGTGTTCTTAACTAAATATTGGTCAAATTACCCGAATCCATGGTTGCTTTAACATTTAATTGGTGAATTAAGTTGGAAATTTGTGAAAACCCTCTTGGTTTAATTTGAAGATTTGAGGGTCGAGTTGATGTCGAATTTGAGTAAAATTTATATGGTTGAACTTGTAATTGGATGGGTTGTTGAATTTTGTGTGTTTCGTCGGATTCCGAGACATGGCCCCATGGGCAATTTTTGGAGTGTAATTTCGGATTTTTTGGGAAAATATTAGTATTTTGATATGGAATTAATTCCTATAAATTATGAGGACCGAATCAAATTTATTGTGGCTAGAGTCGAGCCGTTCAGGAGTTAATACGCGCAGAATGGGATTTCTGGAGCAGTGTTTAGCTTGCTCGATATTGGATTCGTCTTGTTCGAGGTATGTAACTCTTCTAATCTTGGAGCTGAGGGTATGAACCCCGATTATACGTATTATGTGAATTGTTTGGAGGTGACGCACATGCTAAGTGACGGGCGTGTGGGCGTGCACCGTAAAAATTATGACGTAATTGGTTATGTGAAATTGTGTAGTCAAATAATCTTGGCATTATCCATATAATTTTATGTGTTAAAGAAATTGAGCTGAGAATCATGTTAAAAATCATGCTGAGGCTATATGCCAGTATTATTGAGACCCGCAGAGGTCATATTGATGTTGAATTATTTGTTTAAATTGATATTTCATACTCAGTCATATTCCTTCATTTCATATCATATCTCAGTCTCTGTTATTATTTATTGATACACTATATCATCATTTTGGGCTAGTTTCATGACATTGTGAGCCCGAGAGACTGGAGAGAGTGCTGACTAAGTGAGGCCAAGGGCCTGATTATGATGTTATTATTATGGGATCGGGCTGCACGCCGCAACAAATGTTATTTACTTATGCCTGAATCTGGCTTATTATAGTGCTTGGGCTGAAGGAGCCCCTCCGGAGCCTGCACCCCCCACAGTGAGCTTGGTTGATATATATATATATATATATATATATATATATATATATATATATATATATATATATATATATATATATATATATATATATATCTTTCTCTAGGCATGGATCTTGCCATAGATATATATATTGAGGGATGGATCTTTCCTGGGCATGGATCTTGCCCGAAGCATTTATATTGAGGGATGTATTTTCCCTGGGCATGGATCTTGTCCGAATCATTGATATTATTGAGAGATGGATCTTCCCTGTACATGGATCTTGTCCGAAGCATTATATACCTGGAGATAGATCTTCTCCATGGGCTGGATTGGCCCTACTCGGTACTGAGTGACTGATGATCAGTTGATGTGTATAATCCAGGATGGATCTTCCCTGGGTCGGATTGGCCATATACAATGCCGAGTGATTGAGCATGATGAGTGAAATGTGCGAGAAAGTGAGATTGAGTACCCTGAGAGTGTGAGTACATGAGTTCATCTATGAGATACATTGCATTGGCATGCACGCATGACATACATGCATAGAGATGTACTTTTCTCATATTGCACGGTATCACGTCATTCATGAATTGTCACATATGTTGACATATGGGCATAGTGATGCATTTGTTTTACACTGGCTATTTGGAGTGGAAAAAAATGAAACACCTTGTTATTGAAAGGAGTTTTGAGAATAATCACAGTTTTCAAACTTACTCGTATTTTGACTTTTTCGGTAAAAGATTTGGGTTTTCACTGAGATACTTGAAAAGAAATGCCTATTTTTTTGGAATTGTGAACGAACTGAGCATTTTATTTCTGAGATACATATTTTGTTACTTGTACTATGTAGTTATGAACTGTTGTGGAATATTGGTGTTGGACCCGACCTTTGTGTTAGCTCGTTACTACTTTCAACCTAAGGTTAGGTTTGTTACTTATTGAGTACATAGGGTCGGTTGTACTCATACTACACTTCTGCACCTTGCGTGTAGATGTTGGCTGTTGATGTTGCTGTGTTCGATGGGAGCTAGATTTGAAGACGTACATGCGTTCCGGTTGTTGCTACCTCTTGTTCATGGTAGCCTTAGATTCACAAAACTTTGTTTATGAAATTTTCAAATAGATGATGTATTTACTTCATACCAGCTATGTAAACTCTATTCTTAGAAGCTCATAATTTGTACTACCAGTTCTTGGAAAATGTATCAGATTCAGATAATTTCTTTTCTTAAATGTCTTATTAAATATCATTGGAATTGGATAGTTGTTAATTGGCTTACCTAGCGGGTTGGGTTAGGTGCCATCATGACTAGTTGGATTTTGGGTCATGACAAGTTGGTATCAGAGCTCTAGGTTCATAAGTTCTACGAGTCATGAGCAAGTGTCTAGTAGAGTCTTGCGGATCGGTATGATGACGTCCATACTTGTCTTCGAGAGGCTACAGGGCATTTAGGATAATTTCCCATCTTTCTTTCCTTATCGTGCGAAATTGATTCAGCTTGAAATATATCTCTTTGAATTCCTTCCACGCATTCGTGTGCGCATGTGAGCGCTCGATATCAGCTGTGTATCGTCGGCTTGTAATTTCAGGGATAATGTGCGAGATGTGTATTCTGTGTTTTGGTGATGGGCCAGTCTGGAGGACTTGAGGCCATGGTTGAACCGCAGCTTAAGCTCTGTAGCTTCAGTTGTAACTTGTACATTTGGACTCATATGTCCGGTAATGTCCCTACGAGTGGAATTTGTGGTTTGATGAGCGGTGAAATGGCTTTGTGATGAGTATGATGTAATTGCGAGATGTGTTAAGACGATGTAAATGTGGCGAGAAGTGTTTCCTTGAAGTGTAAAGGAAGGCCATTGGGTGCTTGATTTTCGTTTTGATGTGACGTACAATCTCGAGTGTGAATGTTTTGTAAGATCTTTCACGTTGTTAAATTTTGGGGCAAATTAAATTCTTGTGTCTGGTTAATGAGTTTGAACTCAGAAAGATTAAGTGATTTCATAGTAATTGTGGCTGCAAAAGGGTACAACAAGATGCAAAATTGAGACTAAGCAGGTGGGTTATCTCCTGCGGAGTAATCTACGTAGGTGTTTTCCTTATGATGTGAATAAAGAGTTTCTTTTCTACCAGCGGGGCGTATGTGTTGAGACTTGAATTTGAATCTGGTTGAGAAAGTTGACTTGAGTGTTAAGGGAATGGATTTGAGTTTAGTGGATGATTGAGGTATTTTATGGTTGGCGTGGTATGAGCTTGAGAAGAATTTTCATTGAACTGACCACGGTGCTATGTCAGTAATAGAATATGGGTACTGCGAATTATTGAGTGTTTTAATTGATGACTTTGAGCCAAGTGGGGGAGCCTGCTATTGACAATTCAATTCGTGGTTATGTGTCAAATTTCTTTTTTTTTTTGTTTTGGTCTGAAGTATACTTGGGAATCATTGATGACTTGCAGAGGTGGAGTTCGAGAATGACTCGAGTAAGGAAATTTCTAGATACATGTTATATTGCGCTTTATGAGTATATAAAAATCGTGGGATGAGTGAGTTATTATTTGTGAATGATGCAGTGCGCATGAAGTATGAATTTGATAAGTGGTATTAAAGTAGAGTTACTTCTTTGAGTGTTGTTGTGCTAATGAGGCACATGTCTTTTGGCCCATTTGGGTGTTGTAAATTGGATTTGAACAAAGGGGGTGACTCTCGAGAAAGTTCTAATGGATTCAAGACTAATATGTAACAATTGAGAATTTTTGGCGGATTTGTTTATGGCTAAAATCTGAGATTTAAGTTGGATGGTGTCAAGACTTGTGGCATTTTTGTATATCACTATGGCTTTTATATTTCGGTATCAAGAAGTTGAATGAAATGGCCTTAAACTCAAATAAGATATTTTTAGAGTGGGTATTTTGGTTGTGGTATTTATAGGGGTAATTATGATATGGTGAGACTCTATAGATGTTTTGGTGGCAATATTCTTGGGTTTTGGTGACCTACGTGGTTTGATCGAGTTAAAGGAATTTAGTTCTAATAGCTTAGTTATGTGCAAATAGATTTTAAAGTGTTCTTGATAGTTTCTACCATGGTTTGAACTGGATATTTTCTACTGGTGTGGAAAACGTGTTGTGTATTGTGATTTTCTCCTGGAAGGAAGTAAGGGGAATGTTTCTAACTAACCGGGTATGTAATTTGCTGGTGACTCAGAGTTGATAATGGGATTCTTGTGCTTGTCACATGATGGCATAATAGATGTGGTATGTTGTGCGGGATTAAGATTTACATGTACAAGGTGACAGTTCAGTCTTGAAGAGATGGTAACGAATGTTGGACAGCATGGTCAGTTTCAGATATTTCGATGAATGTTATAGCTGCTCGGTAATTCCTGAGAAGGGTGCGCATTTCAGAAGGGGAGTTGTGTTTTGACTTATGGATGTTCATCGGTATTGTAGTACTCACCTGCTTGATAGACTGCTGATATTCAAATTATTGCTATGGGGCACGAAAGAATTATGAAAGTATTCCTCATGGGATTATCGTGAATGGAAGATGTGTTAGTCATTTTAGTGCTGGAGTTGGAGTCAGTTACGGTGATTCATGTGTTCGATAAATTTGGAGACTGGGAGTTCTCAGAATTATATTGTTTCGAGTTGCGTCCTATTTCAGGTCAATATTTTATTTTAACTCAGGGCTACACTTGAGGTTACAAAGAGGCTAATTCCCTGAATAAATGGGGTAGTTACTATTTTTGCGTTAAATTGCCGATTTGAAGTGTGATAGCAGACTTTGCACATGCTTACACTATGGCGTGTTATTTATACCAATCCAGGAGCATGAGAATCTTATTTCATTATCATATGCAAGTGTACTTGTTTAATTGCTCCTGTATTGATATGCTGGGACTGGAGGCTTGCGACCATGCTGGGAGATGCATATTATTGGCACGTGAGTTGTCCGTGCCGTGTGTGGGAATTTTATTTCTATGATAATTTATATGATTCATTAATTTCCTTCCTCTACAATTGTACACATGCGCCTACGGTTATCCTCTTCACGAAATTTGAGGAGTTGGTTGTAACATTGTAATTGTATCTGTGGTTATGGTTATGTCTCGATGCAGCTTGTTCAGACTTATACAGTGTGTAAACGTGAGATTTGGGTCTTATAAGAAATTTAGAATGTTGGGTATTGAATTTCAAGATTTTTATGGACTAAGGTTAAAGTAATGATCTTCAATTGTGTTGTGTTGTAAGGCCTATATGGAATAGGGTGGCACGGGATCACCCCCGGGTATGTGCATGGTAAGGTGGAATAGTGATTCGATGGCTTGGAAACAACTCTTGGCACGTTCGAGGACGAATATATGTTTAAGTGGGGGAGAATGTAACGACCCGACCTGTCGTTTTAGGAATTGATGCTCCTTTCTACTATTTGAAGTCTTGAATACCTTCATAGATGTATTATGACTTGTGTGAATTATCGGTTTTGGTTTTCAGGTATTTCGGAGTTAGTTTGGAAGAATGAAATCCAAGGCTTAAAGCTTAGGTTAAAATAGTGACCGAATGTCGACTTATGTATAAACGACCTCGGATTCAAATTATGATGATTCCAATAGCTCCGTATGGTGATTTTGGACTTAGGAGCATGTCCGAAAAATTATTTGGAGGTCCGTAGTGGAATTAGGCTTGAAATGGCGAAAGTTAAATTTTTGGAAGTTTGATCGGGGGTTTGAATTTTTTATATCGGGGTCGAAATCCGATTATGAAAATTTAAATAACTTCATTATGTCATTTATGACTTGTGTGCAAAATTTGAAGTCATTCCGGGTTGATTTGCTATGTTTCGGCATAAGTTATTGAAGTTGAAAAGTTCAAAGTTCATAAATTTTGATTTGAGGTGTGATTTGTCGTTTTGATATTGTTATGTGTGTTTTGAGGCCTCGAGTAGGTCTGTATTGCGTTATGGAACTTGTTGGTATGTTCATACGGGGTCCCGAGGGGCTCGGTTGAATTTCGGACGTAGTTCGGATTATTTCAAATGGCTTTGCATTACTGGTTTTTCTGCTGTTACCTGTTACTTCTGGCGTTCTTCGTGATCGCGAAGGTGTAGCTGCAATTGCGAAAGGTGTTTGGTCAGTAGAGCTATTTGTACTTCATGTTCGTGCTTCTGAGGTCGCGTTCGTAAAGCTTTGCATCAGTGGTCATCGCGTTCGCATGGGGTATATCGCGAATGCGTAGTGCTTTTGGTGGCAGTGTATTTTTGTTCATCGCGAACACGATGGACTTCCCGTGTTCAAGTAGAGGAAATGGAGTAGAAGTGAAGATCACGCGTTTGTGCGTCACGATCGAGTGGACGAATTCACGATCGTGTAAGGTCTGTGAAGTTGTGCATCGCAATCGCGTGAGATTGTCCGCGATCGGGTAGAGCAAATGACAGAGCAGCGAGTTTAAGTTCTGAAAATGGGAATTTGTCCCATTTTCCATTTTTACCGATTTGGAGCTCGGGAAGAGGCGATATTTGGGAGACTTTCAAGAAAAACAATGGGGTAAGTGTTCTTAACTCAATATTGGTCAAATTACCCGAATCCATGGTTGTTTTTAACATTTAATTGGTGAATTAAGTTGAAAAATTGTGAAAACCCTCTTGGTTTAATTTGAAGATTTGAGGGTCGAGTTGATGTCGGATTTGAGTAAAATTTGTATGGTTGAACTTGTAATTGGATGGGTTATTGGATTTTGTGAGTTTCGTCGGATTCCGGGATATGGCCCCACGGGCAATTTTTGGAGTGTAATTTTGGATTTTGTGGGAAAATATTAATATTTTGATACGGAATTAATTCCTATAAATTGTGAGGACCGAATCAAATTTATTGTGGCTAGATTCAAGACGTTCAGGAGTTGATACGCGCAGAATAGGATTTCTGGAGCAGTGTTTAGCTTGCTCGATATTGGATTCATCTTGTTCGAGGTATGTAACTCTTCTAATCTTGGAGCTGAGGGAATGAACCCTGATTATACGTATTATGTGAATTATTTGGAGGTGACACACATGCTAGGTGACGGGCGTGTGGGCGTGCACCGTAAAAATTGGGACGTAATTGGTTATGTGGAATTGTGTAGTCAAATAATCTTGGCATTATCCATATAGTTTTACGTGTTAAAGAAATTGAGCTGAGAATCATGTTAAAAATCATGCTGAGGCTATATGCCAGTATTATTGAGACCCGCAGAGGTCATATTGATGTTGAATTATTTGTTTAAATTGAAATTTCATACTCAGTCATATTCCTTCATTTCATATCATATCTCAGTCTCTGTTATTATTTATTGATACGCCATATCATCATTTTGGGCTAGTTTCATGACATTGTGAGCCCGAGAGACTGGAGAGAGTGATGACTGAGTGAGGTCGAGGGCCAGATTGTGAGGTTATTATTATGGGATCGGGCTGCATGTCATAACAAGTTTTATTTACTTATGCCTGGATCTGGCTCATTATAGCGCTTGGGCTGAAGGAGCCCCTCCGAAGTCTGCACCCCCACAGTGAGCGTAGTTGATATATATATATATATATATATATATATATATATATATATATATATATCTGGGATGGATCTTTCCTGGGCATGGATCTTGCCATAGATATATATATATTGAGGGATAGATCTTCCCTGGGCATGGATCTTGCCCGAAACATTTATATTGAGAGGTGTATTTTCCCTGGACATGGATCTTGTCCGAATCATTGATATTATTGAGGGATGGATCTTCCCTGAACATGGATCTTGTCCGAAGCATTATATACCTGGAGATGGATCTTCTCCACGAGCTGGATTGGCCCTACTCGGTACTGAGTGACTGATGATCAGTTCATGTGTATACTCCGGGATGGATCTTCCCTGGGCCGGATTGGCCATATATAGTACCGAGTGATTGAGCATGATGAGTGAAATGTGTGAGAAAGTGAGATTGAGTACTCTAAGAATGTGAGTCCATGAGTTCATCTCTGAGATACATTGAATTGACATGCACACATGACATACATGCATAGAGATGTACTTTCCTCATGATGTACGGTATCACGTCATTCATGAATTGTCACACATGTTGACATATGGGCATAGTGATGCATTTGTTTTACACTGGCTATCTGGAGTGAAAAAAAAAAATGAAACACCTTACTTGTTATTGAAACGAGTTTTGAGAAAAATCACAGTTTTCAAACTTACTCGTATTTTGGCTTTTTCGGTAAAAGATTTGGGTTTTCACTGAGATACTTGAAAAGAAATGCCTATTTTTCTGGAACTGTGAACGAACTGAGCATTTTATTTCTGAGATACCTCTTTTGTTACTTGTATTATGTTGTTATGAACTGTTGTGGAATATTGGTGTTGGACCCGACCTTTGTGTTAGCTCCTCACTAGTTTCAACCTAAGGTTAGGTTTGTTACTTATTGAGTACATGTGGTCGGTTGTACTCATACTACACTTCTGTACCTTGCGTGCAAATGTTGGCTGCTAATGTTGTTGTGTTCGATGGGAGCTGGATCTGAAGATGTACCTGCGTTTCGGTTGTAGCTGCCTCTTGTTTATGGTAGACTTAGACTCACAAAACTCTGTTTATGAAATTTTCAAACAGATGATGTATTTACTTCATACTAGCTTTGTAAACTCTATTCTTAGAAGCTCATGATTTGTACTACCAGTTCGTGGGGAATGTATCAGATTCAGATAATTTCTTTACTTAACTGTATTATTAAATATCATTGGAATTGGATAGTTGTTAATTGGCTTACCTAGCGGGTTGGGTTAGGTGCCATCACGATTAGTTAGATTTTGGATTGTGACATAAAGTAATGGTGTAATTGCGATAAATGATAAAAGGATGATGTATAGTCCTTCGATTGAGTAATGATTCAACGAGAAGAGATTTCATGAATTGCAGGGGATTAGAATACCCCCATAAGATGAATTATGTTAGGATGCTATGAAGTATAGTTATTGAAGTATAGTATCGTCCCTAGATGGACCAGGCGAATAACTTCAATTGTTCCCCGATGTGACGTGAGCCCTAGTGATAATGTATTACGTAAGAAGTTTAAAGTTATTAGTGGTAGATTATAGATAAATATTAAGGTGAATCAATAATAGATGGATAAAAGTTCCAAAGTACGAGAGGAGATTAGGATGTCATTCTTTAGATGAACAGTAATAAGGAAGCATTAAAAGACTTAGATTTATACATATAGGATAAGCACTGAGAGAGTAACCTGGAGTTAGGTAGAAAACATCGGTAATAATAAACCGAAGTAAGATTTATGATATAGTATGACCTACCTAGATGCAGTAAATCCATAAAGATAAATAACCGAGGCTATGAAAAAAATATAGCAATAGTCGTTAGTTCGATAAAGTATCGAGCGAAGAATTTCAGTACACCTATAGATGCCTAGAGGAACAACTTGTCATTGTTCTGTATATGTTCACAAAGTGAGGCCTAGAGATTGGATAAAAGTAGGAGGAAAAAGGATATAAGAGGCGCACATACAAGGACAGAGTCATACAGACTGCATGACATAAGGTAGCAACAGTTACAAAATTAGAAGAATTCCGACCACAAATCGTGGTGTGCGAAAGAGGCCTAAAGCGGGGAATGCCCTGGCCTTTGGATTTATTTACAGAACAATTACCTAGATGGCAAGGACAATATTATAGTATTTATAAAATCTATTAGTTATCATACTGATAAGTGCATCAGTCAACATTCGAGGACGAATGTTCCAAAAGGGGGGAATGATGTTACACCTCATATTTTCGTACGTGAGAGTTCGCCGTAAGTTGATTGATGTAAGCTCAAAAATGAGATTATATTTGGGAGAATATAAGTATGTTACTCGTGTTACCTTGGAGGTTACAAATATTTAAGATCATGAATAACAACTACCAAGAGGATTAGAAGGATTAGAAGCTAAACGAATTGAAGAAAATAAATTTCGCAGTCGACAAGTTGGGAATGTCATAACATGTACTTTTAGGGTGAGACTAGGGTACTCAACATAATAAGGAGGTTATGTTATGAGCTATTTTAGTCGTCTGATAGTCATTTATTATGTTTTTAAGTCAAGCGAGTTGTGGAACAAAAGTTGGAAAACGTCATCATAAGTTACATTCATAAATATGCTGAAATTTAGGTCAAATTTAGCTGAGATTTTCTCCCAATATACTTCGAATTACGGGATGATCCATATATCATATTGAATATCTACAAGTTTCGTTTTCAGCACATTAAACCATTTGTTAATACGATATCGGAGTAGAGAGATATTCGTATTTTTGCGAGACTGCGCAAGCAACTCCCTATGGGACTCACTTAGGCGGTTGAGACATCTTGATATATGTGTGTGTGTGTGTGTGTGTGTGATGCCTAAAGCTTGTTTTAACTCATTATTTTCACTCTCTTAAGACCTTATATATCTAAAAACTTTCTCTTAAATTTCTCTCATGATCCAAGACCCAAACCAAGGGTAAACAACACAAATCAAGTGTCGGGAATCCCGTGGCGCTAGTATGTTTCTTGTTCTTCTTGTGGTTGCTGATTTTGATGTGGTTACAACTCGTGTGGGAAGTTTTTAAAGTGGTTTAAGTTATTTAAAATACTCTCCTAAGGTTCACATATCAACTCTAGGTAATTTCAAGTCTTCCAAAGTGATTCTAGTGCCGAGAAAACCGAATTGATTGCTAGTTTCACTTCCTTGTTCTTGTGGCTGCGTTAGAAGGATGTTTCGTGGTGAAATAAGCTCAAATTGAAGTTGTTCTATCTGTTTAAAGGTAATGAATGTCTTACTCTACATGTATTTAAGCTTATCCAAGTTATGGCTAAGTCGTTGAAGCTAGAATTTGTGACATATCGATCGAAAGGCTTGTTAGTAATATTGCTGATTGTTGGACTATTTGGGAGGTGTTCTTGCAACGTTTTATGGCTGGAAAATTTATAGAATAACCTGAGTATATTTGTTGTTATTATCAATATTTTTCTGAATATAAATAAGAGAGAAAGGATTCAAAATATAGTATTATTAGACATGAACTGAGCTTGCCGCTCAACGTGTTATTGTGCTAGTTGTGTTCCATATTGCTATTGATTGTTGTTTGGTATGTTTGGTGACTTTTAGTTACTTATGGAATGTAGTACAAACAGGGGAGGTGCTTTCCATTTTCTTGTGGAATATTAGTTTTGACATATGAGAGTTACAACACTTATATGATGACGACGAAGTCGTTTACTCATTATAAACTGAAGAAGATCATATTGAGTTTGGTTGACAATTGGAGAGAAGATTGCAAAGGTATGTTAAGGAACTTCCTTATTTATTTTGGCATGATCTAAAGTGAAATGATCGTAAATGATGTGCTATTTCATAACGGATCTACTCCTAGCAACTAAGGTTGTCCATGTTGTTCTTTCCTTATAAAGTTATTCTAAGCATGTATGTATGATCCTTGAATCCTATTGAGGTTCACATTGATGAATGGATGTCCATAATTTTAATCGAAGGTGCAACGATCTTACGTCAACCTGAAAGGTTTAGAATGTGATTCCATGAATCCAACATGCATTATATATATATGTATCTATTTTACTCTACCGAGCCGCGCTATAGTCAGCCGGGTACAACACCTATTGTGCAATCACTGATTAGTTGAATTTTATCGAGCTCCACATGGCCGAGTATGATTCAACCAAGCCTTATGATGACCAGGTACATTTTTACCGAGCCTATTACGGTCGGGTACGATATGATGACGATAATGTCCATAGAGGCGTATGTTTTTAAAAGTTTATGTATCATGCATTTCATGTCAGTAGCTCTCAGAAGCACTCAGATGTTACATGTTGTATCTTCTCTATCTCTCTTTGATTATTGTTCTTATTTATGCTTTTCTACCTTACATATTCGGTACTTTATTTGTACTGATGTCTCTTTTGTCTAGGACTCTGTGTTTCATGCCCGTAGGTCCCGATAAATAAGTTGACGGTCCTCCTAGTAGGCTATCAACTCAACGAAAGGTGTTATTGCACTCCACTTGCTCCGGAGTTTCTTATTTGGTCAGTATGATTTGGACAAGTAATGATTAGTATGACGGGGCCATGTCCCGACCTTTATGACGTTTATGTACTCTTAAAGGCTTGTAGACAGATATCATGTATATGGATACTTGTATGGCCTTGTCGGCCTATATTTTGAGTGGACAATGCTCAAGTCGACCTTATAGGCCCGTATGTCACATGTATAAATTTGTATATCATGTTGGGTCGTCCTTTGTCGAGTAATTCCTTATGTTTTATTTTGATTATCTCATGATGGCCCTTCTGGCCCATCTACCCATGATGGTATGATAAGAAAAATACGTTACGTTTGTACTCGGTTGAGTAAGGCACCAGGTGCCCGTCATTTCCCTCCAATTTGGGTTGTGACAAACTTTAGGATATTTTTCAAAAATGTATCTTGATCTATAATAGATTTTAAGTCAGCTTGTGTTGAATGTGGTTTATACTAAAATACCTTCATAGTCTACTATCAATATCTAGACCCCAAACCTACCCCCTCCCCCCCCCCCCAAAAAACAAAATCCTAAATACGCGCTCTTATTGAAAATTTATCATTCTTGGCTAATAAATAATAAAATTAACATTGTGTTAACGAGATATTAATATCAATGTTATTATTATTAATATATGATGAGGCATTCGTTATTAATCTCGACATTACAAGTGAAAATAATGTAATCATGGGATATTGTAGTGTTTGCAATATAGTTATGAAGTCCGTTTCTTCTTGTCGCTATCTAGTTTAGTCACCAATTAAAATATAGTTAAGAACATCTCATGTTGTTCACATCTAGTTATGTTACAAATTTTAAGTTGTTAACAAATAGTTATTGTAATAATCGATAAACAAGTGATCACAACCTTTACATAAACATATTATTAATATTAGTCATTAATTATTATTATTTTAGATCATCATTACATTGTGCCATCAATTTCATGTTGTTAACATATTATTTTGCCACGACCCGAAATTTCCATCACAGGAACCATGATGGCGCCTAATATTTCACTTGCTAGGCAAGCCAACGTTAGATTAATCTTAACCATTTTTAAATAAATTAAACTAAACGGAAGTCAATTACTGAAATAAAGTGCGGAAGACCATAACTACCGAATCATCAAAATACATCCCCGAATCTGGTGTCACAAGTGTACGAACTACTAGAATAATATAAATAAAGGTTTGAATAAAATTCAAGTTGTTTGAAAGATAATACACAACTAAGATAAGATAGAAGGGTACTTCAGAACTGCGGACGATGTGCAGTTATACCTCAAGTCTCCTCTGGGTAACTGAATCCGAGCACGTCTATGGTACGCTGCTGGGACCAACTCCAAAATCTGTACAAGAAATGTAAAGTATAGTATGAGTACAACCGACCCCGTGTACTCCGTAAGTGTCGAGCCTAACCTCGACGAAGTCGTGACGAGGCTATGACAGTTACCTCGATTTGCAAGTCCTACTCCCTCAAGTTAAGGTTAACCACGACAGTTACCTCGATTTGCAACCAACTAAAGATTCCAATACGCCTTTTGCCTCGCGAATTAGTATCTGAATGCCTCGAATCTAGTCACAAACAATTCAATATACTCAACACGATTCGTAGGAATTAATTCCACATGGAATTTCTAATTTTCTGAATTAAATTCCGAAATTCATCTCAAAAATCAACGGTGAGACTCACATCTCGAATCTCGAAAAAACTTACGAAATCCGAACACCCGTTCCGAGACGAGACCAACCATACAAAAATTATCAAATTCCGATGTCAAACCTTCAAATCCTAAATTTTCGTTTTTGAAAAGTTTTACAAAAATTCTAATTTCTTTCATCTAAATCCGAAATAAACAATGAATATGGACATGAATTTATGAAATATCATCAATATATGATAAGGAACACTTATCCAGTTTGAAGTCGTGAAAAACTCCTTCAAATCGCCCAAAAACCGAGGTTTTAAAACCCAAACGAAATGAAGAAAAATGGCCATTTCCGACCCCTTAGTGGTCGTTTGGTATGAATACGGCTTATGTTGGGATACGTTACACTTGAATTAGTTATGCTGAGATTAGTTATCATGGTATTATATTTATTCACTGTTTGGTATGTTGTATTAAAAATGATAATTGCATAATTTCTAAGAAGAAGGTATAAGTTATCCCGACACTAATTACCCCACCCCCTACAAGATATAAGTTATTCCGATACTAATTTTAATCCCGGAATAATTTATACCAGGTTTGTTAACCAAACAAAGTATTAAGGTGGTATTAAAATTTTATACCAGCACTATATATACTTATACCTCATACCAAATGACCCCTTAATGTTATGCCAAGTCTCGCATTTACGGGCAAAAGATCGTATCTGCGGCCTTGCATTTGCGAGATAAGGGCCGCATTTGCAAAGCCAAGCAGCCATGCGAGTTTCGCATCTACGAAAAATGGGCTGTATTTGCGGATGCGTAGAAGCGCAAGAAGGAGCCGCATAAGAGACGGGGTGTGCATTTGCGATCGGCTGGCCTCAGAAGCGGTATCGCACCTGCGATCAAAGCTTCGCTGAAGCGAAGCTTCCTTCCCAGCCTCAACGTCGCAGAAGAGACATTTCCTTCGCAGAAGCGGGCACGCACTTGTGGCCAAAAATGCGCAGGTGGGACGCAACAGAACCAACACTGGACAACATGTTCCAAATGGTCAGTGGCTCGTCCGAAATTCATCCGAGCCGCTCGGGACCCCGTCCGAATATTTCAACAAGTCCCGTAATATAATACGGACTTATTAGGGGTCTCAATTCACATCAAATAACATCGAAATTTCAATTCACACCTCGATTCAGAATTAGAAGTTTCAAACTTTTCTATTTACAAAACTCATGCCGAAACATATTAAACGAATTCGGAATAACTTTAAATTTGGCGCACAAGTCATAAATGACATAACGGAGTTATTCAAATTTCTAAAATCGGGTTCCGACCCCGATATCAATAAAGTCAAATCCGTGGTTAAACTTTGGAATCTTCAAACTTTCAATTTTCAACAAATAGCGATAACTCAAGGTAAGGACCTCTAAATTAAATTTCGTGCATACGTCCAAGTCCCAAATTACGATACAGACCTACCGGAACTGTCAAAATACTGATCCGGATCTATTTGCTCAAAACGTTGACCGAAGTCAACTCAAATGAGTTTTGAAGCACTATTTCACATTTTAATCAAATCACGAAGTCAAAACGTTGACCGAAGTCAACAATATTCGAAAAAATTTACGGACTGCACACGCAAGTCGAAAAAAGCTGAATGGTGCTATTTGAGGTTTAAGAACACATAAATAATTATTAAATTTAAAGATGACCTATCAGGTCATCATATGTTTAGTCATTAATTTTAGTTTTATACTTTATAATGTCACATTTCTTTTTAAAATATTATTTACTTATTAAAATACTATTATTAGTTTGTAATTTGTAACAAATTTATAATGTGCAGATTTTTCATTAACATGTTGTTAATATTTCTCATTAATTATCATTATTTTAGATTATCATTACGTTAAGTCACCAGTCTCATATTGTTAACATATTATGTAGTCACTAATTTCCGTCAAAAAGTAATAATTATCAATAAGAGAAATGCGTATTTAGGATTTTTTGGAGGATGGGTGTGTGGAGCAGAGGCGGATTTAGAAATTTAACTTTATGGGTTCAAAATTTAGATTCTAGGATATACCTCAAGGTACTATATAATAATAACCGAATGAAATACGAACAATGATATTTAATATATATGTAACAAGTACCGAACCATCTAACATAATATATATTCAATAAATATCACCATTACAATTGAACCCAACGGGTTGTCATGTTTTGAAAACGATCAATAATCGCATCATTAGGTACACTTTCAAATACTTCATCTTCTATATAACAAACTAAACAGTTATTCAAAAATCCATCACCAATTTTGCTACGCAAGTCATTTTTGATGTACTTCATTAAAGAAAAAGCTCTTTCTACTGTTGCAGTAGCGACATACAATATCAGACTTAACTTCATAAGTAAAAATATAAGTCTCCAAGTCTTGTACAAATCTATTTCAACTAATGTTTCTGAAAGATCTCCAAGTCCTTTCAAGTTAGAGAAATCATTGTCTTCTTTCACAAAGAGAATATAGTTGTCAAGCTCGTAACTGAGATCTTCAAGCTTTGAACCACTAAACTCATGAGGATAAAGTGTAGCAAGTTTCATAATTCTGTCTTTATCATAATTTGTAAAAGAATTATCCGGACTCAAACTAGCCATATCAAGAAGTAGATTACTATTCACCGCATCAAAACGACTGTTAAGCTCTGAAAGTTACAAATCAATAATAGTATTAAAAACTTCGACACACAAATGATGAGAATATGTAACACTTGAACTCCTATGCTTTGACTTTCCAAGATGATAGTTCTTATCCATTTCAGGGATCACAATATCATACTTGGAACAAAATGAAGAGGCGTCATCTATCAAAGATTCCTATTTAGATTCTCTCATCACTTGCAATTGCCTCTTGGCGAAACCAACAAGCTTCATAGCATTTACAATATCCTGATCTTTTCTTTGCAAAGCTATATTCAAATCATTTGTGATTGCTAATAATTTTAACATCAAATGCATCATATGCACAAACTCAAAAGATCTTATGTCATTCACTAGACTTTTTGCCACTGATCTCTCAAGATAATTTGCACCCTCACTTGCAAGAAACTCAAGTACATTAATGATTGACGAGAATAATGCAATAAAGTTACGCACTGTCTTAAAATGAGAACCCCATCAGGTATCACCTAGCCTTTGGAGTCCAAGTTTTTGATTTAGTCCACTTCCTGTATGAATTTCACCAAGCACTTGTAGCTCCTCTAATTTTTTTGCCTGATCCTCTCGTAGCATATTCCTACGCTTAAAAGAACTTCCAACAATATTCAAGACTTTAGCAACAATATAAAAAAATTGATCTACATCACAATATTTTTTTGCAACGGCTACAAGAGTCAATTGCAATTGATGGGCAAAGCAATGTATACAATATGCCGAAGGATTATCTTTCAGAATTAAAGTTTTAAGACCATTGATTTCTCCTTGCATGTTACTAGCTCCATCATAACCTTGTCCCCGTATTTGAGATGGACTCAATGAGTGCTCTAAAAGCAAATCATAGATTGCTTTTTGTAATGACGATGAAGTTATTTTTTTAACATGAACAATACTAAGGAATCGCTCAATAAGTTTTTCCTCTTTGTTGACATACCGCAGAACAAGAGCCATTTGTTCCTTATGAGAGACGTCCTTAGATTCATCAACCAAAATTCCAAAATAATCTCCATTTAAATCTTCAACTATTGCTTTAATTATTTCTTTCGCACAAGCATTCACGATCTCTTTTTGGATATTTGGAGCAATCATCATGTTATTTTGTGGAGCACTTTGTAGCACAACTTTTTTCACTTCATCATCCCTATCTGCATACCATTGTAAGAGTTCTATAAAGTTTCCTCTTTTAGTAGAAGTTTCACCTTCATCGTGGCCCCGGAAAGACATTCCTTATTTTAAAAGAAATTTTGCCACATCAATCGAAGCATTCAACCGAACTCGATAATCACTTTTAATTTTTTTTAGACTGCTTGTCAAAAGAGGTTAGAATTGATTGTTCTTGATTAATTAAATCTCTCATCATCATAAAACATCTATTGTGAAGACTATTCACCTCTCCAATATGTGCGTTAAGCCTTTCTGTAGCTTTATTCCAAGCTCTAAAACCACTCTTTGTGAAAGAATCCCCAACTTTTTCATTTCCTCCATGCTCATTTTTAAACAAGTAACAACATAAGCAAAATGCTGCATCAACTTTAATACTATATTCTAACCATTCAGAGTATGAAGTGTTAAACCATTCAAGATTAAACTGACGCATAAATCCACCAAAATCTCTTTTTGGAAAACTACAATTATGAGATTGACAAGGTCCTTGTTGAATATAATATCTTCTCACTCGGTCACGTAAATTCGGAGGATACTCTGAAATTTGCTTTCTTTCTGCGGGATCAGGTTCAAGATTCAAATTCAACATTTTTTCTTTGTTTGATACCGCCGAAGGATTGATATTGTCATGAATAATTGGACATGGAGAAGAACTCGGCGTAGGAGGACTAGAACCAGAACCAGGACTTTGAGGAGTTGGAATAACCTTGAAAAATTTCGTGATCATATCCACCTTCACTAAAAAGATCCTAAAAATCACAAAAAATAAATTACACTTCAAAGTGTAATTGAAACTTAATCCAACCAAATCGATATTTCAACAACTTAAGTACTTATGAAGTTGGAGTTAATATGATACAATATCTAATTTCTTCAGCACAACAAGAATGGAGTTATTCCCCAGGCCTAAAAGTAAGATTAGTTTAGGAAATGATTGACTAGTAATTAATATGATATAAAAAGTTAAATTTATCCTTAAAACTCAAATGTTGAAGTACAAAACAAATCATTGCAGTTTATCACTAAAATTTACTATATGTGAGCTAAACATGAGTTTAATAGTTAAAATAAATGAATCCAAAATAAAGTCTTTAATTAGTGAAGTAATAGAGTAAAACATTTGACCCGTTTCTTATATGGAACCAAAATGCAAGAACCAAGAACAATAGTATCAAATCTTGTAACTTATAATTAATAAATATTATTGTATTATTATTGAGAAAGAGCAATAGAGGCATACCAACAAAACTAAAGAAGAGGATGGATTGCAGTTTATGTCCAAGAAAAACTGAAGAAGAGCCTTTGCTTTGATTCTTTTGAAACTCTAGCTTTAAAAATTTGGGAACCGATGAACCTTCTGAAAAGTGGAAGGTTTTGATCTCTTAAAGTTTTGTGAAGACCAACTTTTTTATAATTATTAAAAAGCCCCACGAGTTAATGAAGTACAAGAATAAAATTAATTAGGTAGGTCTTCATCTTTTAAGGATAAGAAACGGACCTCTTTAAATGGGAAGGGGCAAAAAAAGCCCATAAGTAATAAAGAAGTCAAACAGTAACTCAAATAAAATTACAATAAAAGTTGTGTACACATAGATTCAAACTCCAATCTTCTCGCAATAAGTGGAACTTTGCCCATCAGTTTTAACACTGAACCCATAGCCTCATTTAGTCTATGGGTTCAAACACTAATATATGATCATATTTCAGTAATTTTGCACAGTATATTCTCGGGTTTTGTCGAAAGTTATGGGTTCAATTGAATCCGTATCCATAGCGCTAGATCCGCCCCTGGTGTGGAGGTCGGGATTTTGGTTTTGGCTTTTAGACATTGATAATAGAGTATGAGTTTTAGTATAAGCCAAATGCAACATAAGCACATGTATGCAGTTTTGTATAAACTGACTTAAAATCTATTATAGATTCATATCACACTTTTAAAGTTATTATAAGTACATCTAGGTCGTTTAATATGGACTAAGTTAAAATAGATTATAAACATAAATCGGAAGTGATCATCTTCAACCTCAACCTCAAATCTGAAATTTCATCCAAACCACCTAAAATCTTCTCCAAACTCGCTCAAATTTGAGGTTTAAGCTCCTCAAAAGATCCTCAACAAAACCCTATGATACCCATTCAAAATAATTGACAATTTCGAAAAATTCAATTTTCAAGCTTGAAGCTTAAGCTTTAATAATGGTTGTCAATGGAGTATTTTAGATTTTCCTTCGATCTAGAAGGGAAAAATAGGAAGGAGATGAGTTGGGAGAGGGAAATATATTTTTATATTTCTTTTTTATAAGGTAAAAAAAATACATCTTTACATTTCATCTTTGGTTTATTTTAATTGTTTATTTGTTTGGACCAAATTGTATTTTTTTTAACTTCTGGGTTGGTTTCAACATACATTAATGGGAATTAGCATAATTAGCACTAATCATAAAAGGGGTTCAAATATTAAATAATTAAAACTTGGGGTTCAAATCTTCAATAAAGACTTGAAAGAGTCCCTGCCACAACATAGCCCTAGTAGTTCATTCCATGTTGAAAAGTAAAGTAGTATTTTGCTCCACTAACTCCAAATTTAAATCCACCTCTCCAAGCGCGTACCATCTACAAAACAAAGGTATAAATGGGAGAATAAATTCAAAAATAAGTGGAAAACAAAAGTAACTTATAACCTGTTCGGCAAGTTTTTTTTGGGGCCAAAAATATTTTTTCTTGTCAAAAGTGCTTTTGGCCAAAACCAGAGGTTTTAACCAAGCTTTTAGAAGAAAAAAATATGTTTTTGAGGAGAAACAAAAATAGATTTTGAGAAGCAAAAAATGTAGCTTCTCTCCAAAAGCACTTTTCTGAGAAACACTTTTGAGAAAAATACATTTTCAAAAGCTTGGCCAAACACTAATTACTGCTCAAATGTGTTTTTCAAATTAATTAGCCAAACACAAACCGATTCTCACCAAAAGTACTTTTTTGAAAAGTACTTTTGAAAAAAATAATTCTCAAAATAAGCAGATTTTAAAAGTCTGGCGCTATTAGCCGCTAAGTTTGAAGTAGAGCTTTTACCTTTTCTTTGATCAAATCAATTTAGAAGAATACATGAGAAACTAATTAGTGCATATGTAACGTTACATCATCTGTTCCATTGTGCCGATTTAAAGAAAAGTTGTACCATCTTAGATTGTTTAAATTTTCAAAATTACAATCACATTTCACTTTATTTTACACCTGTACAAGCTAATGATGTTCAAACGAGAGAAAGAGCATAAATTATACTTTCACAGTTACAATTAACAAATTAATAATCTAATTAGAGCACGAGTTAATGTTTAAATAAGCCAAACAACTCTATTTTATGAGTTAATTTTGATCACATAATTTTATTTACTATAACGGCAAATTCTCAAACTACGTGATTGAACTTTATCACAATAGCACATATTAAAGTAGGGAGGCAATTTTCTCATTTTCCTTATCGTCCTTTGTCCCCCTATTCTTTCTTTCCTCTTCCTCTTTCTTCTTCGTCTTCTTCCTTTCTCTCTTTTTATCTTTTCTTGAGCCGAGAGTCTATTGGAATCAGCCTCTCTACCTCGCCAGATAGGAGTAAGTCCTGCGTACACAATACCCTTCCCAGACCCCACTTGTGGGATTATACTGGGTATGTTGTGGTTGTTGTTGTTGTAAAGTAGGGAGGGAATTTGAGGGTCTGCGAATTTTCAATTTTGCAATACAAATGCAAGCCCTCTTTTGTGTTATACTAGTTAACTAAAATACTATGATGATTAGTGTTAGGGGCTTGACCTTTGACTCGGCAGATGACACAATGGTGGCAAGGGGTAGGCGTGAATGGCCTTCTCATGGGCCTATATGCGGGATAAATGAAGCATGCAGAATAATGTTGGTGGACACTGTCAAGTTGACAATAAGCAATGTGGGGAGATTGGTGCGCCATAACATGGCATGGATGTTGGGTGGAACGGACAGTGGCACACCAGCTTGTGGCCTGTGCCGAGGTCGGACCAAGTGTGGGAAAATCAAGGGGGGCTAATGGCAAAGGCTAGAAGGACAAAGGCAAGGCAAGGCAAGGTAAAAGTTAAGGAATGGCACGACGAAAACAAGAGTTGGCACGACAAAGTGAAATACAGCCAAGACATATGTAGCATCAGGCTTGTGCGACTAAGTCATGGGCAGCAGGTTGCGAGCATGGCATTAGAGCAGAATAGTGTCAAAGGGCCAAGGCTGGGCACAATGCCAGCCATGGGCGCGTACAACAACTGAGCACAAAATGCACATGGGGTAGTTGGGCAGTTTTAACTGCTTGTGGCCATATTCCTAAAGTTTTGCAGCACCTTTGTAATTTGAAATTTGAATACCAAGGCAATTGGTGATGTCAACTGCATATTAGTTCTTATTAGTCTTGAGCCAAACAAGTTTCATAAGCCTATTGTTGTAAGCGAAAGGCTAGCACATGTGTTATAAATGTGAAGCCTTGGCCTAAGAGGAAATTAGAGGGTAAAAGACTTGTAATTTTGCTAAGGAACACCAGGAAGAAATGTGAGGGTTTCAAGAGAGTATTTAAAGGAAGCAATAAACTTGTGATTGTGTCTAGTCAAAGTTGAACTTGAGTTGTGACTGACTTGTTCTCATAACGAGTGATAGGTCCTTTGTATATTTTGACATTAATGTAAAGGTTGAGAGTTTTTCCGTATCTGATTGTGCCTTTACTTTGCTACGCTAAAAATAATATAAGTCTCTAAAAAGTTTAACTATCGACAAAGGCTGAGTCAAGTCTACACTTGATAGTCGCATAGTGGGCGAACCTCGAACAGAAACTCGGGCATGAAAAAGCCAATGTGAAAACTAGTATTAGAGCACACGTTAAGGAAGCGGACTTAGCCGTATGACAAGCGGCACGAGCACATAATTTGTCCAGAAGGTGGAGCAGTTGGAATCACTTAGTGGACAGGCCCTTAAAATAGGAGAAGATGCTTCAGTTCTCGCGAGAATAACGCATTTGGAAGCAGATCATGCAGAGAGGGATGAGGCTGCCATGGCAGAAATGGAAATTGAAACGCAATGAGAAGGAAGAATTGCATAGGGAAGTACTCCTACTTCAAAAGACATTGCAAAATAGTGTCCCTAGAGGTGATGAGCATGCAAGTATAAAAGTGCCAGAACCAAAGGCGTACAATAGCATGCAAGGCGCCAAAGAGTTGAAAAACTTCCTTTGATGATGCGAAGATTTGGTTGCGGACAATAGCTGCAAAAATGAAAAGTGCAGGATTGGCACATATTGAAACATGGGAAACGCTGAAGAAATTAAAATCTTAATTCTTTCCAAACAACTTGTTGTGGTTTTTAGAGATGTGCGACGGTTGAAGCAAAGCGGCAATGCAAGGACGTATGTCAAGGAGTTTACTTCCTTGATGCTCAATATAGGCAATATGGCAGAAGAAGACAAGTTGCACTATTTCATGAACGAGCTGAAGTCGTGGGCGCAAAGAGAGTTGAGAAGGAAGAATGTCCAAAATCTCTCATATGCTATCGCGGCGGCAGATGGGTTGCCTGACTTTGATAAGGGTGACGACCATAAGAAAAATTCGCATTTCAAGTCTAAGGACAAAATAAAGCAATGGAAGAAAAACGGGAACATCCATACTGTCGTAGATGAAGGGAATACTGGGAAAGGAAGGCAAACAGAGAATTCCAATGGTATGGAGAAGGGTGGCAAGTTCAAAGGGTGCTTTATATGCAGTAGGCCTAATCACGTCCAAGTCACACCCCAATAAGGGATATAAAACGGTTAGCAAGGATAACAACCCAACGCAAGTCAGGGTCTGTTATGACCCAATTCTCACTATAGGCCGTGATGGCGCCCAACGTCAGCGTTAGGAAGCTAACGGTGAACTATCCATTTAATTATTCACTTTCTTAATTTTAAAATCATGAATTTTTATTTAATAGAAAAGCCAGGTATAAAAGGGCATGGTGATATAAAACATAAAATAAAATATGAGAGTGAAACAGTAATATCAATAGACAAAACCATGAATGTCTACTAGAAATTCCCAAAATCGGTGTCACAAGTGCACGAACAAACTAGTAGAATATACAAAAACCTCCTACAACTACTGTCTGAAGTAAAATAGACAGGAATAATAAGTACAACAAGAGGAGGCTCTGGGTACTGCAGAACGGAGCAAGAACAACAGCTCACCACTAGGCCTCCGGATAATGCGAGTATGCGCATGGATGGACACCAGATGTACCTACCTCAGTACCTTCACCATATTTCCAGAAGTGTAGCGTGATTACATAAACAATGTGTATCCAGTAAGTATCTAGTTTAACCTCGAAGAAGCAGTGACGAGTGGTCGACATCGACGCTTACTAGAGGTCAATAAATAAAGTGTAAAAAATTATAAATAGGTAGGAAATAAAATAGTGATAATGGAATAAGAAGCATTAAATAAGTAATTTCTTAGCAAAATATCCATTTAAAACCCATAAATATCACATGCCAATTTTAACAAATATGCGCCATCAAGTATTTATTAATTCTCAAGTCATGAAGGAAATATCAAGTACAATTGGACTCTTTGTGACATCTCGTACGAGTTATGCCGAGTTCATACGGCCCGATCCATAATAATCGTGTACATACACTACTGAGTTCGTACGACCCGATCCATGGATGCATCTTATTGTATATAAATATTGCTGAGGCGTTCTGTCCGATCCACAAGAGTAGGGAAACTCTTCGGTCTACGGAACATACGTTTACAACGCTAAGCTAAGCACATAAAGGAGCATAAATTTCCTATCAATAATCAAATATTCCGCCAAAACTCAAAGTAACGAAGCTCGGTCTAACATAATCTCTAATCAAGTTTCGCTTATTAATGCAAGTAATTAAACTAACAAGTTGGGTTCAAATAGCACAAGTATTGCATAATAAAGTCCTATGTCTACTCGGACATAACAAGATTTTAGCTACGTACTGACTCTCATCTCTTCTTGCGTACGTAACACCTGTAATTATTAATAATTAATAATTTAAACACCTATAGGGTTAATTTTCTCTTAAAGGTTAGGGAGAGACTTATCTCGTTTTCAAGCCCTATTTTCAGTCCTCAAATCACACTAATAGCCTCAAATCGGTGCAGAACAATCCGAAACTAGCCAAAGGTCGTACAAACTAATCAATATTGTAACGACTTAGCCGGTCGTTTTGAGTGTTTTAACCCTGATCCCCTATTAATTCCTCCTCTATGTTATATTATAGTTATGTAACTTGCCAGGGTGTTCGGCTTTAGTTTCGGGTGAGTTTCAGAGTGAAATGAGACACATAGTCCCTAAGTTAGAGGTTTAAGTTGTAAGAGTTGACCGTAGTTTGACTTTTGTGTAAACGACTCTGGAATGAAATTTTGACAGTTTTAATAGCTTTGTATGGTGATTTTAGACTTAGGAGCATGTCCGGATATTAGTTTGGAGGTCTGTAGGTCATTTCGGCGTGAATTGGCGAAAGTTGAAAAGTTAAAGGTTTGGAAGATTTGAGAAGTTTGACCGGAAGTTGACTTTATTGATATCGTGGTCGAATCCTAATTTCGAAATTTGGAATAGGTCCGTAATATCATTTATGACTTGTGTGCAAAATTTGAAGTCAATCGGGGTTGTTTTGGTATGAATCGACATTGGTTTCAGAATTTGGAAGTTCATAGTCCATAGGCTTGAATTTGGGTTGTGATTCATAGAATCAATATTGTTTGATGTGATTTTTGGCCTCGAGTAGGTCCATTATGTGTTTTGAAACTTGTTGGTATATTAGGACGGGGTCCCGGGGGCCCCAGGTGTGAAACGGATTGAAACCGGATCAAAATTTGACTTGTGCAATTGCTGAAGTTTCCAGCATCTGGTGTCATCACACCTGCGGAGGGACTGGCCACAGGAGCGGATTCGCAAAGGCGAGCAGTTGATCACAAAAGCGGAGCTGGCCTTGCCTAACTGGGAGCACATGTGCGGTATATTTTTCGCAGTTGCGGTCGGAACTCTGCAGAAGCGGGCTTACAGGTGCGATCCATGGTCTACAGAAGCTAAATTTCTGGGATGCTTCGGTCTTGTTTGCAAAGAAGAAGGATGGTTCTATACGCATGTGTATTGATTATCGCCAGTGGAACAAGGTTACGGTGAAGAAAAGGTATCCATTGCCATATAGTGATGACCTATTTGATCAACTATAGGGTGCCAGAGTGTTCTCAAAGATTGACTTGCGTTCAAGCTATCATCAGTTGAAGGTTCAGGAGCCGGATATCCTGAAGACTGCTTTCACGACTCGGTTTGGTCATTACGAGTTCCTTGTGATGTCATTTGGGCTGACCAATGTCCCAACAGCATTCATGCACTTGATGAATAGTGTATTCAAATACTATCTTGACTCATTCATCATTGTATTTATTGATGACATCTTGGTGTACTCCTGGAGCTGGGAGGATCATGAGCAGCACCTGGGGACCGCGCTTCAGACCTTGAGAGAAAAGAAGTTGTATGCAAAATATTGAAAGTGTGAATTCTGGCTTGATTTGGTGGCATTTTTGGATCATGTAGTGTCGAGTGAGGGGATTAAGGTAGATCCGAAGAAGATTAAAGCAGTGCAGAGTTGGCCTAGACCGTCTTTAGCTACTGAGATCTGGAGTTTTCTTGGTTTGATAGGGTATTACAGTCGATTCGTAGAGGGTTTCTTATCTATTGTTGCACCTATGACCAGATTGACCCAGAAGGGTGCTCCATTCATATGGACCTAGGAATGTGAGGAGAGCTTTCAAAAGCTCAAGACAGCTCTGACTAAATCCTAGTATTGGTGTTGCCTACAGGTTCGGGGTCTTATACTGTGTATTGTGATGCGTCGCGTATTGGTCTCGACACGGTGTTGATGCAGGGCGGTAGTGTGATTGCCTACGCGTCTAGATAGCTGAAGGTGCATGAGAAGAACTATCCTGTCCATGACCTTGAGTTAGCAACTATTGTTCATGCCTTGAAGATTTGGCGGCACTATTTGTATAGTGTCCCTTGTAAGGTCTATACCGACCTTGTTCAAATAGAAGGATCTTAACTTGCTGAAGCGAAAGTGGTTAGAGTTGCTTAAGGACTATGATATCACCATTCTATATCATCCCGGGAATGCCAATGTAGTGGCCGATGCCTCAAGTCGTAAGGCGGAGAGCTTGGGCAGTTTAGCATATCTACCGGCAGTAGAGAGGCCATTAGCATTGGATGTTCCGGACTTGGCCAACTAGTTTGTTAGATTGGATGTTTCAGAGCTGAGTTGAGTTTTGGCTTGTGTGATTTGTCGGTCTTCTCTTTATGATTGTTTTAGAGAGCATCAGTATGATGACCCCCATCTTCTTGTCCTTAAGGACACGGTTCAGCACAACGATGCCAAGGAGTTCACTATTGGGGATGACAGTGTGTTGCGAATGTAGGGAAGACTATGTGTGCCCAATGTAGATGGTTTGCGTGCGCTGATTCTTGAGGAGGCTCACAGTTCGCGGTACTCCATTCATCCGGGTGCCGCTAAGATATATCAGGACTTAAGGCAACACTATTGGTGGAGTAGGATGAAGAAGGACATAGTGGAATATGTAGATCGGTGCCTAAACTGTCAGCATGTGAAGTATGAGCATCAACGGCCTGGTGGATTGCTTCAGAAGCTAGAGATTCCAGAGTGGAAATAGGAGCGGGTTACTATGTATTTTGTTGTTGGGCTCCCACAGACTCAGAGGAAGTTCGATGTAGTATGGGTGATTGTGGATAGGTTGACCAAGTCGGCTCATTTCATTCCAGTAGTGACTACTTATTCTTCAGAGCAGCTGGCTCAGGTTTATATTCACGAGATTGTCAGACTTCATGGCGTGCCGGTATGCATCATCTTTGACCGGGATACGTAGTTTACATCACGGTTCTGAAGGGCTGTACAACGTGAGTTAGGCACGTGGGTTGAGTTGAGTATGACATATCACCCTCAGACAGACGGATAGTCCGAGCTCACTATTTAGATATTGGAGGATATGCTTCGTGTGTGTGTAATGGAGTTTGGGGTTTATTGGGAACATTTCTTGCCACTCGCAGAGTTTGCCTACAATAACAGTTACCAGTCAAACATTCAGATGGCTCCGTATGAGGCTTTGTATGGGAGGCCGTGTCAGTCTCCGGTCGGTTGGTTTAAGCCGGGCGAAGCTAGACTATTGTGTACAGACTTGGCTCAGGATGCTTTGGAAAAGGTTAAATTGATTCAAGATCGGCTTCGCACAACCGAATCTAGATAGAAAAGTTATGCGGATCGGAAGGTTTGCAACGTTGCATTCATGGTTGGGGAGCGGGTCTTGCTCCGAGTTTTGACCATGAAGGTTGTTATGAGGTTCAGGAAGAATGGCAAGATGAGCCCTAGGTATATCGGGCCTTTTGAGATTCTTAAGAGGGTTGAAGATGTGGCCTACAAGCTTGCACTACCACCTTGTTTAGCTGCTGTTCATCTCGTTTTTAATGTTTCTATGCTCTGAAAGTATCACAGAGATCAGTCTCATGTGTTAGACTTCAGCTCAGTCCAGTTGGACAAGGATTTTTCTTACGTTGAGGAGCCGGTGGTCATTTAGGACAGACAGGTTCGAAAGTTGAGGTCAAAGACTATTGCTTCAGTGAAGGTTCAGTGGAGGGGTTAGCCAGTCGAGGAGGAACTTGTGATACCGATCATGATATACATAGCCGTTATCCTCATATTTTCACCACTTCAAGTATGTCTTTATACTCGTTCGAGGACGAACGTTTGTTTTAAGAGGGGGGGGGGATGTAACGACCCAGCCGACCATTTTGAGTGTTTTTGCCTAGATCCCCTATTTATTTCCTCCTCTGTGTTATATTGTGTTTATATAACTTTTCGGGGTGTTCGGTTTTGGTTTCGGGTGAATTTTAGAGTGAAATGAGACACATAGTCCATAAGTTCAAGGTTTAAGTTGTAAGAGTTGACCGTAGTTTGACTTTTGTATAGACAACTCTATAACGGAGTTTTTATGGTTCTAATAGTTCTGCATGATGATTATAGACTTAGGAGCATGTTTGGATGTTGGTTTGGAGGTCCATAGGTCGTTTCGGCGTGAATTGGCGAAAGTTGGAAAGCTAAAGGTTTGGAAGATTTGAGAAGTTTGATCGGGAGTTGACTTTATTGATATTGGGGTTGGATCCTAATTTCGAAATTTGAAATAGTTCTGTAATGTCATTTATGACTTGTGTGCAAAATTTGAAGTCAATTTGGGTTGTTTTGGTATGAATCGACATTGAATTCAGAATTCGAAAGTTCATAGTCCATAGGCTTGAATTTGGGTTGCGATTCGTAGAATCGATGTTGTTTGATGTGATTTTTGGCCTCGAGTAGTTCCGTTATGTGTTTTGGAACTTGTTGGTATATTTGGAGGGAGTCCCGGGGTCCCCGGGTGCGAAACGGATTGAAACCAGATCAAAATTGGACTTGTGCAATTGCTGAAGTTTCCAGTATTTAGTGTCATCGCACCTGCAGAGGGACTGGTCGTAGGTGCAGACACGCAAAGGCGAGCAGGTGATCGCAGAAGCGAAGCTAGCCTTGTCTAGCTGGGACCGCAGGTGCGGTATTTTTTTGTAGAAGCGGAAGCGCAGGAGCGGAATGGGCTTCATAGGAGCGGAGTGGTGTGAGCAGGAAAGGGACCGCATGTGCGGTTGGAACTCCATAGAAGCAGGCTCGCAGGTGCGAGCCATGGTTTACAGAAGCGTAATTTCTTGACTTAAGTGGTTTTTTTGAGGAGTGCCACCATATTCTCGATACTATGGGTATTGTGGAGTCGAGTAGGGTTGCTTTCACTACGTTCCAAATTAAAGGAGCAGATTATTAGTGGTGGCGAGCGTATGAGTTAGGTAGTCCGGCCCAGGCAGTTTCACTTACTTGGGAACAATTCTGAGAGATGTTTCATAAGGGAGTTTGTTCTCTAGAGTCTTAGGGATGCATGGCGCGTAGAGTTTGAGCAGTTGCGTCAGGGTGCTATGACCGTATCGGAGTATGCAGTCTGGTTCAGTGACTTATCCACGCATGCACCAGCCTTGGTTGATATTGTCAGAGGGCGAGTTCGTCGATTTATTGTGGGGCTCATCCTTGGTATCAAATTCAGCATGGCTCGAGAGTTGGAGATGGACATCCATACCAGCAGGTAGTGGAGATCGTTTATAGATTGGAGGGTGTATGGGCCCGAGAGAGAGAGGAGAGGGAGGCCAAGAGGCCTCGAGATTCTGGCACATATAGTGGTGCCCATGCCCCAGTTGCAGCCCGTCATGGTAGGGGCTATGTGAGTCGTCCTATTCATTCAGCACTTCTAGCTTCTAGCTATATTCCGGCCACTCCCAGGCCTCAGGTTCCCCATTATACACTGCCGTTGTCTAGTGCACCTCTTGCACAGGGTGCTTCTAGCGATCAGTCCAGCCAACAAGGCCTGAGTTAGTCTCATCAACCACGTCCCCCGAGAGCTTGTTTTGAGTGTGGTAACACTCATCATATGGTGAGGGATTTCCCCATACTCAGGAGGGGTGCACCTCCACAGACTACTAAGGCTCCCTGTATTCCACCGGATCCTCAGGCTTCTCAGGCCATGGTTACCGCACCAGTTGCCACTCTACCTGCACAACCAGCTAGAGGTAGAGGTCGAGAAGGTAGAGGTCGCCCTAGAGGGGGAGGCCAGGCCAGATATTATGCTCTTCCTGCTAGGACAGAGGCACTTGCATCTGACTCAGTTATCACATATATTGTTCCAGTTTGTCATAGAGATGCATCAGTCTTATTTGATCCAAGATCCACTTATTCCTATGTATCATCTTACTTTGCTCCATATTTGGGTATATCCCGTGATTCTTTGAGTTCTCCTGTCTATGTGTCTATACTTGTGGGAGATTCCATTGTTGTTGACCATGTGTATCAGTCGTGTTTAGTTGATCTTAGTGATTTTGAGACCAGAGCCGGTCTATTATTGCTCAGTATTGTAGATTTTGATGTTATCTTGGACATGTACTGGTTGTCGCCCTATCATGCTATCCTTGATTGTCATGCCAAGACGGTGACGTTGGCTATGCCAGGTTTGCTGCGGTTGGAGTGGACAGGTACTTTAGATTATGTTCCTAGCAGGGTGGTGTCTTTCCTTAAGGCACAACAGATGGTTGAAAAGGGATGTGATGAATATCTAGCATATGTGAGAGATGTCCGTGTTGATACTCCTACCGTTGAGTCACTTCTGGTAGTGAGGGATCATCCAGATGTAATCCGGTCATGTTGGCCCGGGGGTGAATTTTAGGAATATTACATTTAGGGTTGGAATAATCACTTTAATAGTTGGAATATGAACTTTTGAACATGTATTGATTAGTTTATATACTATTTGATTAGTTTTGGATTGTTCGACACCAAATTGAGGGTTTGAGTATAATCTTGGACCATAAAGTAGGCTTTGAGGTGAGGCAAGTCTCTTTTCTAACCTTGTAAGAGGGAATTAACCCCATAGGTGAATTGAATTAAAATGTGCTTCTATTTGTGGGGGCTACGTACGCACGAGGTGACGAGAGTCCGTACGTAGCTACTAATTATGCTATTGTCCGGGTAGTCTAGGACTCATATCATGCTATACTTATAATGTTTGTACCCTACTTGATAACTTAATTGCTTAAATCTTTTAAAACCTGATAAAAGAATTTAATTTCACTTACTTGAAGTTGTGATTGGAACACTTGACTATTATTGAGAATTTGTGTTTTCCTTAAAATATATTCTATTGGTGGAGCGGGCCGAACTCCTCGGTAGCAGATAGATGCATCTATGGTTCGTGCCGTTCGACACTCGGCAATGCACAATTTAAATATTATGTTGGATCGGGCCGTACGACCTCAGCATAATTTGCGCATGATAAATCTTTGGAACCAATTATAATTGATATTGCTTCTTTGGCTTGAGATATAAATTGTTAAATGAAGAGAATAAATTTGGAATAATCACTTTAATAGTTGGAATATGAACTTTTAAACATGTATTGATTAGTTTATATACTATTTGATTAGTTTTGGAATGTTCGGCACCAAATTGAGGGTTTGAGTATAATCTTGGACCATAAAGTAGGCTTTGAGGTGAGGTAAGTCTCTTTTCTAATCTTATAAGAGGGAATTAACCCCATAGGTGAATTGAATTAAAATGTGCTTCTGTTTGTGGGGGCTACGTACGCACGAGGTGACGAGAGTCCGTACGTAGCTACTAATTATTCTATTGTCCGAGTAGTCTAGGACTCATATCATGCTATACTTATAATGTTTGTACCCTACTTGATAACTTAATTGCTTAAGTATTTTAAAACCTGATAAAAGAATTTAATTTCACTTACTTGAAGTTGTGATTGGAACACTTGACTATTATTGAGAATTTGTGTTTTCCTTAAAATATATTTTATTGGTGGAGCGGGCCGAACTCCTCGATAGCAGATAGATGCATCTATGGTTCGTGCCGTTCGACACTCGGCAATGCACAGTTTAAATATTATGTTGGATCGGGCCGTACGACCTAAGCATAATTTGCGCATGATAAATCTTTGGAACCAATTATAATTGATATTGCTTCTTTGGCTTGAGATATAAATTGTTAAATGAAGAGAATAAATTTGGAATAATCACTTTAATAGTTGGAATATGAACTTTTGAACATGTATTGATTAGTTTATATACTATTTGATTTGTTTTGGATTGTTCGGCACCAAATTGAGGGTTTGAGTATAATCTTGGACCATAAAGTACGCTTTGAAGCGAGGTAAGTCTCTTTTCTAACCTTGTAAGAGGGAATTAACCCCATAGGTGAATTGAATTAAAATGTGCTTCTATTTGTGGGGGCTACGTACGCACGAGGTGACGAGAGTCCGTACGTAGCTACTAATTATGCTATTGTCCGGGTAGTCTAGGACTCATATCATGCTATACTTATAATGTTTGTACCCTACTAGATAACTTAATTGCTTAAGTCTTTTAAAACCTGATAAAAGAATTTAATTTCACTTACTTGAAGTTGTGATTGGAACACTTGACTATTATTGAGAATTTGTGTTTTCCTTAAAATATATTCTATTGGTGGAGCGGGCCGAACTCCTCGGTAGCAGATAGATGCATCTATGGTTCGTGCCGTTCGACACTCGGCAATGCACAATTTAAATATTATGTTGGATCAGGCCGTACGACCTCAGCATAATTTGCGCATGATAAATCTTTGGAACCAATTATAATTGATATTGCTTCTTTGGCTTGAGATATAAATTGTTAAATGAAGAGAATAAATTTGGAATAATCACTTTAATAGTTGGAATATGAACTTTTGAACATGTATTGATTAGTTTATATACTATTTGATTAGTTTTGGAATGTTCGGCACCAAATTGAGGGTTTGAGTATAATCTTGGACCATAAAGTAGGCTTTGAGGTGAGGTAAGTCTCTTTTCTAACCTTGTAAGAGGGAATTAACCCCATAGGTGAATTGAATTAAAATGTGCTTCTATTTGTGGGGGCTACGTACGCACGAGGTGACGAGAGTCCGTACGTAGCTACTAATTATGCTATTGTCCGGGTAGTCTAGGACTCATATCATGCTATACTTATAATGTTTGTACCCTACTTGATAACTTAATTGCTTAAGTATTTTAAAACCTTATAAAAGAATTTAATTTCACTTACTTGAAGTTGTGATTGGAACACTTGACTATTATTGAGAATTTGTGTTTTCCTTAAAATATATTCTATTGGTGGAGCGGGCCGAACTCCTCGATAGCAGATAGATGCATCTATGGTTCGTGCCGTTCGACACTCGGCAATGCACAGTTTAAATATTATGTTGGATCGGGCCGTACGACCTAAGCATAATTTGCGCATGATAAATCTTTGGAACTAATTATAATTGATATTGCTTCTTTGGCTTGAGATATAAATTGTTAAATGAAGAGAATAAATTTGGAATAATCACTTTAATAGTTGGAATATGAACTTTTGAATATGTATTGATTAGTTTATATACTATTTTATTAGTTTTGGATTGTTCGGCACCAAATTGAGGGTTTGAGTATAATCTTGGACCATAAAGTAGGCTTTGAGGTGAGGTAAGTCTCTTTTCTAACCTTGTAAGAGGGAATTAATCCCATAGGTGAATTGAATTAAAATGTGCTTCTATTTGTGGGGGCTACGTACGCACGAGGTGACGAGAGTCCGTACGTAGCTACTAATTATTCTATTGTCCGGGTAGTCTAGGACTCATATCATGCTATACTTATAATGTTTGTACCCTACTAGATAACTTAATTGCTTAAGTCTTTTAAAACCTGATAAAAGAATTTAATTTCACTTACTTGAAGTTGTGATTGGAACACTTGACTATTATTGAGAATTTGTGTTTTCCTTAAAATATATTCTATTGGTGGAGCGGGCCGAACTCCTCGGTAGCAGATAGATACATCTATGGTTTGTGCCGTTCGACACTCGGCAATGCACAGTTTAAATATTATGTTGGATCGGGCCGTACGACCTCAGCATAATTTGCGCATGATAAATCTTTGGAACCAATTATAATTGATATTGCTTCTTTGGCTTGAGATATAAATTGTTAAATGAAGAGAATAAATTTGGAAAAATGTCCTATTAATAAAAGAATTGCCCACTCACTTCTTGTTAATGAGTTTACAGCTGTTTCATACAATCCATGCTTAAGTATAATAACAGTATTTATTATTAGCCCATAGTAAGTGTCGGAGTCGCCCCCTCGTCACTACTGCTTCGAACTAGATACTTACTGGGTACGCGTTGATTTACGTACTCATACTATATTTGCTGCACATTTTTGTGCAGGTGTATATATGTCTAGAAGACTTGTAGGCGCAGAGGCGCGGTTATTTCAGAGAATTAGGTGAGTTGCATCCCATGTTGCGAATTCGCAGCACATAGAGTCTCCATCAGAGTTATCTACCCTCTCTTGTCTAATTGTACTTTCAAACAGATGTTGTATTTCTAATATATTTCCTAGTTGATGCTCATGTACTTGTGACAACGGGTTTTGGGGGTGATTATGGGCTGTTCAGTATTGTAGTTGTGAAAATACTATCATTTACTTTGTAAAGTCTATCTCTTACTATTTAATTGAAGGAAATTATGATTTTAAAAATACTGAAATGAATAATTAAATTAATCGATTATTGTTGGCTGGCCTGACAATGGTGTTAGACGCCATCACGACCTCTAATGGAATTTGGGTCGTGACAACATAGTATCAGAGCACTAGGTTCACTTAGGTCTCACGAGTCATGAGCGAGTCTAGTAGGGTCTTGTGGATCAGTACGGAGACGTATGTACTTATCTTCGAGAGGCTACAGGGCTGATAGAAGCATTTCCCTTCTTGATTCCTCATCGTGCGATTTGATTCCTTTGAGACTTTTGCCTTTATTTCTTTCCTAATCAATCTTATGCGACATGAAGCGCTTGTTATCAATTGGGAATCGAGGAATTTTAATGGTACTACAGATGTGGTGCAGGATGTTTCTCCATGCATAATTGCTTTGGTTATGGTCGTCGCCTTGCGGAAGGCTATCCTGTCATTTCAGGTCAGTATCAGTAATTCCTATGGTTTTTAAGTTGGGAACCAGTTGGTATGATGATTCATGAGTTTTTATCGCATAGTATTGATGTAATGGTAAAATGCCTGTCTATGTGTCGGGGCAGTGAATGAATTGAAAGGAGGTTTTTCTCAGTGCAAGATTCAGAGGTTTAGCATTTTATTTCCAGTGGAGGAAAGGCAAATCCAACTATGAATGTTCAGGTTTGGGTTGAGAGTAACGAGACTTGTTATTTTCGAGCATGGCGAAATTTTCATCAGTGATTTGGCGTCGTTGTCCTTGTTGAATGTGTTACATTTACCGGTGTTATGGTTTTATTCAATTTGCCTTCGGGGCAGGGTATGGTGGAATGGTGCCAGGGAAGCGGTTGTCAGAGATCGCGGTGTGTTGTGGTTCAGAATCGAATCGGTGTTCCTAGTGTTAATGGTTCGAGAAAGGTGATCTTCGGGGAGGTTTAAAGTTGGTAGCGATCGATTAATCCAAGTGCTACAGAGATGGATTTTGATTTAAGGCAACAACTAGGCAACGAAGGATGAGGAAGTACATGTGGGAGGCATCTTGTGGTGGTTAAACTTCTAGAAGGCCAAGTGTAAGAAAATAGAAGTCGAGTAGTTGCTTAAAGAAGAGGGTCTGACCAAAGTGGGAGAGTGGCCGGGTAGCATATGGGTTATGTGGTAGGATAGCTACATGCGTTGAGGAAAGTTTAGAGTGATTTGGAACTCATGGTGGACAATGACTAAGTCTACGAACTTAATTTGGAATATTGCTGCTATACAGAGAAAGGTTGGATACGACGGAAAGGAGTTGCTTGATATGAAGAAGTATACAACATGACTTTGGATTGGAATGTATTTTTGCACCTTTAGTTGATGTCCATGAGGAGTGAACGGACTTGTACAGCTAGTGAAAGAGCACGTGATTAGGATGATTTATTGGTTTTGTGGTAATTGTACTCGGTGCGGAGTTGTTGGAAGATGTCGGCATAGAAATTCCACAGGTGGGTTATTTCCGGTGAGCAGGTTAACGGTTGCGTGGTGTTGACGAAGCTCCTGCGAAGAATTCTACTGGCTACCCGGTAAGAGGTCGAACATGTGAATATGGCTAGGGATTCAGAGCGTTCATGAAATGGTTAACAGGAAGATTTCAAGGAATTTGGCGTGTCGATTACGCGAGGTCATGTCAGTGAGGAAGAAGGAATCTTGGTAGGTTCCAGGGTTATGTAATGGTAGCTTCAAGCTAAGTGGGAGAGCCCCACCACCTACGATTGGATTGCATGGTTGTCTATTTGTGAGGTTTCTGGTTATCGGCATATTGGTGGGTTATTACGACTAAGGAAAGAGAACATCAGTGGTGATTTGAGCAAAGGATTTGAGGAATGTGTGATATAATTTGCCTTATCGATTCATGTTTAGGCTTTGGGAATACTCAGGATTTATGCTCTGTGTAGATATGATGTACGAGAAAGGTGATTCAGCCGGGTGCTTCTTTGAGAGGTCATTCATGTGCCAGCAAAACTTTAGACTTTGATCATAATTGGGAACAAATCAGAGTGGGTGACTTTCAACAACGGTCCTAGTAGATTCAAAAAAAATTTAAAGTGTGGTGCCTAAGGATTTCGAGTCCATAGTATGGTTAAGTATCGAGCATTGTAGTAGATAACGAAAAGGGGCTTGGAGTGTTCTATGTTATCATCGGTCGGCGGTGTAGCACTAGAGGAATGGGAGAAAATAACTTCGAATTCATAAAGGAAATATCAGAATGGGTGTACCAGTTGAAGATGCAAATGTGCGCACAAGGAGGGTATAAGATGGTCTCGTAAAAGGGGGTCCTTCTGGATGAGTGCGAATTGGGTTCGTCATTTTTTGAATGGAGATATTATTATTCCTAAGGCAAGTCCGGAGTAAATTAGAAGAAGTTGGATCGGTTAGCAATGGTTTAATCAGCATGATGTGGCAATGATCAGTTCCTTCAACGTGTTAAGTTTTACAGGGGGTTGTGGCGGTATGTGTGAGGCTTGACGGCCACCGTAATTGATTTTACCTGGAGGCGTTCGATTTATTATAGCCTATTATGTGTAGATGGATCCCGGAAGGGTCATGCTGGTTTAGACCACTATTGGGGTTGTATTTTCTGCGGTTGTGAGAATTCGGTCGCGTGTTGCAACGATTCTCCTGAAATGAGTTAAGTGAAAGTTTGATATATGACGGAGTGTTTATTCTATTAGTAGATCGGGGGTTATTATGGAATTCTTGTACTCTCACGTATTGTCATGTTAGACGCAGTGAGCGGCATGGAAATCGGCAGCTGAGGATCAAGGTTACGGTTCGGTGTTGCCAAGAATGTCACGAGCTCGGATGAGCAGGAAAGAATTCTGATGGTTAGAATCAGCTGGTATTGTCTGTGTGTAAGAGGCTTTGTGTACTGATTTGCGGATTCTTAATATGCTTTACAACATTAATGTGGCCGGCGATATGGAGGTGCAGACTTGTTACCTAGTGCGCAAGGTCGTAGGAGCGTATTCCATGGGAAGATTATAAAAGTGTGATATGTAGTCACTTGATTGATTAAAGATTGAAATCAAGTATGAAGATTTTTGTACTATCGCTAATGTGAGGGTTTAGGCCTGAAAAGGCGCTCTATTCAGTTGGTTGTGAATTATGGAAGTTTGTTCCGGATTCGACGGTTGTTCTTGCGTGTCAAGGAAAAAGGGTCATTGTGGATCCTTGAGAGGTTATTTGCCCAAGCATGGTATGATCATAATCGGTTTGAGGTCCGTTGATAGGTCCAAATATATATGTGTACTCTACACCAGCTTGGGTGTGTTCATTCAGCATAGCATTCCTTATGAAAGAGTATTCGGGCGTGGGATGTTAATTTTGTCGCTAGCTATTTCATGTAATACTCTATTGTGCCATGATAGTTGTGAGACGGCTTGATTATTTTTACAATATGTTGAGGTCCCGCGTAGCGGTGATGTTATATGAGCAGAATGGCTCTCGAGATGTAGATCATATATCGCATCTTAGTTGTGCTTGAGTTTTATAGCGTATGACACTACCCGTCTCCCCAGAATTTTTATTATGCACTTGGCATGCTTATGGTTGATATTCGGGCATTTCGTGAGTATTGTTATGCGGCACCTTCCTGAAGTTCCTTGGAAGGGTGATGTAAAGCTAAGCAATCGATGTTAGTTCGTTGCTGTGCGCCAACTGAGGTCCCCTCCGTACGCTAGACTAGATTGTCAGTGTCATACGGGAAAACCAATGTCAAGAGCAATTGAGAGAACAGGAATGAGCAATTGATGATGAAAGCTATTACAAAAGTCTATACGGTATCGGGGGGAGAGACATCAGTACAGAGAAATGATTGCCTGCTGGAATGTTTGAATGCTTTGGTCCCCCTTAATAATTCTTAAAAAAAATAAACCAAAGTTACATGAGTTGACCTATGAAAGCTGTAAAAGCACACTGAAAGAAAATGATGTAAAACTACTCTATAATTACAATGAAAAGGACTTTGTCTTCTACAAGGTAGAAGAAAGTCTGATGGCAGCAACTTTGTCTTGAGCATCAGGGTCTGCGCGCGCATTGCTTTCGGCGCACACGACACTATTTGGATCTGCCTGTGGCTGGGCGCTGGCACTTGGCATTGGATCTGCGCGCGGGGTAATGTTTGTGCGTGCAGCGCTGTTGGTAACATGATGGTTTGTGCGCGCGGCATTGTCGGTGTGCGCGGCACTGTTGGCATTCGCCAGCCACTAGGCGCAGGCACTGATTATCGGTGGGGCGACATAGGTGCATGTGCGCTTGTCACTTGGCGCTGCCAATACCACGGGTCCGACCTTGGCGCTAGGCATTGGGAGGCTTTCCAGGATGCCACAGGGCACGTCCAAGGGGTCATGGGTCGATGATGGAAAACAGCCCATGACATTCTCCCCCACCTGAGTTGGCGACATCCTCGGAGCCTTACCTGCAGGATGATGATTGGTCAGGCTCTTGTTGGCTGGGAGGTCTGTTCCCCTCGGTCTTGTGAGGAGGCTATCTGAATGATCTTCCATATATTTATGAAATGCTCTGAGGTGGCTGACATGGAAGACTGGACGGATTTTCCATCAGGCTGGTGTGTTCAGTTGGTATGTGGATTTCCCGATGCGCCTTTCAATGAAAAAGGATCCGATGTATCTTTGCAATAGGCGACGATCATGGGTCCTCTTTGCAAACAAGTTTTTCCTCGGGGTTCTTACCATCACTTGGTCCTCTGCTTGATGTTGGGCAAAGCGAAGGTTTTGTTCGGCATACCTCGTTGCCCTGTCTTGGGCTTGGATAAGATAGCTCCGCACTATCGCCAAAGTTTGCTCCCGTTATTGTGAGAAACTGGCAGCTCGAGGAGATATTGGCATGTTTGGTGCATTAGCTGTTTGTGGGAGTAGCGGTTACTGTCCGGTAACAATTTCAAAAGTGCTTTTGTTTGTGCTGGCACACTTTTGTGAATTGAAACATAGTTGAGCAGCATCCAGAAGCTTCACCCAATTTGTTTGTGACCCAGTTGCAAATTGGCGGAGATATTCCTCCAGCATGTCGTTGAACCGGTCTATCTGGCCATCTGCTTGTTTATGGAAGTTTGAGTTATGACTCAATTTGGATCTGAGGCAACTGAAGAGATGGGTCCAAAATTTGCTAGTGAAGCGTGAGTCGCAGTCACTAATGATGTCTTTGGGCACTCCCCAATATTTGACAATATGAGAGAAGAAGAGTCCAACTGTATCTTCTGCCGATATGTTCAGAGTGGCTGCTATGAAGGTAGAATACTTGTAAAATCGGTCTACTACCACCAAGATGGTTGCAAGATTTCCGACCTTGGGTAATCTTGTGATAAAATTAATGGAAATGCTTTCCCAAGGTCTCTATGGGACAGGTAGCAGCTCCAAGAGTCCCGTTTGTGCTGAGCGATCCGACTTGTCCTTTTGGCATGCTTGACAAGTCTTCACACACTGAGGGGCGCCATGAGTTGTTGAACGCCGATGATATGATTTTTAATTGATGATTTAGGGGGCAGCCGGAACCGTAGGCTCAGGTCTTTTGATTCTCTTCTTTAACTGCAGGGCCGAGATGTTTTCAGTGGCCATCTTTATGGGTATGCACGGTATGGTGCGGGGTTTTGCCCCGTTGTCTCCAATCATTAGGAGCATGTTGTCATATGGTACCGGGATGATGTTGGTCTGCCTAAGGAATTCCAATCCCACTATCAATTCGAAGTCAATGAATATAACTATGCGTAGGTCGAATATTCCCTTGTATGGGCCAAGCTTCATTAGCACTTCTTTGGCTATTCCATTCACTGGCTGAGATGGAGCGTTGATAGCCTTGACACGACCCCTACTCTTTTTCACCGCTAGACCGAGGCGCTGCACCTGAGTTGAGGCCAGGTAGTTGTGGGTAGCACCCGTGTCTATCAATGCCCGAATTAGTTTGCCATTTACTTTCATGTCGACGAACATTAAGGTCCTCTTTTGTGTGGTGGGAGGCCTCTCATCCGCCTTTTCTTTCCCTTTCTTGGTGATTGGGCATGGGTTCTTCTTAGGGTTACCAGCACTAGTTCCTGGTAAGGTATTATGAATGGAGCCAACAAATGCGTTGAAGGCACCTACTTGCTCTGCGCCGTCTGAGTCGTCAGGATCTGACTCATCTTCGACAGTCTGTTGAGCATTGATCTGTGTATTGGGACATTGATTGTTCTAATGTTCCCCGCTGCAATGATGGCATTCTGAAGGAGGCTTTCTCCCTTGATTGTTGTTGATTGATGCAACACTATTGCTTCTTGAGGAAGGAGTCTTGGATTTGGATACACCTCGATCTCCTCTGTTTCTGTTAGGGCCACCGTTGCTAGGTTGGCTCCCGTTATATCCCCCTCGGACAGGCGGCTGGGGCCTATCCTACTGAGTTTCCATATGATAATCCCCAAGGCACTCTGCAGCTTGAATGGCCTTGGGAAGGGTATCTACCCTTTGTCTTTTCATCTCCATACGAGCATAAGGTTTCAAACCTTCTATGAATGCGAACCATTTTTCTTTGTCCACCATATCTCGTATATTTAGCATGAGTGCGGAGAATTCTCACACGTAATCCCGCACCGACCTGGTGTGGCGGAGTTCACGTAACTTTCTCCGTGCATTGTATTCCACATTTTTGGGGAAGAACTACAGGCGTATAGCTACCTTCAGTTCTGCCTATGTGTTGAGAGTGTCTTCACCGGCCCTGATGACTTCGTATTTGACTCTCCACCAGAGTTTAGCATCCCCCTGAAGATACATGGTAGCAGTTGCTACCTTTTTGGCTTCTTCCAACTATCCTACGGCATCGAAGTACTGTTCGATGTCAAAGATGAAATTTTCCACTTCTTTACCATCCCGATCTTCGTTGTATGGCTTTGGCTCCGGAATTTTTCAGCTTTTGTGGCATTGGGGAAATGTTCATGGCGCCCCTGATTTGGTTTTTGCCTCCTTTAAGCAGGCTTTGAAGGGCAGCATTGACAATATTGAGCTGGCCTGTCAAGTTTTCTATGGTTTGTTGCATGGCAGTCAGTCTGTCTACCTCTAGTTTCCGATGGGCTAAATCCTCGGCACGCTCCTGATGCCTCGACGGCTGTCGTTTGTCGGTCTTCCTCAGAGTCACGACTGATGTTTGCTATGTCAACTTCGGCCTGCCGCATTCTACCATCTAGGTCGTCCAACCTTTGCACTAGGCTGGGTTTTAGATCAGGCACCGTATCCACGATGGGCCGTAATACATCAACCGTCTCTTGAAGGGTTACGATGCGATCTCCATAATTCACCATGGTTAGAAATTTTGATGATGGCAATGAGTTCCCTCGTCCGATGTCGAGCCTAGGCTCTTATACCAACTGTTACGTGGCGCCTTCCTGAAGTTTCTTGGAAGGGCGACGTAAGGCTAAGCAACCGATGTCAGTGCGGTTGCTGTGCGCCAACTGAGATCCCCTCCGTACGCTAGACTAGATTTTCAGTGCCGTACAGGAAAACCAATGTCGTGAGCAATTGAGCAGCGAAAATGAGTAATTGATGATGAAAGCAGATGATTGTAATGATAATGCTGAAAGCTATTACAAAAGGCTATGCGGTGCCGTGGGGGGGGGGACACCAGTGTAGAGAAATGATTGCTTGCTTGAATGCTTTGGTCCCCCTTAATAATGCATAAAAAAAAAACCAAATTTACATGAGTTAACCTATGAAAGCTGTAAAAGCACACTGAAAGAAAATGATGTAAAACTACTCTATAATTACATAGAAAAGGACTTGGTCTTCTACAAGGTAGAAGCAAGTCCGATGGCACCAACTTTGTCTTGAGCATCAAGGTCTGCGCGCGCATTGTTATCGGCACACGTGACACTATTTGGATCTGCCTGTGGCTGGGCGCTGGCGCTTGGCATTGGATCTGTATGCGGGACACTGTCTATGCGTGTAGCGTTGTTGGCAACATGATGGTTTGTGCGCGTGGCACTGTTGGCATTCGCTAGCCGCTAGGCGCTGACACTGATTATCGGTGGGGCGACAGAGGCACATGCGAGCTTGTCACTTGGCGCTGCCAAGACCACGGGGTCAACCGTGGTGCTAGGCATTGGGAGGCTTGCCAAGACGCGACGGGGTGTGTCCAAGGGGTCATGGGTCGATGATGGAAAGCAACCCATGACAGTATAAGTGTTACAACTCGATGTGTGCTTTCTTTAGACTATTATGTGTGGATCGTGTAGCACGCCGCCACAGGTATGATGTTTGGATCGGGTGGCATGCCGCCATGGGTATTATGGTTGGATCGGATTGCACGCCACAACGGTGTCACGTGTGGATGGGGTTGCACGCCGCAGCAGTGTGACATTGAGTACAATTTCCCATAGCTATTCTTGTGTGTTTTGTGTCTCATTTCTGAGGAAGGTTCATAACATCATTTCGGTTATTAAATTAGTTATGTGGGTTGAGTAGTTCATTCCAGAGTTCATTTTTCTTATGTATCATATTTGATTTTGTAGCTTGTTAGCACAATGTGGCATCATATGACGCTTTTGCAGTATCTGAGGTGGCTTATTGCTTGTGCAATTTGTACTGGGTGAAACGCGATTATTGGACCTGGGATCAGTGCGATCAGATTTATATAAGGCATATTAAAGAGTAAATATTGTTATTCAGTCCAGAATGAGGTAATGGTTCTTGTCGGGAGGAGAGACTCCATAAATTGTGATTCGGCAGGTGGTTATGAGTTCTACACATCTTCTCTGTCGTGGATGTATTGCGAGAGTTATAACAAGACTTAATTGGTCATGAGGTACACTACGGGCTTCGTGTCAGTGGAAATTTTAGTTGTTGTGCTTTGGAAAGATTGCCTTGGGTAAATGAGTTACGTTGTGCATGGTAAGAATACAGTAAGGGTATACAAGCATGTTTGGTTTAGTGTGTAGTGATTGATACGATGTTCGTATGTTGGAAACAGGTCTGGTGGAGAATTCCGAATGTTGGAATTTGACTCTAAGGCTTACTTGACTAAAATAAAGGGGAATATCTTCAGATTGGCTCGAGCTAATGTGCTCAACTGAGTTGTGGTAGCACAGGTAGGTGCACGAGGTGTTAAACAGTGATTTCAGAGAACTCCATAACAGTTCTTAACACTTTCGAGGACGAACGTGTGTTTAAGTGGGAAAGAATTTAATGACCCGATTGGTCGTTTCGAGCCCTAGCGCATCGTTCGGAAGTTTGAGTCCATGAGTAGCTTCACTTCAGGTATTTTGAATTATACGTGTGGTCGGAATTGAATTTCGGAAAGTCCGAACTTGATTTAGAAAGAAAATTCTCATTTCGGAAGCTTTAAGTTGGAAACATTTACTAAGGTGTGATTTTGAGTAAACGACCTTGGAATCAGGATTTGAATGTTCCAACAGGTTTGTATGATTATTTTGGACTTGGGCGTATGTCTGGATCGGGTTTTGGATGACCTGGGAGCATTTCAGCGCCTATTGTGGAAAGTTGGCATTTTGGAAAGATTTCATAAATTTTGGTTGAAGTGCGTTTCAATGTTATCGATGCCCGTTTGGGATTCCGAGCCTAGGAATTGCTCCGTATGGTGATTCTGGAATTAGGGGTACGTCCGGAAGTGGATTTGGAGGTCCTTAAGTCGTTTCGGGGTCATTTGGCGAAAAATGGAAATTTGAAGTTTTTGGAGAGTTTGACCGAGGATCGACTTTTTGATATCAGGTTCGGATTTCGGTTCCAGGACTTAGATTAGGTATGCAATGTCATTTAATACTTGCACGCAAAATTAGGCGTAATTCCGAGTTGATTTGATAGGAATCGGACGGGCAGAAGTATTATTTTGAAGTTTTTGAGTTCATGAGTTAATCCATGCGTTTTGGCATCCGATTCGTGGTTTATGATGTTATTTTAGTGTTTCGATCGGTCGAGCGAGTTTGTATGATGTTGTTAGACTTGTGTGGGTGTTTGATGTGGAGCCCCGAGGGCTCGGGTGAGTTTCGGGCTTTCGGGAGGATGAGAAAAACTTCAGTTTTTCTGGTGTTTCTTGGCAGCTGTTGCAGGTCTCGCAAGTACGAGAATTTGTTCGCATTTGCGAGGAAGGCTTCGCAATTTCGAAGAAGCCTGAGCTGGGCAGTGTTCGCATTTGCGATACTTTGGTCGTATTTGCGACCTTGGCAGTGTTCGCATTTGCGACCCCTTGGTCGCATTTGCAACCTTGGCTGTGGTAGCCCAGGTTCGCATTTGCGAACCAGGTGTCGCAAATGCGACATCTGAGACATGTTCACAGCTCTATTAAATGCGGGACTTAGGCCATTTAGCTCATTTTGTTTCATCTCTTGGGTGATTTTGGAGCTCTTGGAAGGGGGGGGTTTCACCTAGCACTTTGAGGTAAGTAATTTCTACACAACATGAGTTAAATACATAGATTATGGGTAGATTTACATGTAAAAATTTGGTAAAATTAAGGGTTTAGATGAAAACCAAGGTTTTGGATAAAAATGGGATTTGACCACGAAATTGGTTATGGAATGTAGTAAAAATCATATATTTGAGTTCGTAAGGTTATGGGTAACAACTTTCTTCAAAATATTTCGGAATCCGGTCATGTGGGCCCGGGGATGAATTTTAGAAATCTTACATTTAGGATTGGGTAATCACTTTAATAGTTGGAATATGAACTTTTGAACATGTATTGATTAGTTTATATACTATTTGATTAGTTTAGGATTGTTCGGTACCAAATTGAGGGTTTGAGCATAATTTTGGACCGGAAAGTAGGCTTTGTGGCGAGGTAAGTCTCTTTTTTAACCTTACAAGAGGGAATTAACCCCATAGGTGAATTGAATAAAAATGTGCTTCTATTTGTGAGGGCTACGTACGCACAAGGTGACGAGAGTTCGTACGTAGCTACTAATTATGCTATTGTCCTGTAGTCTAGGACCCATATCATGCTATATTTATAATGTTTGTACCCTACTTGATAACGTAATTGGTTATGTCTTTTGAAACCTGATAAAAGAATTTAATTTAATTTACTTGAAGTTGTGAATCGAACACTTGACTGTTATTGAGAATTTGTGTTTTCCTTAAAATATTTTTTATTTGCGGAGTGAGCCGAACGCCTCAATAGTAGATAGATGCATCTATGGTTCATGTCGTTCGACCCTCGGTAGTGCACAATTTAAATATTATGTTGGATCGGGCTGTACGACCTCAGCATACTTTGCGCATGATAAATCTTTTTAACCACTTATAATTGATGTTGCTTCTTTGGCTTGAGATATAAATTGTTAAATGACGAGAATAAATTTGGAAAACTTTCCTATTAATAAAAGAATTGTCCACTCACTTCTTGTTTTTGAGTTTACAGTTGCTTCATACAATCCATGCTTAAGTATAATATCGGTATTTATTGTTAGCCCTTAGTAAGTGTCGGAGTCGCCCCCTCGTTACTACTTCTTCGAGGTTAGACTAGATACTTACTAGGTACGCGTTGATTTACGTACTCATACTACACTTGCTTCACTTTTTTGTGCAGGTGCATATATGTCTAGCAGACTTGTCGGCGCAGAGGCGCGGCTATTTCGGGAATTTAGGTGAGCTGCATCCCATGTTGCGAATTCGCAGCACACAGAGTCTCCATTAGAGTTATCTACCCTCTCCTGTCTAATTGTACTTTCAGACATATGTTGTATTTCAAATATATTTCCTAGTTGATGCTCATGTACTTGTGACACCGAATTTTGGGGGTGATTATGGGCTGTTCAGTATTGTAGTTGTGAAAATACTATCACTTACTTTGCAAAGTCTATCTCTTACTATTTAATTGAAGGTAATTATGATTATAAAAATACTGAAATGAGTAATTAAGTTAATCAATTATTGTTGACTGGCCTGACAACAGTGTTAGGCGCCATCACGACCTCTAATGGAATTTGGGTCGTGACAGTTGCTTTACATTAGATATGATACCCCATAGGTAAAAAATATGGTGGTGCGTGCATAGGCACAAGTGAGCAGATGTTATCCATTCGAATCAGAAGGTTCTGTAAGAAATTCATCAGGTATAGTCCCTTGTTGAGAATTTAGGGAAGCAATGAGAAGTTTTAACCTAGGGTTATAACTCATTCCAAGGAAATCATTATAAAACTCAATTCCTCAAGAGGATGTAAATAAGGGAATTGTGATCAAGAGGCTTCACGAATACTGCGTCTCGTTCAAAGAGTAGGTACATGCAACATTTTGGTTAAGACCATATTTATGTAGGCCCCTTCAATATGGATGTACATATACAATAAGGAAAATAATGCGGTGTCCATAGTGATGTACTAAGGAGTGACTTACTTGATGACTTTAGATTGATAGGGCAGTACCTTAATTGATACCCCTCTACTCCACATCCAAAACATATATTAGTACCATAGTGACAAACATACCCCCGGATGACATCTCATACACTTCACACAACGAGGATGGGGTCCGCTAAACTGACTCGCCCCACTTACTTGATATTTACCTTTTTTTTTTGCATACATCATAAGCATTCCCCATATCCTTCCTCCAGGACCCCGTGATGGGATTAACAATATCTCCAACAGCTCGTTGTATGGACTTTTGGAATTGCCTAAATGTATCACTCCCAACACGCTTCTGAGCATACTCACAACATGACGCAAAATATTTTCGCCCGCATATCTGGCAGACCGGGATGGGTGTATCCAACCTAAGGGAATTTGTTCTTATTGTGCCCTCTCTTTCCACAACCATAACATATTTCAAGAATCATCCAACATAAACTTGAGTGGCTAAACCCGAGTGGCTCTTCTTTCATATCTAACATTTCGGCTTATTGATGCCAATATTCCTCTTTCATTTCTTAGGTGATCTCACCACATAAACTGGTGGCGTGGTGACATTAATAGAAATAGGGACACTTCCCTTAGCAACTGGTTCTTTCATTCACTCCTGGCTTCCTCGAACTCATGGGTTACTCATATGAAAAATGAGACATGACGAGGAAATTAGTTTCCTATCTTGAGCTTTATCGCACGATCTGGAGTATCAAAGAAGTGTGAAATTCCTAAATGTACAAGTAGCCTCCTCATTATAGATGTGGTCGACAACACACCGATAAGAAGGACTCTACTAGACACGGCTTCGAGACATCCTAGGACACTTTAAAACCTTAGGATCTGATACCAAGTTTGTCACGCCCCAAACTCGGGGAGCGCGACCGACGCTCAACCTAGTGAAGCCGGCCGAGCAAGCCTGTTAGATTTCCTTCTACCCAAACTCATCCATGAATAAAGAGGAGAAGTAATCCATTAATCAAACATTGAAATGATTTCATTAACAACTCCCATTTCACTCCCATTAGAAGCTTCATGCATAACTTCCAAAATATTACAAGTTTATAAATATAATGAAAAACATGTTTGCCAAATACCAACATTTCTAGTTCAATTCCAACATCGACTACCACCCACAACCTGTCTACAGAGCCTCTACGTACAACAAAAGAGTAGTATAGAAGTGCCAACAACAAGGCCCTGGCTATATCTCAAAACACACTGTACAACTCGAATGACATCAGGCCCGGAATAGAGTAGGGCTCACCAAAACCTGCTGAATAGAGAGCGACTGCTAACGAGGACCAAAGCTGCCTGCTGATGAACCACCTACATCCATTAAAGATGCAACGCCCCCGACAAAAGGGACGTTCGTACATATGGAATAGTACTAGTATGTAAAGCTAATTGTCCTCTTTCAAAATAGAATGCCGATGTAAGAAAGGGAAAACCGTGGAAACAACAATCAACAATCAATGATATTCAAATGCCAAGTTAAAACATAATAATTTCCAAATTATGAAGATAACACTGTGAAGTTATAATCAAAATATGATGATGATATTATTTTTGGTTGGGAGATCTTTAGCACTGATATATCACTGCTCACAATATCACCTTTTACAATACCAGTATTCACAATACCAATACCACCGTACTTTTTGCACGGAGTCTGATCACAACCCGATCGGCTAGGCCATCTCATTAGAGATATCAATCACAATCACTCTTAATACCAATACCACCGTAATCTTAGCACGAAGTCCGATCACGACCCGATCGGCTAGGCCGTCTCACCACAATGTTGTATGGATCGGCATCATCCTTTTCTATCAATCAATGTTATCTCGATTAAGGGGAATTATTTTATCACATTAATCTCATCCCAAATAAGGGGAATAACTTTATCACATCAGTCTCATCCTAAATAAGGGGAATAATTCACAAAAATTACATAGGTACAAATGTATTTACCTCATCATCTTTCACTTTGTATGAATCTCCACTAGTATTTTCAACCAATAACAACAACAATATTTTCTTGGCTCTTTTGGCCATTCACAAGATTCTTTATTCAAGGCACGGTGCCCGTATTTGATATTCCACACTTTCATTTCTTCCCTCTCATGTATCATCATCATAAATATCAACATATATACTACTCCAAAAATCAAAACTTTAAGTTCATTAGAAATGAACAATTTAAGCACCATAGATTTCTTTTCGAGAAATGGAGTAAAATAATTGGCAATTGACACATCATTTATTCTTGAAATACATTTCCCAAAAAAGGGCAATACACAATTTCCACTCACGAATATGTAAGAACATAAAACATATTGAAAATACTCACAAAGCATAGCATTTGTTAAAACAGCCACATATGGGCATGACTTGAGTTAATAAGCTTTTAGACAATTCTATTTTCGAAGCCAATTCAGAATAGTTGAATCTAGGATCATTTCATACCCTTGCTCACATCATTTCATTTCATTGGCACCATTGGCCACAAGTATAACTTTCACTCTTGGCACGTTGGCCACACTTTATATCCCCAATTCACTTATTTCACTTCCAACCATCTTTATAGATTATCAACAATAAGACATTTCCAATCAAGACTTTAGGTACATATATGAGCAATTAATAGTCTTAAGCATATTGAGATTTTCTCGCACAATTTGGCATCATTTGAAACATGACTCAAAGACATAACATTTTAATACACATATCATTCTTGAACACATTCCCAATGGACAACGTAATGTGATAGGAACATTCGTAACACGATTTGAATACATAATTCTCGACACTTTGCTTATTCAGGACAATCGAATTTATTGGGAACATCTTGGAACATAGAATAAGGAACTTGATACAACCATACTTGAAACTTACGGGAACATCATAGAATTCAATTCTAAGAGAGTAGTTTAGCCAACATACCTTGCTTTGAGCTTTTCTTTAATTACTACAACCTTCTAAAAAATCTAGCAATCCTAATCTATTTTGAGATATAACAAAATTGAGTATAAATTAGGAAGGTATTCATGGTTTCAGCTCATTTGAGCATTCAATCAAACACTAGGTGTGCCTATTTGGTTACAAGGTTCTTCTACAAGATTTTCTTCATTCTACAACCCAATCATTACATATTTAAGCTCAACAATCTTCCCACAAAACTTATTGTTACATGCATGTATAAATAATACTCTCATACCCAAGAATCATACTCCTAATCAACCATCTTCTACCCAAATTCGAAATTGAAGACTAGGGTATGGAACCTTACCTCTTAGATGAAGAACTTGTGAGATTTCCTTGTTGGATTTCAAAGCTTGGACAAGATATTGATGAACAAAGCATTTAAGCTTCTTCATCTCTCTAGAACACTCTCACTTCTCTTTAAAATCATCAGATAATTGCCCCAAAAATAAACCCCAAAGCTTATTTATCAAAATGGGGTCGGGTTATGGAAAATGGACCCTCCGAAATCAGGCACAATGGACTGCACAATCGGTATGCAGGTCGCACAATGGAACGCAAAATCGGCGCCCAGAACTGGGCTGCACTGGCCAGGTTTGCGACCATTTTGCGGTCGCATAACCACTTACGCGATCGCATAATGACTTTTGCGATGACATAATGATTCTGCGGTCGCACATCTGACCGCAGAATCACATTCTTCCAGCCTTTGGTAATTTAATCATAACTTCTTGTAGGTGTGTCGAAATAATGAACGGTTTGAAGCGTTAGAAACTAGACTCGAAGACCTCTCTCTCTCTCTCTCTCTCTCTCTCTCTCTCTATATATATATATATATATATATATATATATATATATATATATATATATATATATATATATATATATATATATATATATATATATGCCCGTCCAAAGTTTGGTGTTGTGCGTACTCATTTGAAACTTTAGTCTATCATAAAATTTTGTACTTGACTTGGACTTAGGGCTCTCCTTAGACCCCACATCACTTATAATATGTTTCGTACACTTATTATCATATCCAATTGATATCCATCTTATTAATAGTTCTCGTCTTCAAACAAAATAATATAATTAGCGCACATCAACTTTCTTAATAATGCTTAAGTACTTCAAAACATTTTGGTGTGTTACAAAGGGTTTATAGGTGATGCTATATATGGGGTGATGGAGAAAATTTGTCATAATAAGTCTTGAGAAGAAAAATCACTTTGTGAAAGTGATAGTGCAATACAAAGCCAAGAGAGAAAATACAATTACAAGAAAAGTATTTTCTTGTTCTTCTACCTTTGAGTTGAGATTTTTGAGAAAGATTGCAACACAATATTTTCATTCAATTTTTTCACGGGTTTCATTGATAAAGATTTGATAGCAAGATCGGTCTCGATGTGGATACGCATAGTCTTCGCACTATCGAAGAATTTTTGAAACGAGACTCTCTTCACCAGGTACGTCTTAGATCCGATCTTTGACATGTAAATAAATTTTAAACACGAAAAGATCTGCCTAGGATTGTTATTGTCTTTCGCTGCGTGTTACGAACACCTATATTCCATCCTACCATGGTATCGGAGCCATGGTTTCTCGTGTCTAAAATTTATTTTCGAAATATTTTAAGATTATATTTGAAGAGTTCGAACCATAATACTTGTGTCTTGTGCAATAGTCAAATCATTTGAGTGTCTATGGAATGATATTATTTTATTGTGAATAAAATATATATTCATATAAGTTAAACTATTGAGATAGTTCGTAACTTGAATTTGAAATTTGTACTATATACGACGGTAATCTATAATAGGTTATTGGATTCTACTATTATTTTAATTATTATTATTTCATGAAATGTTAATTAATAGTAATATTCTAGCATAAATTATCTAAGATAAACATGTTAGAAGAATGTTGAATTTTGTTTTTATGTCACGTGCTTGTTCATTACATAATTATAAATTATTTATTACATGTGATGTAAATTTATTTAGGACTAAGCATGTAGACAACTTGAACAAAATTCACGTGCTATAAAATATTTGATCATCGTGTTGTTAAAAGTTGTTTTAATAACAATTCCCTCTAACTAAAAATTTGAGTTGTTAAATAATAAAATATAAGATATTTTATTGTAAATCTATCCATCAAAGTAAATAATTTTATTTATTTCTTGTTTATAAGGAGTGGCCTGATTACCAGGAGACTTATAGTTCGAGAATATGTTAAAATTATTTATTACATTAGATGCATGGATTGAAAGAATTATTCAATTTTTTACTAGACTCCTGGACTATCCGGGGAGTATAAAATTTAATAAGTTCTTTGCTATCATGATGGTTGAACTCAACTATGCCAATAGGATCGACCTGACTACCAGGGAACTATATGGGGATACAATTGGTAAGAGTACCTACCTTGAAAATATATGCAAGAAACGACTTGACTTTCAAAGGGGCTCATATATATTGTTGAAGGATTTCTTTACTCCACTAACAGAAATAAAGATTTCTTAAACTATAATGAGGGTAAATAGTTTAAAATAATTAGTGAAAATATCATTTAGATAAAAGTCCATGTCTTTATGATATATGTAAATATGTTCTTATACTATTGCCTTTTCTTTTCTATATTTTAGATTTCTCAATATGTCTAGCATATCACTGCGTGAAATACTTGAGACCAACAAGTTGGTAGGACCAAACTTTGATGACTGATATAGAAATCTGAGAACTGTTCTCATGCATGAAAGTCTCATTGATGTGATCGATAAGCCTGCAAAGATAGTCTCATCAGAGAATGATGTTGTAACGACTCGATCGGTTGTTTTGTATAATTACAACTCGTTACCCCTTTTATTGCTTCACATATGTGAGTTTATACTTTTATGACTTGTGGGGTTGGTCAGTTTTGTTCGGAAAAGCTTTCGGGTTGATTTGGACCCTTAATTCTAAACTTAGAAGTTGAAATTTGATAATGTTTGTCAAACTTTGACTTTTTGTGAAAACAACCCAGAACTGTGTTTTTTATGACTTTGATAGCTTCGTATCGTGATTTTGGGGTTGGGCGTATGCCCGAAATTGACTTTGAAAGTCCGTAGGTTGATTTATGTTGATTTCCCGAAATTTGACAATTTTAAGTTGCAAAGCTTGACCGTAGGCTGACTTTTAGCTATCGAGCTCGGAATTTGATTTTTAGACTTGGAATATGTCCGTTATGGCATTATAACTTGTCTGCAAAATTTGGCGTCGTTCAGAGTTGATTTGATAGGATTTAGACGCTTAGTTGAAATTATAAAAGTTCTTGAAAATCATGTGTTTTAGAGTTCAATTTGTAGTATTAGATGTTATTTTTGTGTTTTGATCGCGCGAGCGAGTTTGTATGATGTTTTTATACTTGTGTTGATATTTGGTTTGGAACACCGAGAGCTCGGGTGCGTTTCAAATGCTTAGTGGAGTTCGCATTTGCGAAGTTCATCCAAGCCTGCTGGGTTCGCATTTGCGAGCATGCTGGGAAGGAGCTAGTTTGCATTTGCGATCCATTTGGTTGCAATTGCGAAGGTCGAATATTCGCAATTGCAAACTATTCATCGCAATTGTGATGATAGCAGATATGGGATGGTCTTCGCATTTGCGGAGTGCGCAATTGCGAACCCCATGTCGCAAATGCGACATCTGCGACTGGACTAATAGATGAGGGATGAGATTATTGAGTTTATTCTCTCATTTTTGAACCCAAGACTCGGTAGGAGGCGATTTTTGGAGATGGGATTTTCACCAACAAACCTTGGGTAAGTGATCCTAATCTATTTTTAATCATATTCCATCAATTTATCTTAGAGTTTAACATCAAAATCATGTGAATCATAGTAGAAATTCATGAAACTTTGTCAAGTTTTTTAAAAAATAAGAAATTGAGTTTTGAGGGTCGATTTGAACTAGTGGGGTCATGGGTAGACGGAATCTACCATTGGACCCGAGCCCCGTGTTAACTTTTGTTGAATTTTTGGAAAAAGTATACAAATCTGAACTTTATCTATTGTAACTGAATTATCTAGCATTGTTTGATATTATTGAGTCGATTTTGTTTAGATTTGAGCCGTGTGGAGGCGGATTGTAAGGAAAAAGCTATTTTCGACTTTTGAATTGGCCTAATTGAGGTAAGTGTCGTGTCTAACTTCGTGTGGGAGAACTACCCCATAGGATTGGTATTGTTTGATTTAATTCTGCTAAGTGAAATTCGTGTACGCAAGGTGACGAGTGGGTACACGGGTTGTACATAGTACTTGACTGGCTTAGGCTATTTACACTACTTCCATGCTTTTATTGAAATGCCTTATTATGTTCTAAACCCTCATAGTAAAATTATCCTTAATTGTTTTAGAATATCTTTAAATGCCTTAGTTGACTTGTTTAGTATTGGTTCTACATCCTACGTACTAAATTGCTCCCATGCTTTAATTGAACTTGTTGTCTCCTTTATTGTTACATGCTAATTCTTCATTGTTAATTAACATTGTTGAAGTAATTGTTCATGTTATCTCTTTACTTGTTGATTTCCATTATTTGAAACTCAATGTTGAATATTATCTCTTTTACTATGAAGTTGGTTTTATCTAATATTGTGGTTATACATTATATTCTCTCATTGTCGAGTTATTTGGTGTTGAAGTTGTGGATGTCGTTAATACGTTGAGGCGATATTGGTTATTATTGAAACACCTATCTTGCTGAGCATTTTCCATTCATTGTTGTTGTTGATATTCTCGTATACATTGTGTTGGAGCCATGGGCTATTGTTGTGAAAATATTGAGATTATTGTTGTTGGCAAGTTGTGATATATGGGCACTTTTGGTGTGAATTATTACTGTGATATGATATCTACGTGCATGCGGCAGTATAAGGCTTGGGTTGATTTGCATGTGGCAGTATAAGGTGGGAATTATGTGCGTGTTGTTTGTAGGGTAACAACGTGAAGCCACGCGGCGTCATAAGGTAGGCTAAAACGCGTGTTGTTATTTCGGAAAAAAGTGTTTTCAAAAACTATTAGTGTGATTGAAATTGAGAAAAGTGAATACAAGGCGGTACCTCGGTTGTCATTCTTGATTATACGAGGCGGTACCTCGATATGATTCTTGCTATTTATTTCACACTGCAAAGTGTTTTGGTGGGAAATATATCTGTTGTTTCATTCATTAATGTTCTATCAGTTGTTGCCTGTACATTATCTTGTAGTCCTTCTTTTTTAGCAAATATTCTACTAAGTTATTCACCTTGTAGCTATTATATATAACAAATCCCAAATTTGGTAGAAATTACAAATTGTTCAAGTGAACTACAAACAAACAATACGCCAAAGAAATCCAATAGCTATTGCTACCAAATACAGTGTAGCAGTAGCATAATAAAAATTGAAAAGTACACAAATATTAATTGGAAACATCCAATTATTTCCGACGACAATGAATTCACATTCCTGTTGCAAACAATTCCTTGTAGCACCTCCAAAGCTCTCACCCGACGCCATTTGTTGCAATCCAAAGGAATAGGTATGTATAATCCATTAGTTGTGAAGAATATCAGTTTGGACATCTGCATTTTGGGCCTGCGTTACTTCAGCAGCAGTGTTGCTTCAATGGATCTTCAAATGGATTTTCAATGAGGACTCTGCATGCAGTTGATGAATGCAGCAAAGTGACAGTACTGTGTGCTTGAACTATTAGGACAATATAGTGTTCTCTCATCTCCAGATTGAGCATGTGCGCACACTAATATCACTGGACAATGATAAATCACTACACTGTAGAAATATTCAAGCAGTAGTTTTGTAGTATGCCACGTGAAACCACAAGGTTGATCATATGTGCAGCCTTATACTTATGTTGCAGCAGAGCAGTCCTCTTGTTGAGCATAAGCAGCTGGCAGTTGTTGTACAGAAGCTGTGAATCTATTTTTTTTGCCTCTTTTGTAGTTATAGATCTTCCCTGTTGGTAACTCCAGAATGTAATCTCTCGAACAACACCCAGAATGAGCATGCTAACATACTAATACCACTGGGTATTGATTCAATAAAAAACAATAAACAGTAAATTTTTAAGACAGCAGAAGTAGCTGACAGTTGTTGTACGAAGCTGTGAAGCTTGATCTTCTATTTTTCACCTCTTTTGTAGTTAGAGATCTTCCTTGTTGATAACTCCATATTGTATTTGGCTGTGTAGCAGTTGTAATGGAAGCAGTAGTGGCAGATGAATGCATACCGACTACAGTACTGCATGCTTTGTGAAATAAGGACCATATAATGTTCTCTCATCTCCAGATTAAGCATGCATGCACACTAATACCACTGGATAATGATAAAACCTTATACTGTGTTTGAACAATAACATAATGAAGCAGCAGGTTTGTCGCATTTGGTGTGAACAGATTACTCCAGTTGATATTTTGACTCTACTAAGTCTGAGCAAATGTAGTAAGACAGTCTCATGATGTAGCTGATAAGTGTATTGATATCTTCCAATTGTGTGCACCTTCTGTATATTGTTTGTTTCCTTATTTAGGTAGTACCACTTAACAGTTGTTGTGCACAAATAGTTGAGCTTGAGCTTCCTCATCAACATTTCAAACATTGCTCCAGTTCCAGAGGTCCAAAAACCATGTAGCTGTGAATTGCCTTCCTGAAAATGAGCACATAGTGCTAATACCACCTATAGAAGTATAGTCACATAATGAGGCATGGTTACAATAACATTTCCTGCAAAAACGAAAACTGTGTTAGTCAAAAAAATATATGCTAAGACCTCCTCCCTATGGATTCGATTACATCATTTTATATGTCCGTACATTCTCTTTTTGATTCCCAGCTTCATCATTCCTATTGCAAAGCAGTCCCTCCTACTCTCATCTTCTAAGATTTGAGTATGGGATTCCAATAATACTACTCCAGTTGCCGCCTGCTTGCTATTCCACCTTGTTGCCTCTTCTCCTCCTAACTTATTGCAGCTCTTTTTGTTGCCCTTTGTGCTCCTCTTTTCCTCCTCTTCTATGTTCCAACAACTCTGATTCTGAGATATGGACATTGTGATTTATCATCGTTCACTATTCTCCTTCCTTTTATATCCAAATCACCAAAACAACTGCAGTCAATAGGGCCAACATCCAGTGCGTAATTAGCAAGGTGATCTCCAAGTCTATTTCCTTCTCTAGGTGTATGTGAAATTGTAATATTGCTTCTTGTCATCAGTTGTTTGATCTCCTCCACTTCTCTTGCTATAGACCAAGGAACAGACCATTCACCTTCTATTGCCTTCTTCCCTATCATTGAATCTGTGTGTAAATCAATAAGGATATAGTCATGTTCAATACAATATCTAAGAGCCTCGACTACAGCCTTTGCTTCGGCCTCAGTGTTAGTTCCCTCAGCAATTTCTTTACCACTCGCATACATCACATCCCACTCTTCATTTCTCAATGGAAAACCAATAGCATTTCTCCATGGGTTGCCCCTGCTAGCCCCATCAGGGTTCACTCTAATCCATCCTGCTTCTAGGAATTTCCATAACACCTTTGTTGTCTTCAGTTTAGGAAGATACTGCTCCATCATCGTAACTAAATCTGGCCATTTATGAGGTACATGAATGAGGCTAGGCTTCCTAAATTTGACGAGTGATTGCAGTGTAGATGTTACTTGGTAGATCACTCTACTCACAGTTACAACATCTCCATATTTGAAACTATTCCGCCTCTTCTACAACTCCCATATGATAATAACTGGTAGTACTTGAATTATGGACTGTAATCTTGGAACTCCTTCAAAAATCCAACATTTAATTATAGCTTAATGAAATGTGAGCCCGTCTATTCCAATTCCTGCGTGAGACAGAAAATATGACCAAACTCTTCTAGCTGCATTTGAAGTGAAGAACAAGTGTCGCATTGTTTCCTCCCTAGGTTTAATACAACACCAGCACCTAGAAGCATCTTGTAGTCCTTTAGTTGCTTCTTTTATGTTATTTCTATTATTGATTTTCCGGTATTAGATCATGCTATCATCTTGTTCCGTATTAGTTGCTTCTTACTCTCCGTTTTATATGTGTATTTCACTTTATACTGTCTATTTCATATCCTAGTAGGTGTCTTGGCCTGACCTCGTCACTACTCTAATGAGGTTAGGCTTGATACTTACTAGGTACCATTGTGGTATACTCATACTATGCTTTTGCATATCTTTTTGTGTAGATCCAGGTATGTCTGCTCATGTCAGTAGATAGAGATTCCTGCTAGCTGTTTTATCAGAGACTTCAAGGTATGCCTACTCGGCGTCCACAGGCCTCAGAGTCACCTTCCTTTATGCGTTGTATTTACTTTCAGGCAGTGATGTAGTAGTTACTCTTGTTACACACTATAGAGATTATGACTCGGTTTCACCAGTTTTGGGGTGTGTGGTGTGAGATTCGGTTTTCGGAAGGTTTTATCTATTGTTCAGTTATTTTCCGCAATTTGTTAATTCATATCTATTCAATTTTCATTATTGTTAGGCTTACCTAGTCGTAGAGACTAGGTTCCATTACGACAGCCTACTATCACGAGCCAAAACCACGTGACCAGCACCCGGCACACTACCCGACCCTAGCGAACCAAACCATGTGATGCACCGAAATCATATGCATGAAAACCAATTTAATTGTGGAAGCTCCTTGAAAATCATATACATTTTAAAATAAATGATAAGATATTTTCCAATTCAAAATCACACATGACGTCTTTCATGATAATAACAATGAGACTAAGTAAAATAAATATACTTTCATGTATGTCGTGTACAACGATGTTACTACAACCTTTCACAACTATCTATGGAGCCTCTATACCAAAGAATAGAATCAAACACTTGGGTTAATATCCGACTAGCATAAATTAAGAAAACAACAAGAAAGCTACCACAAATAAGGAGTGGTGCCTCACCATATACCTCATGAAGAGAGTCATTCTAGCCCTGACCGCATGCCACATATCATACCTCATCCTGAAATATGTAAAGTAAGCAGGACCGTGGAGGGGGGCCCCTAAGGGCTGAGTACACCACAACGGTACTCAATAAGTGTCATATACTCTATCTAACTTAATTTCTTGGGATAAACCTTTTAAACATAATACACCAATATTTGATATAAAACGATAAGAAATTTTAACAATTCATGACCCTTGTCATTTTAAATAACAACCAAGTGAAATATAACTCACAATATAAACTTTTAAAACATTTACATCAATCCAAGATTTTGGATAAAATCATACAAAATCATTCAGTTTGCTTTAAGTCATTGAAATAACTTTCGGCTCCTTAGGCCTAAACATAAGAAAATCATCCTTACCTTTCAGTGGGAGTACTATACCATCACCGACATAAGAAGGTCAACTAGGTTATGTACCTAGCGGCAAATATCATATACCCTACTTCATCAGGTCGTCTCATCGTAGTGTCGTATGAATCGACTCATCCATGCTAAAAAATAGTACAAAGTAGTACCCTCTCGAGGGAGATCACTCTGCCGTAGTCTATACCACAAAGTGGCCATCTACGCCTACACCGGCACGTGTAATTGCTTGACAACGAACACGATATATCCGAAGCCAATCACGGTGAACACAAGTAACTCCCAAAATAGTTGATACTTCAAAAATAGATTCATAGAATAGTAGACTCAAAGGATCTATTTTTATCAAATCATAGCATTTATAGAAAATCTAAATCATTTGAACAAAATTTAAATAAATAACCTTTTACATGCTAAAGCCTTTATTAATTTAACATTTATCTTTAAGAAAATACCATGAGTGTTATTCTGCTCATTAATTTCCAAAAGAAATATTTTTCATGAAAACTTATCTTTAGCACTCAAATATGTATGCTCTTGTCAATACGTAAGTTTTGATAAAAACTTATAACATTTACCTTGAGTGTCATTTTGCCAACAAGATTATAAAATTTTATAAAACAACATGACACTACATATGCAACATAATATTTTAATACATAGAGACATCCGTACTTGTTTGTCCCCACAAGCACGAAAATACATTTGCAAACAACTTAAGTATTAACTCAAAATATGCTTTTAGAGAAAGTCCATCAAGAAGAGTAAGTTTTAATCAACTTACCTTTCTTTCGCTTTATTAACATTCACAAGCCTTCAATTCTCCTCCATCATTCCAATGTTGATTAAAATGCTCATTATCACCAACAAGTCGATATCTACAATTATATATCCTAATTACATCACAATATGACCTAAGATATTGATCAATATCCATATATGGCTCATAAGTTGGCTACAAGCCTCCAATAAATCAAATCGCCAAAGAGATTTACATGCTAGACCATTCAACTTCATTCTTATATTTAATACTCATTCGAAGTCATTAATGAACTACATCAATTGTCCAATACCACCAAGTTACTATTCATCGTCTTCCATAATCAACACTTGCAAAATATACAATTCGGGTGATTACTTAGTTGATCACTTCCATCTTTTGCTAACAAATAATTCCATAGATTCATTATATTCATAAATTTCATCGCCAAGATTACCATTCATCTTTTCTCTTATTTTCTCAAAAGTACTATTCATGCCATGAACTAGAGTTTTATAGTCCAATATTTCAACCATTAAAACTTATAACAAATGCTTCAAATACTGCTAACTACTCATAATAAATGAGTTTGAAGCATTGGAATTACCTCTAGTAGATCAATCTTAAAAAAATCACAACTTTGGTGATTTTTGTGTTCTTGGAGATTCGATGATGAAATCTAGTATTTGGATGTAAAATGTTGTTAGAACTCATGTATATTGAGTAAGAATCAACCCAAAACATCATCAGTAACTTACCTTAGTTTATTGGACTTGATTTGAGCTCAAAATCGTCTCTTTACCTAAAGAACCCTAACCCCCAATACACAAAATACTCTCTTCGCCCGATTTTGTATTTATAGGCCCAGATTTTTGGTTTTCGGACGCGGCCTCGGATGCTTTGCATCCCTAATTCACTCATCTTCGAAGCTCGGATGCGAACATGGATGAAATGGTTGTACTTCACTGCCAGCCTTTCTTTCGGACGCGGCCTCAGATGCTTCGCATCCCCATTTCACTCCTCTGCCAGTCAATAAGTGCATATGCATGACGAACGGTTTGAACGTTAGAAACTAGAATCGAAGATCTTTAATTTTATAGGTTTTACCTCACATAACGCCTTATATATTTGTAGATATGCTCATCCAAAATTAGGTCTTGTGCGTACTCATTTGGAACTTTAGTCTATCATGTAATTTCCAACTTGATTTGTCCCAAGGCTCTCCTTATGCCCTATATCACTTCAAATGCACCTCGTACACTTATTATCATATCTAATTAATATTCATCATATTAATAGCCCTCGTCTGCACACAATATAATATAATTATCACACATCAATTTCTTAATAGCGCTTAAGTATTTTGAAATTTTTCGGGGTTCTACATTCTGCCCCACTGATGAACATTCGTTCTCGAATGTTTTACAAGTCATCCTAAGCATAGAGTTACTATCCTTTTCTCTCGAACCATCATGCATATGCACTTATTGACTTTATGGGTCTTATACTTCCTTTCCAAAATCTCAACTTACTTATGGCCCTCAAATTTTGGCTATCTTTATAAATTCATAAAAATTTCGGCAGAGTTTCCCTTATAACTAGGACTATCCAAAAATATAACCTATCCAGAACAAGCCCCCACACATGCACCAATAATAATATAGCTCAACAACTAGCAGTATAGAACATGATGAACTATTTAGGCCCCACATGGCCTTACATATACAATAAGTGCATCAAATATATACTTTTGTACTTTGAGTATTTACATACCTGCATACAACTCAATATTAATAATCGCCACTTGACATAGTACCCATATCACTACTGAACATATGTGTAGTCTTTAATCTTGAATACATCAACCTGTACCTAAAAGGTATATTCAAGTAAACCAAAATCTCTCTATGATTGGTACTCTTACAAATTTCACCCCTTTTTTTGAGTAATATAGAATGGCACATTTCCATGCTGCCTGAATTCTCAGCTTCCTCGAAGCTATGGCGCATGCTTGGTGAGAGCGAAGTTATATTGCCCACTTGGTACCTGTAAACTTATCCATTCTGACTCATAGTCTCAAAATTTTCTTATGACTAATACTTTCAAATTAGTTTGTTGTCTTTTATGAATCCTATTTCCAGTAAAGGTTTTCCCGCTTTAAAACTTTTAATATTCTCTAATCATCAAAACTATTTTGGAATGTTCTTTTATTCCTTCCAAAGATTAATAAGATATTTGTCTTAGATTTATCCATCATATGATAATTTCATACCCCCACCTTCGCTCATACCTTTAGAGCTCATGTTAGATTTATAACTTTATAACTATTGCTACCAATAAATTTGCTCTAAAAATAATTCAACTCACTTTGTTCGATTTCATGACACTAGTTTGCCACCAACTCGCAAACATCCGTGTTCCAGTTTTATTTCTTAATTTTTACCAATTCCTTGACATCATTGAGTATCGTGTGATATTTTTCTAGCAAAAACTTAGGATTACATTTATTTCCATAGACAAGCTACCGTAGCCCGTAAGCTTTCAACAGCCGAGATTCATCGTTATCACGATGGTACTTGCAACCGTTTAATATTAGTGCTCTTCTTTTAACACATGCCCTTTACTGGTACACTTTTGTTTTTTAAAAAAAGAGTCTCTTCTCATTCAAGAATGCACATTAGATTACCCTTTTCTATTTCATCTCGTGCTAAGTGTGCACATATTAAAATGCCCGCTTATTCCACTTAATCCCATGTACAATTCAAAGTACTTCCTTGTTCTCCGCCAATACTTGAATTTAATTCAAATCGCACATGTCCCCAAAGTTGTAGGAATACATTCGAGTTGCCCATAAAATCTTTCACTATCAGACATAACGTTTAACATTCTTGATGCAGAACATCGTAACTATTACTTGTAATGAGTCTTTGATTCTCTAAAAAATACTTTATGGTAATTGTACTCATTCCATCATGAAGTTACCGAAGGTTTTCTCTTCATCTTGACTCTAGTAAATAAAATATCTTATTTCTTAAACCATTACCTTTAAGGTGAATCTTTTCTGTTCCGATGCTCCCCCACTTAAGAGTAAACCCAATTGAAACTCTTACTTGCCACTCGAAGTCATTATTAAACTTCTATCTCACATAAAACTTTTCAAAACATATACCATCTTCACAATGCTAAATGTAAGAATTATACATTCTATCTTTATGCCACCATCATGTTCTCAAGTCATATATATATATATATATATATATATATATATATATATATATATATATACATATATACATATATATATATATACATATATATGATATTCCATAGTGTATATCTCAGAAATTATATCTCTTTCTATTAAGTCCTTTCATAAAACTTTATTTTGATGGTATCCCACCGAGTAGGCTAATACTTATGATAAAGATGTCATGCATGTAGGGTCTTATTACCTCATGTCTTCATCATAATGCAAACTCTTTTGGCCATAGCTAGTACCACATATTTACATCAACATGTTTCATATGATAAATATATACTTGCATATTTTTCCATTCTTCTTGGTATCGTTGACCTCGTTAATACAATTTATGACACATTATCATGTAGTCTTAGAATTCTTGTAACTTCTCAATCTCCAAATCCGTACCATAACCGCTTTCAATCTTTGTTTTGAGCCTTACGTCATACACCCTATATGTATAACTTTCCAACAACTTAAACTTAGCCCATGAGCCATTTCAATATTTACTCTTATTGAATCATAAGGATCCGTTCACTCACAAGTTAACAGCTCTTTCAATATTGGGGACATATAGAGTTGCTTTGAGATCCTTCTTGGAAATTCTCAATTTTTCATCCTTTTAATAGAATAAAATAAGACATACCTCGATCAGAAAAACTCAAGATTATCATTCCACGACATTGTTTTCCCTTCTCTAACAACCTATATTGCTTCCTATAACCTCTAAGATTACGCCTTTTGTGCATCTCATTCCTTAATATTTTTATGCATACTCATTTAAGTTCACATACTTTATCCTTGCATACCTTGGTATGCATAATTATAGATTGGCTTTTATTTGTATCACATTCATCATCTGGAGGAACTCAAGGTTGTCATGCCCATCTTTTACATATGGCATGATTCGTCTATCCTCAACTCGTACTTACACGTGGTACTTTATTTCTGTCATAACCCAAAAATCTCACATGTCGTGATGGCGCCTATCTCAATACTAGGCAAGCCGACAACCTCAATATGCCACATTCACTCTTAAGTTTGAAAACATAATATTTGAATTTCATAGAAAATCACACAAACTACTGACATAAATTACACTCCCAAAACCCGGTGTCACTGAGTATATTAGCATCTAAGTGATAACAAAGTCTGATTGATAAAAACACTTTCTGAAAAATGTAGAACAGTACAACAACTGAAAAGAAGAGAGTTGAGGTCTGCAGACGCCAAACAGCTACCTCGATAGTCTTCACAAATAAAGCTCCGAAAAACTAACAACCGCAGTGTTCGGAGGTACCTGGATCTACACATGAGGTGCAGGGTGTAGTATGAGTACAGCCAACTCAGCAAGTAACAATAATAACTAAGGAACTGAAAGTAGTGACGAGCTTCATAGCGGACTCCAATTACAGTAATTTCCAATATAAGATCTAGGGCATGCTTTCATGTTCAACATTTAGCACTCAACATTAATTTCATATCAAGTTTCGACTGAAAAGGAAGGTAATATCTTTCAAAAAATTTCAACACAGTAATATATGACAATTATAGTGCAATAAGAATGGAATCATAAGCATCCTCCCAGGACCACGGTCACTCAGCCATTTCATTCTCTCAGCACTCATCACTCACACTCAGTAGGTACCTACGCTCACTGGAGGTGTACAGACTCCGGAGGGGCTCCTTCAGCCTAAGCGCTATAATATGCACGGACAACTCACGTGCTGCACGAATAACTCACTTGCTATAATGTAAATATCTAGATCCGCATGGACAACTTACGTGCTATAGTATCAATATATGGATCCGCACGAAAAACTCACGTGCAGCACGGACAACTCACATGTTATAGTATCAATATCTCACAACCAGGCCCTCGGCCTCACTCCGTCATATTATTCAACTCACATGTACAGATATCAACATATTATTCAACTTCACAGTTCCATGGAATTTGACCAAGTCACAATTTCTACGGTGCACGCCCACACGCCCGTCACCTATCATGTGCGTCACCTCGAAAGCAATCACATAACACATAATTCGAGGTTTCATACCCTCAGGACCAAATTTAGAACTGTAACTTACCTCAAACCGTGTAATTCCCTATTCCTCAATGCCTTTGCCTTATGAATTGGCCTTCAAATACCTCGAATCTAGCCACAAATAATTCGATTCAGTCAATAAAATTTATTGGAATTAATTCCATAAGAAAATACTAATTTTCCAACAAAATCCAAAATTTAGCTCAAAAATTGCCCGTGGGGACCACGTCTCGGAACCCAACAAAAGTTATAAAATCCGAAAGCCCATTCAACCACGAGTCTACCCATACCAATTTTACCAAAATCCGACCTCAACTCGACCCTCAAATCTTTAATTTAAACCAAGAGGTATTTCTAAATTTTCCAACTTAATTCACCCATTAAATGTTAAAAATAACCATGGATTTGGGTAATTTAACCAATATTGAGTTAAGAACACTTACCCCGTTGTTTTCTCTGAAAATCTCCCAAAAATCACCTCAATCCGAGCTCCAAATTGGCAAAAATGAAAAATTTCCATTTTCAGAACTTAAACTCTCTGCCCAGTCATTTGCTCTACGCGATTGTGGACAAACATACGCGGCCGCGAAGCACAATTTTCCACTGCCCAAAAAAGACCCTACGCGATCGCGGTGTTCTTCACGCGATCGCGATGCACAGGATCCCAGCTCTACGCGACCGCAACCCTCTTCACGCGATCACATAGAGAAAACGCGTGGCCTAACTTCCTCTCAAGTTCCCCTATGCGAACACAGCATTTCCCACGCGTTCGCGTAGCACAGACTGGCCCAACCTATGCGATCATGGTTGACCTCATGCGATCGCGAAGAACAAAAGTCAACACTACCTCAACAAGCCTACGCAATCGCGGGTGCCTTTACGCGATCGCATAGAACAAATCTCACCTCTGCCCAAACAAGCCTATGTGATCGCAGACCTTCCCACGCGATCGTATAGAAGGAAACCAGTGACAGAAAACCAGCATTTTCAGCAGTTTACCAAGTCCAAATTTCGATCCGTTAAGCATCCATAACTCACCCGAGGCCCCCGGGACCTCAACTAAATACACCAACAAGTCCTAAAACCTCATACTAACTTAGTTAAAACCTCAAATTACATCCAACAATGCTAAAACCACAAATTGCACACAGATTCAAGCCTAATGAACTTTGAAATTTCCAAATTCTACAAATGATGCCGAAACCTATCCAATCGGACGTCTTTTACACATAAGTCCTCATCCGGTCAACCTTTCTAACTTAAATTTTCAATTATGAGACTAAGTGTCTCGTTTCAATCCGAATTCCTTTTGGACCCGAACCAACAACCCGGTAAGTCATAAAATAATTGTAAAGCATAAATTGAGCAGTAAATGGGGGAACGGGGTTATAATACTCAAAACGACCTGCCGAGTCGTTACATTCTCCCCCTCTTAAACAAACGTTCGTCCTCAAATGGGGTTAGAATCATACCTCGAGTCTCAAATAGGTGTGGATATTTGCTATGTATCTCCCGCTCAGTCTCCCAAGTAGCTTCTCCGACTGGCTGGCCTCTCCACTACACTTTCACTGAAGCTATGTTCTTTGATCTCAACTTTCGAACCTGCCGGTTTAAAATGGCCACCGGCTCCACATCATAAGTCAAATTACCATACAACTGCTCTGTGCTGAAACTCAAAACATGAGACAGATCCCCGACATACTTCCGGAGCATTGATACATGAAACATTGGATGAACACTCGATAGACTAGGTGGCAATGCAAGTTCATAAGCCACCGCTCCAATCTTCTTAAGTATTTCAAAAGGCCCAATATATCGAGGGCTCAACTTGCCCTTCTTCCCGAACCTCAACACACCCTTCATGGGTGATATCTTGAGCAGAACCTTCTCCCCAACTATATAAGCAACATCGCGAACCTTCCTAACGGCATCACTCTTCTATCTAGACTGCGCCGTGCGAAGCCGTTCTTGAA